>NC_089249.1:266921626-267277876 GCF_963930625.1 Muntiacus reevesi | reverse complement strand
GGGACTACTTAAAACACAAACATTATACATCTCTGTTAACTCAGTAACACTTGAGTTTCAAAATTTGATTATTTATCTACTTTATTAATTCACATCACACTGGTACAAAGTGAAATAAAAATTCTCAGTCCAGATGCAATTTTTTTTTAGACTAACAGTGAGAAATAGTTAAGCATGTGTTTCATTTAGATGAATAAATACTTTTTTCAGAAGTTCTTGTCCATGGACTTCAAAACATATTCAAAAACATATTTTGTTAAACACATATACACACAACCTGTTGAGAAGTCTTTTAATTTTAAGATTTCTTTAACAAATAGAAACATCATTGGTTAATTTTCTGACTTATTGATTTACCTAAGTAGTTAACCAGATTTTGCATTTTACACCCCTAATGGATTCCACTGTGAATCCTTCTGAATTTTAGGTTGTCAAACACCTCTCCTATGTGAAGTCATAAACTGCTCATCCTATAAACCTATATTTGCCTCTACTAAGATAAAAAATACAATATATTAAGATTGAAATTATAGCTATAATATACTCAAAACAACTACTGTCATTAAAGTTTCATCTATAATTTAAACATTTCAAATAATTGATAATTAACCTTAATATTAAATAGTGTGATTTGGAGATAGTTCTTAATAGTCAGTGCTCATTCATCCTCTCTCCCTCACTTCTCTGCCTCTATTGCCACAAGCAAAATCATTCTACTCTCTGAGCTATTTCATAGACTTGATTATCACCTGCAGCGTCTGACTCATAAACACATAGCCACAACACCAAGCTCTGTCTAAAGTTCTAGTCTCCATTTCCCCACCTTCTCTTGGGTACAACAATCTGTGTGTCCCACCAGAACTCCAAATATACTGTATGTCTAGAAAAGAATTCATTTTCTTTCCAAGCTTAGTTTTCTTCTTGTAATGCTAGTTATAAGAATGGTATTAATATCCTATAGCAACAGGCTCAAAACCTTGACTTACCAGAGACATTCCTTTTCTTCCCTACGACTCCCAACTCTTCCAAGTTTGGCTATGTCCTTGCCTTCCCCTTTACTGACCAAATCTCCACCCTCAACCAGTCCATTATTCTCTCTTCTCTGTTCTATTTCACTTGCTCCCAAACTGGTTCCCCACCTCCCACATTTTCATCCTAGTATTTATCCATTTTTGCCCATTGAATTTGTTTATAGCACAGCTCTAAACTCTCTTCGCTGCTCAAAAAATTTTACATTGGCAGAGTAAACCTCCAACTAAAATATTTGCAAGAGGTGAAAAAATTATTGAGTGATGTCTCAGTTCCTCAGCCTGGTGTTCAAATTTGCCCACATTGCCACCTCTGGTCACATAATTTTCTAATATGATTTTCACGTCCCCCTGCCTGCTCCAGGCAGTGTGATGTAGTAGAAACAATATGATGAAGAAGCAATGTAAGTAGGAAAACCGAGACTTAGGTCAATTTTGTTCATTGGTGTAATCCCAGGCCTATAACATCAGAGTGCTCAAAAAATAATTGCTTGGTAACTGAAAAGAGATTTGGATTCCAGGCAATTGATTATATTGTAAATATATATGATACAGCACAATTTATTTACTTATTTATTGATTTGTTTAACCTGCATGCATGTACATGCGCACGTGTGTGTGTGTGTGTGTGTGTGTTTGTGTGTGGTCTATCACTTATAGGTTAATTAGGACTACAGGAGGCAAATTATTTGACCAATAGGTTGTATCACTTATTAGCTATATGAACTGCAGATAACCTGCACATAATATAAATGAAGTCTTATTTTCTCTTTTAAACGGAACTGATACTACCAAATTTGAAGGGTTATTTCTGCCATTAGGTGAAACTGATTTTGAGAAGTATATTTCTTAACACATGGTAGATACTCTATAGAAGTTTCTTCATTTTTCCTTTTCCATTCAGCCTATTCTCTAACCAAACGAAACATGCCGCCAACCTATATACCTTTTGCCCATGCAGACAGTTCTGCTGGCATGCCCTTTCTCCCTGTTTCAGCTGGCCAAATCCCACCTACTCTTCAAGAATAAGTCCAACGACACCTCTGTTATACTTCTCCTCCCAATTCCTACTGCTCAATAGTGATCTTTCCAATGACACTTTATTTGTTCCACTTTGGGGCATTTATGTCATCTCCATTATTATGGTCTGAGACTGAAGGCAAATTTGTATCTGGCTCATTTTGTAATGACTCCTCTCTAATAACTAACCATAGTGCCCTACAAACAAGCAGAAAACATTTAATGAGTAAATAATGTTATCCAAATATAACTTATTGCCAACAAGGAACATTAGAATCATAGAAGCTAATTGAAAGTCTTAAGTCCTATAGTTAACACAGGGAAGCAACAGAACTCAGGCCCTATTTTCCTGCACCCTAGGAAGCTGGAATCTACACTATACTAACTCTCATTATAAAGGGAACATGGGATTTGCCATTTTTAAAGATTTGAAATATAGCCCCAGTTTCTAAGGCAAAATCTAAATAGACTGACTGTTCTTCACTTTGGATATGTACAAAAGCTCCTGTAGTCCAGACAAGCATTCAAAAATTTAAAGCTAGGACTTACCCTCAATGACTTTTCTTGGATCCACCAGAAAACCTTAGTTGAAACAAAAGCTGGAGAACAGGAAAATTCAGAAAGTTAAACAAGATCTGTCTATATGTGATGAAAGCCACTGAAATATAAATTGGTAGTAACACTTAAATGGTAATTGTGATGAATTGCTGAAGCCTCGGTATGGACTAGCATGAAAATGAGAAGTTCCTTGTTGTTCTTGTTTAGTTGCTGCCGTGTCTGACTCTGCCATCCCAAGGACTGTAGCACACCACACTCCTCTGTCCTCTACTATCTCCCAGAGTTTGCTCAAATTCATGTCCACAGAGTAGGCGGTGCTATCTAACCATCTCATTCTCTGTAATCCCCTTTTCCTTTTGCTTCAATCTTTCCTAGCTTCAGGGTCTTTTCCAGTGACACAGTTCTTCGCAACAGGTGGCCAAAGTACTGGAGCTTCAGGTTCAGTTCTTTCAATGAATATTCAAGGTTGATTTCCTTTAGGATTGACTGGTTTGGTCTGCTTTCTGTCCAAGGGACTCTCCAGAGTCTTCCCCAGCACCACAATTCAAAAGCATCAATTCTTTGGTCCTCAGCCTCCTTTATGGACCAGCTCTCACATTCATACTGGTTAAAACATAGTTTTGACTATATGGACCTTTTTGGCAAAGTAATATCTCTGCTTTTTAAGATAGTGTCTAGGTTTGTCATAGCTTTCCTCTCAAGGAGCAAGCATTTTTTTGTTGTTTTTTGTTTTAAATTTCATGGCTGCATGAACTCTTTGGGGGGCCTCAATCTTCGGAGAACCCCAGAGTTTTGTAACATTTACCACTAAGAATGCCACTAGATTCGCCTGGTGAAAATACAAGAAAAATTTCTTCCTGGTTACAGCGGGGAGAGAGAGGGCAATTATTACAATAACTATTGTAAGATATACCCAAAGCATTCTGTGTAACAAAGCTCATCTTTCTAGAAAAAGAGACTTTACCTGATACTAATTGCCAACATCAACTGGATAACAGAAAAAGCAACAGAATTCCAGAAAAACATCTACGTATGCTCCAGTGACTATGCTAGAGTCTTTGACTGTGTAGATCACAACAAACTGGAAAATTTCTAAAGAGATGGGAATACCAGACAACCTTACCAGTCTCCTGAAAAATCTGTATGCAGCTCAATAAGCAACAGTTAGAACTGGACATGGAACAATGGACTGGTTCCAAACTGGAAAAGGAGTTCATCAAGTCTGTATATGTCACCCTGCTTATTTAACTTATATGCAGAGTACATCTTGCAAAATGCTGGGCTGGATGAATCACAAGCTGGAATCAAGATTGTCAGGAGAAATATCAATAACCTCAGATATCACAGCTGGAGGGAAGGGCATTCCTCTCCTTCCATCCTCCTCCAGCCTTTCTTTTTCACATAAAGAGAAAACAAAAGGCTGCCCAGGTGGCACAGTGGTAAAGAATCTGCCTGCCACTTCAGGACGCACAAGAGATGTCGATTTGATCCCTGGGTCAGGAAGATCCCATGGGGTAAGAAATGGCACCTTGCTCCAGTATCTCCTGCCTAGAGAATCCCAAGGATAGAGGAGCCTGGTGGGCTACAGTCCCTGGGGTTGCAAAGAGTCAGAGATGACTGAGCAAACATGCATACACGCACACACACTCCTGATAAAAAATGCTCAGGAAACTGGGAATACCAAGGAATTTCCCAAACTTGATGAAGAACATCTACAATAAACCTACAGCTAACATCCTACTTCCTGGTGAAAAAACAGATGCTTCATTTCCCTCTAAGATCAGAAACAGAAACAAGATCAAACTACCACCACTCCTCTTCAACACTATATAGCAAACCCTAGCTAAGTTAAGACCAAAAAAAAAAAAAAAAAAGGAAATAAAAGGTATACAAACTGGAAAGGAAGAAATAAGGTCTTTGTTCACAGATGACACGATTTTGTATGCAAAAAAAAATCCCCCAAATCAACAGAAAAACCTCCTGGATAATAAATGACTATAGCAACATTGTAGGATATAAAGTTAATATACTTTCTTATATGCCAATTTTCAATAATTGGAATGTGAAATTAAAAACACAATACCATTACATTAGCACCACAAAAGTAAATAAAACACATAAGTATAAAACTAACAAAATATGACAAAAGATATAGAAAGAAAACTAAAAATTCTTGTAAAAAAAAAAAAAAAACCAAAGATCTTTATAAACAGAGAGATGGTTCTTGTTCATGGATAAGAAGATAATATTACAAAGTTGTCAATTCTTTCCATTTTGATCTATAGGCTCAACACAAGCCCAAGCAAAAAACCTAGTAGGTTATTTTGTGAATATCTACAATCTGATTCTAACACTTATATGGAAAGGCAAAAGATCTATATTACTATATATTATCTATATTATAGATAATATAATATAGATATATTATAGATATATATATCTTATATACCTATATATATCTAATTATATATATAATATATAATATTTATAATATTCTATATATTATCTATATTATATTATACAACATAATACTAAGATGAACAAAGATGAAAGACACACTCTACTCAATATGAAGACTTCTAAAACTATGATAATCAAGACATCAATGTATTAGACAAAAACAGACACATAGATCAATAAAACAATAGAAGACCCAGAAATAAACCAATACAAATATATTCTGTTGATCTTTGACAAAGACACAAATGCAAATCAATTTAATGGAAAAGAGATAGTCTTTTCCTGGGTTTGACCCCTGGGTTGGGAAGATCCCCTGGAGAAGGGAAACTCTACCCACTTCAGTATTCTGGCCTAGAGAATTCCATAGACTACAGTCCATGGGGTCGCAAAGAGTCGGACACGACTGAGCCACTTTCACTTCATTTCACTTTCAACAAACAGTCCTGAAACACCTGGATGTCCAAATACAAATAAATAAATAAATGAACAAACCTAGACCCAGATCTTACAGCTTTCACCAAAAGTGGTGCAAAACAATCAGAGGACTAACTTTAACATGCAAATTATAAAATGAATAGAACGCAGTAGAAAAATCCATGCCACCTGATTCAACTCATTTCACAATGAGTTTTTAGATACAAGGATAAAAGCAGAATGTGTGAAAGAAAAGACTGGTAAGCTTGAAGTTTAAAACTTCTGCTCTGCAATAGACACTGTTAAGAGAATGAAAAGACAGGCACGGAGCCCGTGCTCTGGAGCCTGGGCGCCGGAATTAGTGAGCCCACACCCCACAACTACTAACGCCTGCGCTCACCAACTGGTGATCTACAACAGGAAAGACCACCAGAGTGAGAAACCTATGGACCACAGTTGGAGAGGGGTCCCACTCTCCACAGCCAAAGAAAAGTCCATGCAGCAACGAAGACCCACCACAACCAAAAATAAACAAACAAAATTGCAATAAATAAATAATACAGTGCGGCATCCTGGATGAGATCCGGGAACAGAAAAATGTTCATCTGAATAAACGTGCAGATACTAATCATGATCAAGATTCTTAACTAACGACATGTGCCATGTTAAAGTAAAAAGTCAAAAACTGGAAAACCTGGTTACCAGGTATATGGGAATTCTGTGTACTACCTTAATAATTTCTCAATAAATGTTCTAAAATTAAAACAAATAAAAACAAATGTTCTAAAATTAAAAGATTATTCAAAAACAGTAGGCTTGGAAACAGAAACAATTATGTCCTAATTGCTGTCAGGCAGCACACTCCCTTAAGAGTGTTCTGCTGAACAACGGGAACTAGTCCAGTGAAGTTTAAGGAAGAGTATCGCCGCAGCATCCTGTTTTTCCTACTGGCTTCACGTTTGTGTCTCTTAAATACAGGAGAAAATGACAGAGCAAGAAGGCCAGTCCCCAAAATTATTCGCTTTAAGGCTACATCTAGGCGGGATCTTTGGCTGTGTTTCGTCATAGGTGTTAATAAAAACAGGCTGAATTTCAAATAAGATCTGTAGGGAATGGAACTAGGAAATAAACAAGCTAGCCAAGAACTACTGTGACCATGTACTAGGCAATGGAATGCCCAGACCTCCCTCTCTGCACCAGAGGAAGTGGGAGGAAGCGTGCGTAACTACCAAGGGGGCTCACCCTCTGCAATCTAGATCAGATGCGGCTATCATCAGATGGGGATCGAAGCTCCTCACTGAGAAAACAGGACGAGGAGCTGCTAAGACAGGAAGTGCCACCCCTACCTCAGATTAGACTCAAACACTGGAGAACCATGTAACTGCCATGGGCTCCCTTCTTCGCATTCCAAATGGGACTTTTTCACTTAGTCAGTGTGAACTACCCTAGACAAATATGGTCAGTCACCATTACTAGATACTTTGCTATAAATATCTTTGGCCTCCAATAGCTAAAGATAAATGAAAGCTAAATGTTTACTTCTTACAACATTGTGAGATTAATGTCAAAAACAGCCACAGGTACATTTTATTTTGTGCATAATTATACAACCAAAGGCTGTGACTGTGTGGATCACAATAAACTGTGGAAAATTCTGAAAGACATGGGAACACCAGACCACCTGACCTGCCTCTTCAGAAACCTGTATGCAGGTCAGGAAGCAACAGTTAGAACTGGACCTGGAAGAACAGACTGGTTCCAAATAAGAAAAGGAGTACGTCAAGGCTGTACATTGTCACCCTGCTTATTTAACTTACATGCAGAGTACATCATGAGAAATGGTGGGCTGGAGGAAGCACAAGCTGGAATCAAGATTGCCGGGAGAAATATCAATAACCTCAGATATGCAGATTACACCACCCTTATGGCAGAAAGTGAAAAAGAACTAAAGAGCCTCTTGAAGAAAGTGAAAGAGGATAGTGAAAAAGTTGGCTTAAAGCTCAACATTCAGAAAACTAAGATCATGGCATCCATTCCCATAACTTCATGGCAAACAGATGGGGAAACAGTGGAAACAGTGTCAGACTTTATTTTTCTGGGCTCCAAAATCACTGCAGTTGGTGATTGCAGCCATGAAATTAAAAGACGCTTACTCTTTGGAAGGAAAGTGATGACCAATCTAGACAGCATATTAAAAAGCAGAGACATTACTTTGCCAACAAAGGTCCGTCTAGTCAAGGCTATGGTTTTCCCAGTAGTCATGTATGGATGTGAGAGTTGGACTCTAAAGAAAGTTGAGCACCAAAGAATTGATGCTTTTGAAGTATGGCGTTGGAGAAGACTCTTGAGAGTCCCTTGGAGTGCAAGGAGATTCAACCAGTCCATCCTAAAGGAGATCAGTCCTGGGTGTTCATTGGTAGGACTGATTTTGAAGCTGAAACTCCAATACTTTGGCCACCTGATGCGGAGAGCTGACTCATTTGAAAAGACCCTGATGCTGGGAAAGACTAAGGGCAGGAGGAGAAGGGGGCGACAGAGGATGAGATGACTGGATGGCATCACCAATTCAATGGACATGGGACTGGGTGGACTCTGGGAGTTGGTGATGGACAGGGAGCCCTGGCGTGCTGTGGTTCTTGGGGTTGAAAAAGTCAGACCAACTGAGTTACTCAACTGAACTGAACTGATACAACCAACCAAGACAGCATATTAAAAGTAGAGACATTACTTTGACAACAAAGGTCCTTCTAGTAAAAGCTATGGTTTTTCCAGTAGTCATGTATGGATGTGAGGATTCAACTATAAAGAAAGCTGAGCACCAAAGAATTGATGCTTTTGCACTGTGGTATTGGAGAAGACTCTTGAGAGTCCCTTGCACTGCAAGAAGATCCAACCAGTCCATCCTAAAGGAAACCAGTCCTAAATATTCATTGGAAGGACCGATGTTGAAGCTGAAACTCCAATACTTTGGACACCTGTTGCAAAGAACCGACTCATTGGAAAAGACCCTGATTCTGGGAAAGATTGAAGGTGGGAGGAGAAGGGGACAATAGTGGATGAGATGGTTGGATGGCATCACCGACTCAATGGACATGAGTTTGAGCAAGCACCAGGAGTTGGTGATGGACAGGGTGGCCTGGCGAGCTGCAGTCCATGGGGTTGCAAAGAGTTGGACACAACTGTGTGAATGAACTGAACTGATACAGCCTTTTCTATGAGTACAACAAAATTTCAGTTCCTATTCCTTTTAGGTGCTCTAACCACTCTACGGGCTTCCCTGGTGGCTCAGCAGCAAAGAATCCACCTGCAATGCAGGAGATGTGGCAGGAGCTTGGAGTTCAATCCCTGGGTCAGGAAGATCCCCTGGAGGAAGAAATGCCAACCCACTCCAGAATTCTTACTTGAAAAATCACATGGGCAGAGGAAGCTGTTGGGCTACATGTGGTCACAAAAGAATCGGACACAACTCAGTCACTAAACAATAAAAAAAAAACCACACCATGCATGAAAGGATCATCAGAGACAAATGAATAAATATTCTAGAAGCAGGATTCAACTATATTTAAAGTTGGATTAAGTCAGTGAAGCCCTCCATATGTGTCTAAACAGAATTAATCAAAATCCCAGACCTAGAGTATCATTCCAAAATGAATGGGAAATAAATAGAAAGGAAAGGCTACTGAAGTCACTAGATTCTTAGACTCTAATCACGCAAGGACAAAGATAAGTGTGAATATTTCTAGGAAGTCCACATACATTAAAGATGGCTTATTTCACGAATGAGTAATCATTTTTAAAGTCAACTATCCAACACTCAGAATGGGAGACAATATTTGCAAATGAAACAGCTGGCAAAGAATTAATCTACAAAATACACAAAAAGCTCAGGCAGCTCAAAATCAAAAGAACAAGCACCTCAATCAAGAAAAAAATGGATGCCAGACCTAAATAGACATTTCTCCAAAGATATACAGGTGGCCAAGAGGCACACGAAAATATGCTCAACATCATTATTAGAGAAATGCAAATCAAAACTAAAATGAGGTATGACTTCACACAAGTCAAGATGGCCATCATCAAAAATCTGCTAACAATAAATGCTGGAGAGGTTGTGGAGTAGAGTCACAACCTTTTTGGTGGTGAAGTAAAAAAAAAAAAAAAAAGTGAAAAGGTTTGTTGTAGCTTCAGACATGGAGGTGAGTTTTAGTGAATACATTGCCAAGTAAAGTGCTTCATGTGTTAACTACTTATTAATAGGATATATATTTAAATTACACACACACACACACACACACACACACACACACACACCAGTCTTCCTCAACTGACAATGAGGTTTTCTCCCAATAAAGCCATTGTAAGCTGAAAATATCATAAATCAAAAATGCATCTGATATACCTAAATCAATGAACATCATAAGTTAGCCTAGCCTACCTTAAATGAGGGCTTCCCTGGTAGCTCAGCTGGTAAAGAATCTGCCTGCAATGCAGGAGACCCCAGTTTGATTCCTGGGTCAGGAAGATCCCTGGAGAAGAGACAGACTACCTACCCCAGTATTCATGGGCTTTGCTGGTGGCTCAGAAGGTAAAGAATACACCTGCACTGCAGGAGACCTGGGTTCAATTCCAGGGTTGGGAAGATCTCCTGGAGAAGGGCATGGCAACCCAGTCAAGTATTCCTGCCTGGAGAATCCCGATGGAGAGAGGAGAGTGGTGGGCTACAGTCCTTGGGGTCACAAAGACTCAGACACAACTGAGTGACTAAGCACAGGACAGCACGGTACAAAATGAATTAAAGTTAGGATAAAGTGCTAGTATAAGTTTATTTTCTTGAAGGTAGATCCATGTAGGGAGGAGGCAATGGCACCCCACTCTAGTACTCTTGCCTGGAAAATCCCATGGACAGAGGAGCCTGGTAGGCTGCATTCCATGGGGTCGCTAAGAGTCAAGACACGACTGAGTGACTTCACTTTCACTTTTCACTCTCATGCATTGGAGAAGGAAATGGCAACCCACTCCAGTGTTCTTGCCTGGAGAATCCCAGGGACGGGGGAGCCTGGTGGGCTGCCGTCTATGGGGTTGCACAGAGTCGGACACAACTGGAGCGACTTAGCAGCAGCAGATCCATCTAGAGATATCTTGTAAGCTATGTGACCCTTCATATGCAATCTAGCATTCTAGAAATTAAATTTCTCATTCGTATTTTTTCACTCTGATTTTTGAAATAGGTCTAATATGGCTGATATTATCATTTCACCCTGGAAGAGTTAATCTCCAGCTAAACAACTCATTTTTCGAGGTGGAATTTCAGAGGGCAACTACGAAATAACATTTGGTCATATAAGACTGGGTTCATTAAAGGAAAGTTTTGTTTCATATTTAAAGTTTTAAAATATAGAGTCCTGTCTACACTATTCTCCCAGTAACAAGCCTTTATAAAGGGGATGTGTCTTTTCTTCCTAGCCTTTATTTAACATAGTAAAATTGGTTGATTAGAGATCTATTTTTCTCTAACTCCAAATTCTTTATATTTCTTCTTGCAGACAGAAAGTGTTCCTTGTGCCAGTTATCACTTGCAACAAGTAAAACAAAGGATTCTGAGATCAAAGGTTATTGATCAAAATTTCAAAGTCAATGTCACATTTCTTATCCTACACGTCAAAAAAACCCAGTTAATTTGCAAACTAGCAGACCAAATCTCAGGACCAAGGTATGATAGTCATCAAAACTGGTGTATAGCATCAACAAAAGTTCACAAAGGATTCTTTAGGACAAACACTGTTAATGCCTTAAAGAATACAACTTCACTCATTTAAAACTATATGTGTATCTTATGTATTAAATTTTATTAGAGCCACACATATTGTTAACTTACGCTTTATTTTTTGTTAGTAGGAAGTTGTTATTTCTTCAATGAATGTCTTTAAAAAGAGATCTTCCCTGGTGGAGACATTTAATAATGACTCTACTATAAAACTAGCTGAGAATGGTAAAGGTATTATAAAAAGAAAAGAAAGTTCAATGTTACACCTACATGTTTATAAAATGTCTAATATTCAGGGGCTTCCTTTGCCTAGTTGGCTAAAGTTAAAGCAAAGATGCCAAGGGTATATACAAACATCCAATTTCTGAGACTAGAATTCAATTTTACTGATGGGTCTACTCTTCTTTTCTCTCATGGAATCACAGGCTAGAGGGAGAGATGGAACGCAATTATAATCAAGTGTGATATGGGCTAAGATATGGATTGTACTCCCAAGGAAAGGCAATGAATACCAAAGAATGTTCAAACTATCAGACCACCTGACCTGCCTCCTGAGAAATCCGTAGGCAAGTCAAGAGGCAACAGTTAGAACTGGACATGGAACAACAGACTGGTTCCAAATAGGGAAAGGAGTATGTCAGGCTGTATATTGCCAAGGCTGCTTATATAACTTCTGTGCATAGTACATCATGAGAAATGCCGGGCTGGATGAAGCACAAGCTGGAATCAAGATTCCTGGGAGAAATATCAATAACCTCAGATATGCAGATGCCACCACCTTAAGGCAGAAAGTGAAGAAAAACTAAAGAGCTTCTTGATGAAAGTGAAAGAGGAGAGTGAAAAAGTTGGCTTAAAACTCACCATTCAGAAAACTAAAAACTTAAAATTCTCGATTCAGAAAACTCCGATCACTTCATGGGCAAGCAGATGGAGAAACAATGGAAACAGTGAGAGACTTTATATTCTTGGGCTCTAAAATCACTGCAGATGGTGACTGCAACCATGAAATTAAAAGATGCTAGCTCCTTGGAAGAAAAGTTATGACCAACCTAAAAGCAGAGACATTACTTTGCCAACAAAGGTCAAAAAATCCAGTCAAAGCTATGGTTTTTCCAGTAGTCATGAATGCATGTGAGAGTTGGACCATAAAGAAAGTTGAGCACTGAAGAATTGATGCTTTTGAACTGTGGCGTTGGAGAAGACTCTTGAAAGTCCCTTGGACTGCAAGGAGATCAAACCACTCCATCCTAATGGAAATCAGTCCTGAATATTCATTGGAAGGACTAATGCTAAAGCTGAAACTCCAATACTTTGGCCACCTGATGAGAACTGACCCATTGCAAAAGACCCTGATGCTGGGGAAAATTAAAGCTAGGAGGAGAAGGGGACGACAGAGGATGAGATGGTTGGATGGCATCACCGACTCAATGGACATGAGTTTGAGTAAGCTCTGGGAGCTGGTGATGGACAGGAAAGTCTGGTGTGCTGCAGCCCATGGGGTCACAAAGAGCTGTACATGACTGAGTGACTGAACTGAACTGATGGATTGTACATCTGCTATAGGATCCCTTTTAATGGATAAAATAAGTCCTCAAATGGATAAAAATGCCATTTGACCGTGATGTTTAAATTTCTTTCCAAGTAGAGATTGCCCAAACTTATCTTGAAGACTGTCTCTCACACAAAATCTCAAGACTTTTTTTTTAATTTAAAGTTCTTTATAACATGTTGATAAGCACCAGATATCCCTTCGCTCTGAATATCTTGTGATAAGTTCTTTGCCACTAATGGTTGCATAGTCCTTATCACTCATACTCTTGACAACAATTCATTCTAGAAGTATCTTCTAGAATAGAAACTATAAATCAAGAAGGATGTTCCCTCACACTAATTCTAAACAGATAATGCTATTCCTAATTTAACAACATTTGGTAACCTGATTTGAGAATAATGGCCATTCTAAAAGTCATAAAAGGAACTTTTTTACCGAACCAGAAAACAAATGCAATTAAAGAGCACTAAATGTAATTTGAACTCTGGGAAGAACGGTTCTTTGCTAAAGTTAGTCTCCAGGTTCTTAGCAATTATCTTAAATATGTGTCAAAGTTCTCTCAAAGTTTTCATTCTTCTCTGCATATCAGATTTCATTTCTTGCATTATGGTATAAAACTTTTCCCTTAACAATAGTCACAATTGATTATTACATAACAGACTAATTTGCTGCTAAAAATATTCCTTTGGGTCAACAGATGAAAGACTGTTGATCACAATTCCACAGTCACTGTTTGGTTTCTGAGTGCTCTCTATCCTACTTATTAAACTAACCTGGAAATAATAGTGAATGACTCATCAACCTTAAATTATACCAAAGTGGACCATTTTTAGACATTTTTTAGCAATGAGAAATAAGAAAAAAGAAATAATCTAAAGAAACCAAAATTTCTAAAAAATATTTGCTTATTTAACCACCGTATCTTATTATCACTAATTTTAGAACTAAGATAACATGTGAAAAGAAATCATGACTGCAAATATTAGTTCTTAAACAGAGCTATGTTTTGTGAGTGTGTGTGTGTGTATGTGTGTTTTCACATAAAAGACATGCAATGTGAAAAATGGAAAGTATTTCACAGTGTTACTGGCTGGCTGCACTGATATTCTGGGTCAGTACACACGCCCCCATTCAGCTGCTCTGGGTGCACTGTGATGTTTATGAATGTTATTTTGAAAGGTGAAGCAAGAGGTCTGCTCTTGCATACACGAAAGTACAGCCCTAAGCAGCTAGATGATAATTACCCATCCTCATTACCATTCTTTATGTAAGAATAAGCTATTAGTTGTGGAAAAATTATATACATGTCCAGAGAGTACTGGGAGAAATGACTGAGGCCCACAAATATTACTAAGTGCTTAGACTCTCCTCGTGTCGTGAAATAACAGCTGCATATAGGGAAAGCTTAGCATCTGAAGTCTACTCTGCCCCCATAAAGACACTTAACATAGCTTTCATTACTAAGTATGTTAGACCTTACTACCTATGTATTAGTAAAGCTTAACTTCATACACCCAGTGCACAGATTCTAAAAGATGTAGGCGGGTCATTCCATATGACATCTTATGCCAATACTTTCGTAATGGTCTTATTCTTTTGGCTAACCCTTTTTCATGTCCTCATTGCCTGATGTTTCTTTTTCCTTTTCTTCAACTATTCTGGATCTATATATCTCAGGTGGGTAGTGGAATCTATTTGCCATCCAGGAAACTAAATATTTCAGGAATTCTCAATAAACAGTGTGTGTAGCCTGCTTGCAACAATGAATTAAAATGCATCCTTGTAAAATGCTTGTTTTAAAAGATAATTTGGGAGTAAATAAATGTAGGCAGGAGGAGAGAAAAGTTTTTTTCAAGCTGTTGAGATGTTGTAAAAAGATTCTTGAAAGGTTGACATGGACAATGCAGTGTGCACCATCATTATATTTTTTTATCTTGCTCTATAGCGGTCGAGGGGACACATTTTTCCTCCCTTCTTTTAAAGACATTTAAAAGCAGTGTTCTAGTTTCGTAGCCAGCATCTTCACACCATTCAAAGGACATACAGTCAATCATAACCCCATACAGGAAGAAGAGGGTTAGTTTTCACTTAAGTAAAGTTTAGTGAAAAGCCAACAGATCAGTGTGATTATGGCTAGATCAATGATGCATACTTCTGAAAGGTTTTACACAAGCAGCAGCCTTAGGATGGAGCTCTAAGGAGCAGGTAGGTCAAGAAAAACATAAACGCAATGCCCAGCGCATGCACCTCCCTTTGGGTCCATAAAGAATCTGACCAGATTGTCTACGGGAAGCCGTTCTTGCCACAGGGCAGGGTTGAAGCGTTTCCATTTCCGCTGACTGCATTTCATCCTTGAGTGTGTCGGCTAAGGTTTTCTGCTGGTCAAAGTCACAAAAATTCTGGTCGATATCTTTTATGAGGAATGACAAATGTACAAAGATAAACTCTACTGTGTCAGATAAACTATATGGGGTTTTACTAGATCCCAAGCAAAGATTTAACATGTAGTCAATTGCAAAGTTTTCTGTTAATTCAAGGAAACAAAAAACTCGCACTAAAAAGATACCTGACCAGGATAGAGAGAGACTGTTATGTTCAGGGCTATGAGAGCCATCCTTTTTAGATGTGAACTGTTACAGGGAACTTTTAAAAAGAAGTTTCTCATGAGGCAGCAGATAAAAATGGGAAACCTGTCAAACCTCAGAAAAGATCAATTCTGAATAATCTACCTGTGGCAGAATACTTTTGGAGCCTTTATTATCTCAACTTTTCCAAACCTCCCACAGGAATGTCTGTTTTTAATACAGAAACAACAAAGTTTAATAAACAGTCCATCCTGTAACTCACCTTTAACAGCAGAAAGATTTTCTCTTCAGCTGATCTAAGTACATTCTAAAGCATCTCTGAATTATTTTTAAAGACAGGGACAGGGGAGGGGGCAGTTAATCTAGCAGAGATTTGAATGAGAACCTATTTATTCTTTTAATTAAAAAAAATAATTTAAAAATTTTTTTAATTATGAACTCCTCATCCCTGTTAGCATAAACACCATTTTTGCATGTATCTCAAGTGAGATGCTTATCTAAGTCTTTTCTTTTGAAATCTGTAAGGCAAAGCCAAAAGTATTTCCCCCTTTTTTTCTTTCTCTTTCTCTTTCCTTTCCTCTTTCTCTCTTTTGCTTCCTTATTCTTCCAATTTTGAATGGGACTTATTCCAATATTTCTGTTACAAAAAATTGTGATTATTTATCATTTTATTGTATCTCAGTCACCTCATTTTACAATAATCTCCCTTTAGAAGTCACATACAGACGCCACAAAGGTTATCAATGGGTCTGCAGTATGTGTTCCATGGATTCTAATCACAGCTATGTCACAGACTTGCCATGTGACCTTGACCCACACACTTCTCTATTCAGTCTGATTAGTCTCAAATATCACAAAAGTATCTCCTTCACAACAGAACAAAAATCATTTATTTAGTACTTCAAAGCCAAGAATTCTCGTTAAATGTTTTCATTAAATATAGCTTTAAAATATTACTACTTGCAAATGATTGTCTTTATCATATTTGCCATGCACAGAACAAGCCCGTACTATATTTTATCAATCAAGTAAATTGTACATAGTTACCTCCAAGTCAAGTTCAAGGTTCCTGTGTACATATAGCATGTCTGTGCTCAAGATAACAGTGAACTAAAATGACTTCTATACAAATGTCCTCAGTAATAAAGAAAAGGAACTATATGATACATAACCAAAATGGTGTTTAGATAGAATGCTGTTCATATTTTTCTCAGCTTCAGTAGCTTTCAAAGAAACATTTCAGGGGCTATACATCCTATAGAAAGCATCAAATCAAAAGGATTGACTGTTAAGTTTAGCAGCATGATTCATTTTATCAACTTTCCCCAGCCTTCTAATACTCCTTTTCAAAAACTGCAAACTGTGTGAGACTGTGAGTGTGTTAAATTATATCATTATGTCCTTAGAGGAAATATTTCCTATTATTCAGGCAAGAAATGATCTTTGCTCAACCATGACAGAATCACAACCAACTGATCTGGAATTTTTGGTGTTGAACACAAGCCAGTTAAAACCTTTAGCAATGAAAACAATTATTTATAGAATTTTACTGGTGTAAAATCCTGGGTCCAAAATAGTATGAAACCTTGGAGAGGAAAGAAAGAACTTATAGCTATTATGATGTTCCCTACAATAAATTCTAGTTATATGAGCACATAAAAACTATTTAAATTTAAAAAGTGATTTTCTTATCTGTGGCTAAAATTTAACTTTAGTTCCTTGAAATGATTTATCTGTCAATAACACATGTTCTCTTGGATAAAATAGGTCTACAAAGAAGCTGTCAAACCTTTGTCAGTTGTGTAGGACAAGCAATGGATTAGAAGATAATTAGCTTGAGACTTCTGGTAAAACATCTTTCTTGTTCCCCTTTTCTCATAGGTATTGCTATACTCTCTTTCAAAGCTTATGCTTTCTTCTAACGTGATAAATTTATTTAACTACAATGCTTCTTTAACTACAATCACAAATCCTAAAACATACTTTTTTATGATTTCCTCTAATAATGTCAAGTTCTAGAAAATTCAACATCTGCAAAAAGAGTGATTAAACCAAAGAATTTTAGAAAAGTCATGTATTTAACTAACGTAGTCAAATCAGCTGCCAAAACAATGACTCATGAGCAACAAATAAAATAAATTGCTTTTTCAAAGAGATATTGAAGTCAGGGAACAGTCCATGCTTAGAACTGAAATACTAGTCATAGCACTGTGACCTCTCACCTTAGGTGATAAAATACACAGGTCAGAATTGACAATACATACTCATGGCTGATCATGGCTGCTAGTTATTGATCAAAGAAGAAAAAAAGTACTTTGCAGGAAAAACATTGCTCTGAATCACAAACATCCATTCTCGTGAGACTCAGCAACTCTCTGGGTTTCTCCCTCTGGAACTGGAAGCAAGAAGCGAGTTCAGCCAGTATTTAATATCAAGTGAATGTGGTGTTTAATCAATAGTCTTCTGCTTTGTTCCTCGATGTGGAAAGCAGTGTCTATTCATTCAGCAAAGGTTAATGCCAAGGGTCAAGTGATTTCACACTCTCGGTCGGATTCAAACATTGCAGTAGTTCAGATGCCTTAGACAATGATGACTCAGTTGGACTGATTTATTGCCACTCGAAGGCCCTGCTTAATACTAAAGTGCTCTCTTATGATAATATCTCAGAAAATAGCACTGATAAAAGAGGAGGCAATAATTACCTACATTTTGAAGTAATGTCTTCATTTCTAACATCCTATAAAGATGTAAGGTCCATTTTAAATGATCTGCTTCTTGTATTAGCAAGCCATTTAAACAAGATCTTACCAATATCATCTCTTTTATGAAATATGCCATGGAAGAAATTTAGTAATCCTTTGACACAAATGTAAATTATAAGCAATACATGGTTTAACATATGTTTTAGATAATACATTTTTAAGATTTACTCACTGCAAAATTTTTATATCAGACAAGATAAAGGAAAAATATTTATGAATAGGAGGAAAAATATGAATCAATATAGTCAACTTTAGTAAGCATGAAGACAGTTTGCAATTTGATTTCTTCCTTTTTCACCAATTCAAGCCCAAGACAGGCAAGCTGCCTACAGATCCTTTCTAAGTGATTCACTTACACCAGCATTATTTGAGGTCACTGTTTTAAACCAGAACACATTTGACTATGTCAGGGGTTCAATCTTTAACATGTTGGCATCCATGATTATTATTCAGCAATGCCTCATCCCAGATGTGCTTTATATAATGAAAGAAGTTCAAATGTCACCAGGAAAACAGTGTGAAAAGAATTAATTGAAAAGCTTATCATAAGAAAGTCATTTAGAATCCAGCTTTCACTAATGTATCTGTGGATGAATTATATATACCAATCAATTAGTAAAATAAAATAAATCCTGTAAATTTATTTAAAGACATCCTATCATAACAAGTGGAAGGATATCTGTAAGAGTTGATTATATTCCATTCTGGATGATTAGTATGTAAAACACTCCAATACAAATGTTCTGCCTTCTACTCCCTCTTTTTATAGGAGATACAGTGTTAAGAACTCTTAAACTATTTAAAATAATGATTAATTCAGAAATCCTATTTTAAACTATTTTAAACAAGTATTTTAAAGTTTAACCTATGAATGGTTCATGTTGATGTATGGTAGAAACCAGTGTAATATTGTAAAGCAATTATCCATCAATTAAAAATAAAATGCTAAAATTAAAATATTTTTTAAAAATGAAATATATGTAAAATGTTATACATTAAAAACAAACTTTTGCATTTGCATAATTCAAGAAAATTTAGTTTAAATCCTCTACAACAGCCTCTGCCTTAAAAACAAACAAAATGGGCAATAATCAGTAATTTTGATAAGAACAACAATTTCATTGTGCAGCAATCACCCATATGCTATCCAGAGGTCTGAATTTACCTTTTAATCAAACTTGTCTTCAAAGGATGATGACTTTTTTGCTACTCTATCCTATTGGGAATGATTTTATAGGCCATATGATAGAAAATGACCTATAGTAGAAAAAAAAAAGAAAGATAATTAAGAACAAAGCTCTTAAAAATAAGACAAAAGATAATACATGTAAATCCATGGCTGATTCATGTCAATGTATGACAAAAACCACTACAATATTGTAAAGTAATTAGCCTCCAAATAATAAAAATAAATGAAAAAAAAAGACAAAAGAGCAACAACTAAATACATTTGCTTATTCTTAGCAAAAATAGCTTTAGTGACCTAAGCACCCTAAAGGAAGGATTATGAGCTAACAAGATTAGATATTTCAAAAATCTTCCAAAGGTATTTTTATACTCAATAACTTTCCCATATACTGTGCTTTAAGCTAAAGATAGTTCCTGGGAAATACAGGTCACTTAAATCAAAAGAACCAACTGATTGTAACAGACCCCGATGCTAGGCAACATTGAGGGCAGGAGGAAAAGGGGACGGCAGAGGATGAGATGATTGGATGGCATCGCCAATTCAATGGACATAAGATTGAGCAAACCCCGGGAGATAGTGAAGGCCAGGGAAGCCTGGCGGGCTGCAGTCCATGGGGTCGCAAAGAGTCGGGCACAACTCAGTTACTAAACAACAAATTACAAATAATGAGATAACTTTGAGTGCCTAATAAAATATTTGCATATTTTGAGTTCTAAAATTGCATTTAACATGCATATAATGGTCAGAATAAAATGTTCAGGCCAATTCAGTTTCTCAGCCATGTCCAACTCTTTGCAATCCCATGGACTGCAGCATGCCAGGCCTCCCTGTCCATCACTAACTCCCAGAGTTTACTCAAACACATGTCCATCAAGTCGGTGAAGCCATCCCACCATCTCATCCTCTGTCATCCCCTTCTCCTCCTGCCCTCAATCTTTCCCAGCATCAGGGTCTTTTCCAATGAGTCAGTTCTTCGCATCAGGTAGCCAGAGTATTGGGGTTGCAGCTTCAACATCAGTCCTTCCAATAAATATTCAAAATGTATATAAATATATTGTTATTTTTCCTATAGTCATAATAAGTATGAACTATAAATAATATTTCCATGTTTCAGTAAAACCTAGGAGAAAAAAAACACTTTCAAGAGTGTATTTTTTTTATCTAAATAGTAATCATCCCTTCAAATCCTAAAAAAGTATTAAAGAAAAAACAATGTGTGGTCATTGTCTTTTCTACTCTTATGTGTTCATATGTGCAAAAAAGGGAGAAAAAGATATGTATGAATCTCTATTAATGCAGCTCTTATCTCAAAAAAGTAAACACTATTTAGAACGCTTAAAAAAATTAATGTCTCCTTTCAGCCTTACATTCTCATCAGCTATAATTCAAAGCTCTTTAATAATGCTTATTCTAGTGCCTTATATGGGAATGATCTCAAACACTAAGTTTCTCTCAATAAAAACATCACTTAGGTCAGAATAACAAATTTAATGGGCTGATTTTTTGATAACTGTTGTAGAACACATCTGCAGCTGTCCTTTCACTATATCAATTTCAAAATACCTAAATAGGAAAAAGGGGGAAAAAAGACCCTTTCCATTTTCAAAATTATTAAAGATATTCACAAAACCTTTATTGAAATGTTCAAACTATTACTGTAATGAAGTTGCCAGATATTCTGATAAAATGAATTTTCTATAACAATTTCACTAATGAGTCAAAAAATGATAATAAAGTATGTTTTTTTTACTTAGTACAAAGACAGCACTTGTTCATTTTACATAATTAGGAAAATTAAGTACAGCATGGTGACTATTGGGCTTCCCTTGTGGCTAAGTTGCTAAAGAATCCACCTGCAATGCGGGAAACTATAGTAAACAATATATCATGTACTTGAAACTTACTAAGAGAATAGATCTTATGTGTTCTTTTTTTTTTTCATTTATTTTTATTAGTTAGAGGCTAATTACTTTACAATATTGTAGTGGGTTTAGTCATACATTGACATGAATATTGACTGAGGAAACCAGATCTGAAAGAGACACGTGCACCCCAATGTTCATCGCAGCACTGTTTATAATAGCCAGGACATGGAAGCAACCTAGATGCCCATCAGCAGACGAATGGATAAGGAAGCTGTGGTACATATACACCATGGAATATTACTCAGCCATTAAAAAGAATTCATTTGAATCAGTTCTAATGAGATGGGTGAAACTGGAGCCCATTATACAGAGTGAAGTAAGCCAGAAAGATAAAGAACATTACAGCATACTAACACATATATATGGGATTTAGAAAGATGTTAACGATAACCCTATATGCAAAACAGAAAAAGAGACACAGAAGTACAGAGAATAGATCTTATGTGTTCTTATTACAATAAAAAGATTGTAATTATGTGAGGTGACACAGGTGTTAACTAATGCTACTCTGCTAATCATTTAATAATATGTGTGTATCAAATCATCACCTTATATACCTTAAATTTACACAACCTTATGCCTATTTTATCTCAATAAAATTGGAAAAATAATTTTTATATTTTTAAAAATTAAATTCAAATAAGCAAAAATTAAAATTAAAAAGACCTTTCACCTTATGTAATTACCCATGCATCCAGTCTTTTGTATATATATGTACATAGTATATATGCTATACATATACATATGTAAAAAAAATCTAGAATATTATTATTTATAATGGGGTCAGAGTGATACCTGGAGAAGAAAATCGCAACCCACTCCAGTATTCTTGCCTGGAAAATCCCATGGACAGAGGAGCCTGGCAGGCTACGGTCCATGAGGTTGCAAAGAGTCAGACACAACTAAGCAACTATCACACAAAACACAGAGTGATATATAAAATTTTTTAACTTAACTTTTCTCCTAGGAATATATACTGTGAATATCTTTGCATATACTTATATATTCTTCAGTATGATATTAAAGATTATATCAAATTTTATTTTACTAACCACAGTAATTTAGCCATTTTTTCTCTTCTTAAGCATTAAAATTATTTTCCTTTTATTACTATTACAGATAAAACTGTGATAAATTTTCAGCTATATTTAGGAAAAAATATCATAGAAAAAGAATCAAAGGCTCAAAGGACACAAAAAGTCATAAAACTTTAGACAGGGTAGAGGAGCAATCTCTCAAACTGTGAAAATTTCACTGTTAACTTCATGAAGCAAGTAAACAATGGAAACATTTTTGACCATTGTACTCACATAATTTCCCTGATGCCATACTACGCTCCACAGTAGGTTTTACAAGTTCCCTTCACTTTTCTCAGTAGTCAATAACTAATAAGTTTCTAATCAAGGTTTTGTTCAAAATTTTATTTTTAATAGGCAATACTGAATATTCTGTCATCTTCAATCACACAAAGGGAAATTATGAAAGCTTAGTCAGCTTCTAAAGGCTGAATATAGTATAACAAGGCTTCCCAGGTGGCTCAGTGAGAAAGAATCCACCTGCCAATGCAGGAGGTCAGCAGACATAGATCCCATCCCTGAGTCAAGATGTTCCCCTGGAGCAGGAAATAGCAACCCACTCCAGTATACTTTCCTGGAAAATTCCACAGACATAGGAGCCTGGTGGGCTACAGTCCTTGGGGGTCACAAAAAGTCATTCATGACTGAGGAGCGCAGTATGACAAGCATATATATCCTTCTAGAATGTCCTAGATTCTTAAGTTTGTAGCCATTTTAAAGATAAAATTTGACTCTATTATTGAGGTTATATTTTATCCAATAGAATGTATAGTAATAAGTTCAGTTCAGTTCAGTCACTCAGTCCCATCTGACCCTTTGTCACCCCAGGGACTGCAGCACGCCAGGCTTCCCTGTCCATCACCAACTCCCAGAGCTTACTCAAACTCATGTCCATTGAGTCGGTGATGCCATCCAACCATCTCATCCTCTGTCGTCCCCTTCTCCTCCCACCTTCAATCTTTCCCAGCATCAGGGTTTTTTCAAATGAGTCACCTCTTCACATCCGGTGGCCAAAATATCGGAGTTTCAGCTTCAGCATCAGTCCTTCCAATGAATATTCAGGACTGATTTCCTTTAAGATGGAGTGGTTTGATCTCCTTGCAGTCCAAAGGACTCTCAAGAGTCTTCTCCAACACCATAGTTCAAAAGCATCAGTTCTTTGGTGCTCAGCTTTCTTCATAGTCCAACTCTCACATCCATACATGACTACTGGAAAAACCATAGCCTTGACTTGATGGACCTTTGTTGTCAAAGTAATGTCTTTGCTTTTCAATATGCTATCTAGGTTGGTGATAACTTTTCTTCCAAGGAGTAAGCGTCTTTTAATTTCATGACCGCAGTCACCATCTACAGTAATTTGGGAGCCCAAGAGAATAAAGTCTGCCACTGTTTCCATTGTTTCCCCATCTATTTGCCATGAAGTGATGGGACCGGATGCCATGATCTTAGTTTTCTGAATGTTGAAAAATTTTAAGCTAACTTTTTCACTCTCCTCTTTCACTTTCATCAAGAGGCTCTTTAATTCTTCTTTGCTTTCTGCCATAAGGGTAGTGTTATCTGCATATCTGAGGTTATTGATATTTCTTCCGGCAACCTTGATTCCAGCTTGTGCTTCATCCAGCCCAGTGTTTCTCATAGTAATAAAATAGACCAAAACTTTTTTCAGATGTGTTAAAGTAAACTTGGTTACAAAATTCAACATAAAAACTCATTATTTCCAAATTCTAACACAAACTAAAATTCCAATTAAAGGTATTTTGGCATAATTTCCTTTCTATAGGGTTATCCAGTATGGACTTAGATAAAAAAAATTATTTATATATTTCCCTTTGCTTGTTTATCTACATTCATTAATTTAAAATTCACTTTAAATATTTTTGTTATATATATATGTGAAAATTAAAGTCATCTTTTATGCCAAAGACTTTAAAAATAACTCAAATATTTTCACATTAATATATCAGTAGTTAGTTACATTAATACATCAGTAGCTAGTCAATATTTTTAAATGCTAAGTTTTAAAATAATTGTATTAAAGTAATATTTGTTTGACTTTGATCAGTGCAAAACTCAGTAGGATAGCAGTTTTTAATCATATTGCTAATAATGAAAATTTTAATTTAGAAATGTGAATATCAATAAATACTATATACCAAAAGTATATAAGGCTATACCAAAAGTATCAAAGGATAAAGTTGACAGAATTCTTTGTGAAGTAGAATTTTTGATCAGCAAACCTAATAGTGTTCATTTTATTTGCTTATTTTCAGATTAGTAATTATCTGAATTATCCAAATATACTGAAAAAGACTACTAGATAGATTAACTAAATGAAAATAAATCATGTTTTTCTTTTGACTTAGTTTTACAAATTAGACATGCCATTCACAGAATTAGGTAAATCACAATCTTGTTGATATTTAGGAAGAGTCATGGGTGGCACTTCTTTTGGTTAACCAAAAATTTTTAAAGAATTGTCACAACATAGTTTAAATGTTGGTACATAGGCCACCATTTTTATGTATAACAAAACTTATGACAAATGCAGATATTCCACCAAATTGTATTACATGGAGTTAAAATGTTTTTGAAAATACATTTCAAAGATTTCCTTTATCTTTGCTTGTATGCATGTGTGCTCAGTTACTAAGTAATTTCTGACTCATTGTGACCCCGTGGACTATAACCCACCATGTTCCTCTGTCCATGGGATTCTCCAGTCAAGAATACTGAAGTATGCTGCCATTTCCTTCTTCAGGGGATCTTCCCAACCCAGGGTTGGAACCTGTGTCTCTTGTGTCTCCCGCACTGTTATGCAGTACTTTTCAGGTATTGAATTAAAGAAGAAAATTTATATCTATAACGATTGTTCAGATTAGGATAGACAAGATTATGTAGCACAAACAATACCCAAATACTAGTGATTTAACATAAACAAAATTGTATTTCTAAGCTAACACTATCTAGTCACCAGGTGGACAAAATCTTCTATTCATTGTAGAGGCCCCAGGATCAAGATTGACGAAGATTATTTTGACGCAGATTCCATGATCACAATGCCAGAGGGAAGAGAATGTGACAAATCACATACTTCTCACAACACATTTGCCAAAGCTACACTTTATATACCACACTCTACGTAGGCAACGGAGAAGGCAATGGCACCCCACTCGAGTACTCTTTTTTTTTTTTTAATTTTTTTAAATTAATTTTTTTTTTAAATTAGTTGGAGGCTAATTACTTCACAACATTTCAGTGGGCTTTGTCATACATTGATATGAATCAGCCATAGAGTTACACGTATTCCCCATCCCGATCCCCCCTCCCACCTCCCTCTCCACCCGATTCCTCTGGGTCTTCCCAGTGCACCAGGCCCGAGCACTCGTCTCATGCATCCCACCTGGGCTGGTGATCTGTTTCACCATAGAACACCACTCGAGTACTCTTGCCTGGAAACTCCCATGGACGGAGGAACCTGGTAAGCTGCAGTCCATGGGGTCGCTAAAAGTCGGACATGACTGAGTGACTTCACTTTTCACTTTCATGCATTGGAGAAGGAAATGGCAACCCACTCCAGTGTTCTTGCCTGGAGAATCCCAGGGATGGGGAAGCCTGATGGGCTGCAGTCTACGGGGTCGCAAAGAGTCGGACACGACTGAAGTGACTTAGCAGCAGCAGCACGTAGGCAAAAAAGAACTAGAAATATTTAGTGATTGGCCCTAATTCTAGCACAAAAACTTAAGCATAGTAGGTGATTAAATATGCATTTTATGGGATAATTAATGAAAAAGCAAGGCATAACAAAATAGCAAAAAAAAAAAAAAATCCTCAATGTAGTTGTATATTATTGAGTTTTACCATAAAGCAGCTCTTTCTTAAGTATTGGAGAATTAATGAATGAGTAACTGAATGAGTCTATGAGTGAGTAAATAATCACAAACTTTTCTCACTGAGAAAATGACAATGATATCATGAAGGTAATTCTGTTACTTTATGAATAATTGGTCAGGTAGGAAATTTAATGGAAGATCTAAAATGTTGTATTTGCTACCAAAATAAATGACTTTTTGGCATTATGTGGATGAAGCATAGGGAAATAAAATATTTTCCTAAATTGCCTTCATTTTAAGATAATTGTCCACCCAACTGAACTATTTTCCCCTTGGTACTACCCAATGTGTGGTACTGTTCTTGATTCTGCAAAAAAATTAAAAATAAAAAGTATAATGCCATATTTTAGACATGTCCCAGCATTAGAGGACTTTTTAGTCGGGATAGGAAAACAAGCACAGAAACATCTGATTGCACTATAGGACAGAATGAGGTAAGTACAATTACACAGAACTGAACGGGCCCCAAAATATGAATATTTTGTGTCACAGGCATTTTACTTCACTATTTTTTTCAAAAATAAATGTTCACAGCTCAAGTAAATCCTGCAGTGCAAATATTTCTTCTAATTATAGAAGGAAAAATAACCCCAAGTGATATCTTTTAACAAAAATGCATCCTTAACATCCCCTATGCAAGCCTACAGAAAGGATTTTCAGTTTTTAGAAAAAAATCAGAGATGTTAACATAGCTTTATGGTTATGCTTGTTGATCTTCTTCAAAGTTTTCAAGGTACCTCTTCATATATATGTGTACACATAAACACACACAGACACATATAAACACGTAATGAACTTCTTTGATATTTACAGTTTACAAAGGGATTGATTTCACTAATTTACATGTGACTGACACTATCATCTTACAGAGAAACATGAATGAAATTTTTGGCTGAACCACTACAATAATCTCTCCATGTAACAAATGACCCTTAGCAAGGCTTAAACAAATTATCCTATTCTTGAAGTAATTTTTTCACATTCGGGTTTTTAGCTTTCCTCTCTGCATTAAGTAAATTTTTTAAAAAGCTTTTAGTGTTTTCAATTTTGCATATTATATAATGACACTCATTCCACAGAGAACACATTTATTAGTCATCTCATAACTAATAAACAGCCAGTTCACAAAACAGTGTAAATCATCCCTCATCATTTTTAGAGAAAATCATTAGGTTGGAGGGTTGTTTCAAACATTTCAATATTTTGGATTATTCTTAGGCCACAGGTAAGACAGTGTGCCTTTCTAGATATCTTGACAGGGCTGCTGAAATCTCATTCTGTATATTTCATAAGGCTCCTTCCAACTCTACAGTTTCACAATACTATGCTGAATACTGCAAAGATAAAGCTATTCTCTGCCTAAGGCAACTGCGAGCAAGGATTATATAAAAAAGAAAGTAAAGACAGAATGCTGCAAACACAATGCAATATTTAATATTGGAGGACGGGGACTAACTGAACTTTAAGACATATAAAGACTATGGCTGATTCATGTTGATGTTTGCTAGAAACCAACACAGTACTGTAAAGTATTCACCCTTCAATTAAAAATAAATAAGCTTTTTTAAAAGACATATAAAGACATATGTTGTTGTTCGGTCACCCAGTCATATCCAACTCTTTGCAACCCCATAGACTGCAGCACACCAGGCCTCCCTGTCCCTCACCATCTCCCAAAGTTTGCCCAAGTTCATGTCCATTGCATCAGTGATGCCATCCAGCCATCTCATCATGACACCCTCTTCTCCTTCTGCCCTCAGTCTTTCCCAGCATCAGGGACTTTTCCAATGAGTCAGCTGTTCGCATTAGGTGATCAAAATACTGGAGCTTCAGCTTCAGCATCAGTCCTTTCAATGAGTATTCAGGGTTTATTTCCTTTAAGATTAACTGGCTGACATATACGAAACCTTATTTCTGAGACCATAATGAAACTTTCAGTTTAAATTCACATGCATGTTTGAACTGGGTTCAAATTCAGTAACGAAGCTATTATTGATTCCGTGGAACATGACTTCAAATCTGAGCAAATACTGAACTGACCGTGAGGAGCTCTTAAACTCTGGATGTATGTACATAGACATCTCAATTTAACAACCAGACATACATTAAACAGCATTAATAGCCAGGCACTTAATGGATCAATTCCCACTGTTTGTGTAATGTAGAAATAAAAAAGGCTTATTAAATGACAAGCTTTCCCTGGTTTGTGCTAATTAATTATACACCGCATCTGACTGCTAATTTAGTGGGGAAATGCAGCCCCAAACCACGGTTTCGGCTTGAACTTTGCCTCGGCATCACCCAGTCCAGCAGAGTGCTGCCGCGGCCCGCCTCTGAACGACACCAGTATTAAATTAGAGCACAAGGCCATCAATTTAATAAGTGCTGTAGCAGGTAATTTGAATAAGGACATATTAGTATTCTAGCAGTGCACAGCTAAAAGCAGCTGACCTTTCAGACCAAAGAAGATCCTTGAGCACATTCAGCTGAATCTGAGAACACGGGAATCATCTGACAGTGGTAAGAGGGCCAAGAGAGACGTTTACGAGCCTGGACCCATTACTATCCATCAGGCTTTCTCTGGTGCTCTGTGAGTAGTTCATATACCTCTGCCTCTCATTTTGCTCCAATTCTCTGCCACGAAAGAAAAGAAACTGAAATTAAGCTTCTTAAAAAAGCATATATTCAGTGACATGCTTTGAAACCCTTCTTCTCATTTGGATTTATGGTACAAAGAACTAATCAGTGCACATATAAACTAGATGTGGGATCCCCATAAGAAACCATCAACTTCTTAAACTATAAGCAAACCTAACATAAACAAAACTAAAACTGCATCTCCCAGATGTGAAACCATTAGAAAACAACCCATATTATAGTAGATGAGAGCTTGGACCCAGGAGTGAGAAGAGAACTGGGCTTAAAGACCTGCACTGTCAAGGGCTCACCATCATACCTGCAGGAACCGAATTCACTGAATTCAGTTCAACGACATTTATCGAGTTCCATCACATACAGTGTTGTAAGCCCAGAGGTTAAAAAGATGAAAAAGATTTGATCCCTGTTTTCAAGGAGATCAAAATCTAGCAATGGTGACAGAAGCAATATGCTATTAATCACAATACAGAGTGAGAAGTGCTTTCAAGCACAGAGAATAGGATCAATTCTGACTGGTGGTTTCCAGGAAAGGTTTTCAGACATGGCAATAGCTGGGCTGGGCGTTGTGAGTATTTTACCAACAGAGAGAACAGAATGTGATCTGGTGGGAGGTGTTAGGTAACAAATACAAGGGATGTATTTGGTTGAAGAGTATGTGGAGTTGCAAGTACCTGATTGTGTAGTC
Organism: Muntiacus reevesi; assembly: GCF_963930625.1. Lineage (NCBI taxonomy): Eukaryota > Metazoa > Chordata > Mammalia > Artiodactyla > Cervidae > Muntiacus > Muntiacus reevesi. Next base: position 267,248,310 of record NC_089249.1, on the reverse strand, counting down.
TTCAAAATGGTTTCTACATAAGCAGAAATAGAATGGATTAGTGAATTTAAGAACAAGGTGTCAGTAAAATCAGGCCTAGACTTGGAAGGATGTTTACTTTGTTGGCCTCACAAAAATGCTGTAGGCCAAAAACACACCCAAAGTTCAACCCAAAAGAAGGGCATCACGCAGTCCCCAACAATCATGTTTCTTGGTGGTTACTCAAAAGAGCTGAAACTTACACGCACCCAACAACATGCACACATATGTTTGTAATAGCTTTATTCATAATTACTAAAACTTGAGAGCAAGCAAGATGTCTTTCAGGAGGTGAACAGATAAATAAACTGTGGTAACATGCAGATAGGTGAATCTTATTCCTCACTAGAAAGAAATGGGACACCAAGTCATAAAACAACATGGAGGAACCTTGAATACATTTTATTGAGTGGAAGAAGCCTATCTGAAAAGACTACATACTGTGTGATTCCAACCACATGACATTCTGAGAAAGGAAAAAACTGGAGATTGCAACCAGATCAAGGTGTTTACTAAGGGCTGGGAAGGAAGAAGGAATCAGTGGCAGAAAAAAGATTTCTTAGGCAGTGAAACAATTCTACACAACACTGTAATGGTGGATATGTGTCAGACATTTGTTGAAATGTACAGCATCAGAAGTAACCCCTGGTATAAACTATGGACTTTGGGTGATAACAATATATCAACATAGGTTCATCAATGTAATAAATGTACCATGCTGGTGCAGGACGTCAATAGAGACTGGGGAATATGGTACAGGAGGTATGCAGAAACTCTCTATAACTTCTCAATTTTTCTGTGAACCTAGATCTAAAAAAAAACTGTCTACTTAAAAAACTGCAAGTAATAGACTTAAATTTGATCATATAGATAACTCTCTATTAAATACAAATGGTCTAAAAGCCTAAGTTAAAAGGCAGGGTTGTCAAATTGTAATTAAAAGACATGAAATCCAACTGCATATTACAAACAAGAAATCTACTTGAAATATAAGATAAAAGGGATGGCAGATGAATCATAAGTAAGCTAGAGTGACTGCATTAATTTCAAAGGACTTTTCAGAACGAGAAATAATATCAGATAAAGAACATTTCAGAGTGACAAAAAGGTCAGGAGGACAAAATAATCCTAAATGTGTATATAACTAACAATAAAGCTTCAATGTTTAAAAACAAAAACTGAACCGAACGAAGCAGAAAAATCCAATTTAGTTGGAAATTCCAAGTATCCTCTCAGTAAGTAATAAAACAAGTAGACAATAAAATCAATAAGGATATAATCTACTTGACCTAACTGACAATTTTTGTACTCCAACTCAAAACAGCTGAAAACAAGTGCACATACAGCCTTCATCGAGATCCACCATATTCCTATCCATAAAACAAATCTCAAATTTTTGAAGGATTAAATCACACAATGTATATTTTCTGAGTTTGGCAGGCAGAACAATGGACTCACCACTCCATAGATGACCATGTCCTGGTCCTGCAGCCTGTAAATATACTACGTTACACAGAAAATAGGAAATAATACAACCATAAAACACACATAGGGTGTCCCTGGTGGTCCAGTGGTTAAGAATCCACCCTGCAATGCAGAGGACACAGGTTCAATCTGTGGTCCTGGAAGACCAGAATGCCATGGAGCAACTAAGCCCCGTGCACCACACCTACTGAGGCAGTATTCTAGGGTCCGCAAGCGACAACTACTGAGCCCGTGCACTGCAAATTCTGAAACTCCAGCATCCTTGAGTTGGGGCACCGCAATGAGAGAAGCCACCACGATGAGAAGCCCATGCGCCAAAATGAAGAGTACCCCTGCTTGCCACAACTAGACAAAGCCTGTGCACAGCAACAAAGACCCACCACAGTCAAAATAAATAAATAAACACACATAGCTGCCAGCAACACTTATAGCACGCTATGTAATTTTGCAAAAGTCAGTTGAGCCTCTCAAGTCTGGAAATAGTGCTACCTTTTGATACCTTCCATATCCCTACGCCTGTTAAGGGAGCCAAGCATAATCAGATTTAAAGATATGATGACTATAATACTAATCCAGGTTTACCTTTTTTGTGTCTAATTTTTTTATTCTTTGACCACATAACTACAGCAATCATCTCCACCCCACCCTCCATGGGCTTGCTGGGACCCTACCTTCTCCAGGGGATGTTTGGAAATGTGCAGGTATTTATTGGTGCACACTGATGGGGATGGGGAATGTTACTGTCATTTAGAGACTGGATCAGAGATCCCAACTGTTCTGACATACTCAACAAAGAGTTAAACAATGAAGAACTGTCCTATATCAGAGGCCAAGAAACATTGTATAAGTTAAGGATATGAGCTGCTTATTCAGAAAAATCCCAATCAAATTGAATCTTGAGAAAGAGATTCTCTCTCACTCTTAAGTTTTATTTTTTTAACTCTGCTTAAGAGTAAAATAAATGTTTAACTCAAGAGTTGGAAGAGGAAGGAAGATTGAGCAACTGTATGTAAGTTGCTTAGCAGAATGTCCACCATGTAGAAAACAGTAAATGTTGGTGATCATTAATAGTGGTATTATCAAAAGTGATGGAAGACAGAGTATTAAATCTAAAGGGTAGAAAATTATCAAAAGAATTTTGCACCTAATATTTAATTTAGAAAGGCAGAAGGGATTCTGGATGTCGAATATTATATGCATGTTGCTCCAATTTGAGAAATATATATAGCTGGTTTTCGAATTCAAAGTGAAGAAGGATATAATCTGAATATTATCCTTTGGATTCAAAGAAATATTCTTCTTAATCCATACTACTAGTTAAATTAAGAGGATTACCATTTGGTCTTCTATTGACAAAATGTTCAAAATCAATAAGATCATCTCTGGAAAAAAAGGGACTGTGTCTTCCATTACACTCTCCACCTTGCCTACCCAGGTCAGAAAGCCATCACAATGATTCAAATATAGAAGGGAACATCAGATCCCTGTACTACACAATTGAGATCTAAGAAAATGCCATTATACTTATCGATTCAAAAAGAGAAGTTGAGAGTGAACCCTAATGTAAACTATGATCTTAGGATGATTATGATGTGTCAATATAGGTTCATCAATGGTAATAAATATATCACCCTGGTGGGAGATGTTGATAAACGGAGAGGCTATGCATGTGGAGGCAGGGGATATATGGGAAATCTCTGTACTACCATCTCCACTTTGCTTTGAACCTAAAACTACTCTAAATAATAAACTCAATTCTTTAAAAATAAATAAAACAGTTTATTAAAATAAAGCTTGATAAAGCTATTATATTAAAATAAATTGAATGCTGCTTTCATGCTGAGGGAAAGAACTTGAAAAAAACCTGTCATTACACTGATATAAACACCACCTAATGTTCGAGCATGCCCTTTTCATGTTGTATATTCTTTAAAGAAAAAGGCACATTACTTGACTTGTCAGTAAAACTTAATGCAGTACATGAAAAAGCAGCATGGACAGAGTCTGACTCATTCATGAATGGAGCCTTTAGCCAGATATGGGGCAACAAGTATGCTGTCATAGCTATAACTTATGAAATGGATAAAATTTCCTTTTCTACAATTATTAAAATTTCTTTTTTAAATATTTTGAGAACTTTTTGATTTCTTTATTATTAAAATTATTAAACAATTATTAAAATATCTTCTCTGCCTTCAAAATGAACTTGATTCAAGTGTCAAGAATTTCTTCAAACTTCAGCATCAAATATTTCACAATTAAAACATTAAATACATTTGCTAAAAGAAGACAAAAATATAATCTTTTTCATTTTTTAAAAGGCATTCAGCTTCAGAAAGTACCACAATTTATAACATAAGCATCTAGTTTAAAATATAGTACTTCATAATGATACATCCTGCTAGTATTGACTGAAGAGAGATTGCCACAGTAGAGACAGAATGAATAGCATCATTTAAGGCAAAAAAATCATATGCATCAAACTATCTGAAACATCACTCTGCAGTTATAAACACAGATTATCAATTTTCATGTGAAATATAATACCCAGTTAATATGGAATAAACAGTATTCAGAATATTTAAACACTACTATGAGATACAACACATTTAAACTACTTACCATTTTCCTATATCCAGTAAGTTTTTCTTATAAGAGCTTCCTGACACATTTAGGTTCATTAATAATTTTTTCCAGGACCCTCTCCCTTTACTATTTACTTTCTCTTTCACACTTAAGTCTTTCAACACCACTGATTTGTTCTTGATCGGTTTGTAAAAAAGTTATTCTTGAGAATAAATCAACTTATCATCACAGTGTAAAAATGTATACATAAAATATGTACATGCATGTATATGTGCCATTACTTTATAGAAAGAAGCAGATTTGAAATTTCCCCCTTACCAGAATTTCATTGCCTTTTAGATAATTTTACTGTGGTAATTTGACATTAATCTTGTATCCTAGAGAGCACAACGCATGCCTGACAGAAATCTAACGTGATCGAAAAAAAAAAATCAAAGCTCAGTATTCCCAAAATTTCAAAACCTGGAATTTAATATAATTCTACAATATACTTTATACTAAGACTTTGGAATGCAAGGATATCCAACAAGTCCATCCTAAAGGAGATAAGTCCTGAGTGTTCATTGGAAGGACTGATGCTGAATCTGAAACTCCAATAATTTGGCCACCTGATGCAAAGAGCTGACTCATTTGAAAAGACCCTGATGCTGGGATAGATTGAGGGCAGGAGGAGAAGGGGATGACAGAGGATGAGATGGTTGGATGGCATCATTGACTCAATGGACATGGGTTTGAGTAAACTCCGGGAGTTGGTGATGGACAGCGAGGCCTGGTGTGCTGTGGTCCATGGGCCCACAAAGAGTCAGACAGGACTGAGCGACTGAGCTGAAGAAGGATATATGGCCTAGACAAACTGCTATGGTTACCACATAGGCTCCTTCAGAGAGAAATTAATTATATCCATATGTGCAGCGTGATGAAACTGGTGCTAAGGAATTAAGTCAATCTAGTGAGATACTCTTAAGAATTGCACATACATTGATATTGTTGCAAACTAAGCCTTACTCCTGTGTATTTATTTTAGTATCACTAGCAAATACATGGGCTTCCCAGGTGGCACTAGCGTTAGAGAACTTGCCTGCCAATGCAGGAAATATAAGAGACTCAGTTTCGATCCCTGTGTCAGGAGAATCCCTGGAGAAGGACATTGGCAACCCCCTCCAGTATTCTTGCCTGAAGCATCCCACGGACAGAGGAGCATCACAGGCTACAGTCCACAGGGTCTCGGACATGACTGAAGACACAACAGCAAATACAGACACAACACAGCAAATACAATGAACACTCAGGACTTATCTCCTTTAGGATGGACTTGTTGGATCTCCTTGCATTCCATACATAGAATCTGATATGGAAAATCGTTTCAAGTTCTATTATTCTTTATGTTACTTGTAGGGAAATACTCCAGTGCCTTATAGTCAAATCTACCACGTATTAACATTTTGAAGGAAAGAAGAAAGAAAATTGAAGGGAAATGAAGGAAAGAGAAGACAAAGAAGAAAGCCTGGAAGGAACTGAACATTCTATAGGCATTATCTCCATCGGTTCCTATCAGACCCCTATGAGGGAAAAATGTTATTGTCTGTATTTTATATATGAAGAAACTACTTTGGAAATACTATCTCTCCCAAAGTAAATATATAACAGAATCGGTATTTAAATTCAGGTCTTTGCTGAAACCAAATTTCACATGCCTTTTTCTCATCCCCAGGATATCTTCTTGGGCCACCTACTTTTTGATTTGAGAATAATATCAACAAATACTTAAAGCCAAGTTCTGTCCAGTGGGGAAGGTTTAAGTCCTTCCGATAAATTCCTCAGTAGGCCATCAGCTGACTACTGGATGTGTGCCTAACCATTCAACAAATATCTTTTCCTTCTCTAACCACAGTAAATGACAGAGATTTCTCACCTTCTAGTTAGTATCCATTAGCAAGTAAGCAACACTCTGGAAGCCTAGTCCTCAAAAAACCACAATGCAACAAATGTGTTGAGGGTAATGTACAGAAAGACTGTAGAATGCCTCACCTCCTACTTGCTTCTCCCTGTGGGTTTGTCACCCACTGTTATTTTTTATTTATGTAGTATCGTAAATGTGAAGCTCTGTTGATGGGGATAAAGCCTGTGCCAGAAAGGTCAGAAACTTGGTTCACTTCCTGTGCCTTAAACAGTTCTTTGATTCATTAGCTTTTTAAAAAATTAATCAGTAAGGTTTTTTTGAGTGCCTAATAGAGGAAAAAACCCATCAACCTTTCATGAATTGTTGGAGCATTTTTCATACATTCAAGAAATATATAAACCTAATTAATGTTTGGCTAAAGTAATAATCTTTAACATTGTCAAAAGGACTTTTGTCCATATGAGAGGCAATGTCTCCATGGAAAGATGAGGCAGTGTCACCAAACGTAACAGAGCTCAAGAGCAAAGGAAAAAGCAAATTACTTGTTCAACATTTTAGGGTTGGGCCAGGTGAAACAGGGCTCCCCAGGTGACTCAGTGGTAAAGAATCCACCTGCCAACGCAGGACATGTAAGAGGCAAGGTTGGATCCCTGAGCTAGGAGGGTCCCCTGGAATAGCAAATGGGAACCCACGCCAGTATTGTTGCCTGGGAAATTCCATGGACAGAGTCTGGCAGGCTACAGTTCGTGAAGTCACAAAGAGTGGGACACAACTGAGAGACAGAGCACACACACGCACACTGGGTGAAACAACACACGTTACTATAAAATAACACCACTCACTCATCAGCCTGACACTGGGCTCATAACCCAGGGAGACTTCTCCCCTTAGCAGGCATCCTACACTGTAGAGGAAAGTGCTTGTTGCAATATCCAGAGCTGGGGGGATAGGGCTGGATGTGGGGTGTTATATGCAATTCGTTGCAAGGCCTGATGGGCGGACACAACAATAATCCTTATGCAGTGTGCAGGACAGTCCTTTACACGGAAAAATTGTCCAGAATGTCACTAGTACCACATGGACCCATTAACATTTAAAAAAATGAATATTTAGCCCTATCTATAGTATTTATTTGGTTTTCACAGTGTTCGAAAATAAATTTATAGGGAGCATGTGTACTCCAGGATGACACCTGCCCCTATTTTCTGAAGTCTTTCTTTCTGATTGAGTTACCTATCAGCTCCTGAAATGTACTTAAAGCTTAAAACCTCTACATCCTTATCACTGTACAACCATGTACATGGATGGCCCCAACCAGGGCAGGTAAATGGTATACTCTCTCAAACTCTTTTAGTTCTGGGCATGTGTATCAATCACAGTTCCTGAAATCTTGAGCAGGTCTTTTTCCTGGTTAGAATTCAGGAAAGAAAACAGAAAGGAAATATAGGCTTCGATAATATGCAGATTTAATAAAGTTATCTTTTAAGTGGGTCTTTCCATGGATAACTTTGTTTAGTCTCAAAAGTCCATGGACAAGAGATCTACAACTTTACTTGAATTGTTGGTGTTGGTGGCTTTCCCTTTGTTATGTCTTAAGATGAACACAGTCAAAAGTGATCAGAAGGCAACGCTGTCCCTAAGGCTCCCTCAAAAAGAGTGCTAAGATATATCCATTTTCTTTTGTGTCAATTCAGGTGTAGTATTTACAAATGTAAAACTATTCTTATTTAAACTTCCATTATAATGATCACTTTGTTTTATCATTTTATCACAAGTTCTCAATTATATGCTGCAATTCCTTGATCTGGATCTTTGATAATTCATAAATTCCTTGGTTTAACCATATTTTATTTCTTTAAATGAAAATCAAAGTTTAACTCTAATACATGCTCTTTGAAACAAGTAAAATTATAAAACACAAAACTATTTTAAGGCAAAGCTAAACATCATCCCCTTCCAACAATTCCCATGCCCTCTGCTAAGTTCTTTATGCCACTTTATTACAAAAAGTGACGGGCCATAACAGTTCGCTGCGGTAACTTTTACACATTTCTCCTTATTAGCAGACATATACAAATAGGTATGTACATATACAAGCATATATGTGATGCTAAGAGTTTTTACTTTTGTGTTTAATTGTTGATACTGAAATAGAATCATTAAATATATACGGTTCCAAACATGCATGTTTTCACTCATAATATATCCTGGATATCTCTATGAGTTAGTAAATATAGATTTCTTATTTAATTGAGCTGAAGGAGAAGGAGATGGGAAAAAAGATTAATGAAGATGTCAGACTTCTTGGATCTTACAATTCAGGACCATAAATTTGTTCTGCTGAAAAATGTGCCCTTTCTTCCAGACAAAAGAAGGATGGACTCCAAAGGAGAGTCCAAGATCAGGGCTGCCTCCTCAGTTTCAAACGGAGAATTCATCATCTCACTTTCAGCAAGCCAGATGACCTCTGCTCAAAGCCATGGGGGAACAGGACCACCCAAAGTCATGAGGTGGGACCACCCAGCAGAGGCCTAGGGACCCCAGCTTGGCAGAGCTGCTGGGGCAGGACCTCCACTGCTATGGGTCTGAAATGCAGGACTGCCACCCCAGTGGGTCTGGAAGGCAAAGCATCGAGTCAAACACAGGTAATCTTGAGGCTTAAAACCTCACAAAACTTGTCTTGCTTCCTCCTTCTTTCCAAATTTATCCATTTTGGAATGTGATTGTCCATCCTCTGTCTGTCCCATCATTGTATTTTGGAAGGAATATATTCAATTTCATAGGTTCACAGCTAAAGAACAATTTGCCTCGTGGTGATCATACCTCAAGTCTCATTCATACCGGATTTACATGATAATTGAATGAGCCTTTGGGCTATAGACTTTAGAACTGATGCTGGAATGAGTTAAGCCCTTTGGAACTGTTGGGATGAAACATATTTGGCACTGAGAAGAATATACATTTGGGGGCCCAGAAAGCAAGAAGCAGAAAGCAATGAGCCAAATGTTGGTGTCTCCTCCCAAAATTCACATGTTAAAATCCTAATCCTAACGTACTGGTAACTGGAGATGGAACTTCGGTGATGTAATTAAGTCATGAGAATGGAGATATCATTAAGTGGATGAGAGGAGGCCTTTATCATGGGAGTCCAGAAAGCTAGCAAGTTTTCTTTCCACCACATGACGACACAGCAAGATGGCTTTCTGTAAACCAGCAAGAGCACTCTCATCAAGAACCCTAACCTGCTGGCACCCAGATCTCAGACTTCCAACCTCCAGAACTGTGAGAAATACAGTTTAAATGTTTGTTGTTTAAGCCACCCAGTTTATAATATTTTGGTATAGCAGTTCTAGTACAGTAGGACAGAATCATTTAAATCAGGTTTTTGCAATAGCTCAGTTGGTAAAAAAAAAAAAAAAAAAAAAAACCACCTGCAATGCAGGAGATCCCAATTTGATTCCTGGGTCAGGAAGATCCGCTGGCGAAGGGATAGGCTACCCACTGCAGTATTCTTGGGCTTCCCTTGTGGCTCAGCTGGTAAAGAATCTGTCTGCAATGCGGGAGACCTTGGTTCATTCCCTGAGTTGGGAAGATGCCCTGGAGAAAGGAAAGGCTAACCACTCCAGTATTCTGGCCTGGAGAAGTCCTTGGACAGTCCATGGGGTTGCAAAGAGTCGGACACGACTGAGCAACTTTCACTTCACTTTGCCCTCATATCACTCCTCAAATTGTCTTAATCCAGGTGATCAGTGACCTCCAAAATCATTACATAAGTAATTCTAAGCCCTCACCTTGATTAATCTATAGAAGGCATTTAATTTTATTTATCAAATCATTTTCCTCAAGATAGTTTCTTCACTTTTTTTCCCAAGTTTTCTTTCTTCCTCACTTTGGTTTTCCCTTCTACCTCACTGTTTGCTCCTCCACCTCCTTCACTTGTCCCTATACTTCTCTCCAAAATTCTTAATATTTGAATATTCCTGGATGCAGTTCTAGGATCCAGTTATCCAGATCTTTTCACTCCATTGGTGATACAACCCGTCTCATGGGTTTTCTACTATGATGCTGGGTGTACCTCCTATGCTTCTCCTCATTGTTCATAGCTCCTCTTCACACAAAATATTTCGGAGATGAACTCATTATCAGAGAAATGCAAATCAAAACCACAATGAGGTACCATTACACGCCAGTCAGGATGGCTGCTATCCAAAAGTCTACAAGCAATAAATGCTGGAGAGGGTGTGGAGAAAAGGGAACCCTCTTACACTGTTGGTGGGAATGCAAACTAGTACAGCCACTATGGAAAACAGTGTGGAGATTTCTTTAAAAACTGGAAATAGAACTGCCATATGACCCAGCAATCCCACTTCTGGGCATACACACTGAGGAAACCAGATCTGAAAGAGACACGTGCACCCCAATGTTCATCGCAGCACTGTTTATAATAGCCAGGACATGGAAGCAACCTAGATGCCCATCAGCAGACGAATGGATAAGGAAGCTGTGGTACATATACACCATGGAATATTACTCAGCCACTAAAAAGAATTCATTTGAATCAGTTCTAATGAGATGGATGAAACTGGAGCCCAGTATACAGAGTGAAGTACGCCAGAAAGATAAAGATCATTACAGTATACTAACACATATATATGGAATTTAGAAAGATGGTAACGATAACCCTATATGCAAAACAGAAAAAGAGACACAGATGTACAGAACAGACTTTGGGACTCTGTGGGAGAAGGCAAGGGTGGGATGTTTCGAGAGAACAGCATCGAAACATGTATATTATCTAGGGTGAAACAGATCCCCAGCCCAGGTGAGATGCATGAGACAAGTGGTCGGGCCTGGTGCACTGGGAAGACCTAGAGGGATTGGGTAGAGGGAGGTGGGAGGGGGTATCGGGATGGGGAATACAGGTAATTCCATGGCTGATTCATGTCAATGTATGACAAGAACCACTACAATGTTATAAAGTAATTAGCCTCCAACTAATAAAAAAGGAAAAAAAGAAAAAAAATATTTCAGAGATGATTTTTTCTCAAGGCATTGCTCTACTTAATCTCTCTGTCTGGAATATTCTAATAATTCCTTTCACTTTTTTTGTTAAAATGTTATGCCTTCCCAAGTAAGCCATCATGACAGACCAGTTAAAATGTTAACCGGCATAACCACAACCTCATGTGATTATACTACACACTTATGTCACACTATATGATTCATTTTTTTTACTCCCCCCACCATATTCTAATGTAACCTCCATCTTCAACTGTTTTGTCTGCTAGTGTATTCAAAAACCTAAAGCAGTTCCTGACACATGTTGTTCTGTTCTTAGTCATTCAGTAATGTTTGACTCTTTGCAGCTGCAAGGCTCCCCTGTCCATGGGGATTCTCCAGGCAAGAATACTGGAGTGGGTTGCCATGCCCACCTCAAGGGGATCTTCCCAACCCAAGGATAGAACCCTGGTCTCCCGCATTGCAGGCAGATTCTTTACTGACTGAGCCACCAGGGAAACCTTCCTGGCACATAGAAAGTACTTAATAAATACTTGTTGGATTAATTAATTAATTAATCATTTGCCTATGAAAAGCATTCAACTTGCTATAAATTATATGCTCTACTTAAATAATGCTACAATAAGCAGCTAATTACTTTGCCAACAAAGGTCCGTCTACTCAAGGCTATGGTTTTTCCAGTGGTCATGGAATGGATGTGAGAGTTGGACTCTAAAGAAAGCTGAGTGCCAAAGAATTGATGCTTTTGAACTGTGGTGTTGGAGAAGACTCTTGAGAGTCCCTTGGGCTGCAAGGAGATTCAACCAGTCCATCCTAAAGGAGATCAGTCCTGGGTGTTCATTGGAAGGACTGATGTTGAAGCTGAAACTCCAATTCTTTGGCCACCTGATGCGAAGAGCTGACTCATTGGAAAAGACCCTGATGCTGGGAAAGATTGAGGGCAGGAGGAGAAGGGGACGACAGAGGATGAGATGGTTGGATGGCATCACCGACTCGATGGACATGGGTTTGGGTGAACTCCAGGAGTTGGTGATGGACAGGGAGGCCTGGCGTGCTGCGGATGATGGGGTTGTAAAGAGTCGGACACAACTGAGAAACTGAACTGAACTGAAAACAGCTAATAGCCCCTTATATACTGAAGCTTGCATTTCTGTGGGCTAGACTACAATAAGAGGGGATTATTATGTCAAAAGTATATGTACCCCTATTTTTAATAGACGTCATAGTGCTTCCAAGACATCTGTAACAGTATAAACTTCCATTTCTATGGTAGGTGACTATATATATATCCTCATATGCTGGTCAACAATAGATTTTCTTGTACTCTTCAACAATTCCCTCTGTTATGGATAAGAGTATCATCTTATAGTTAAAGAGGTTAGCAAACCGATGACTACAAACTGGCTTGAGCATCAGCAGACAAGTCTTGAAAGAAAACCAGAAATATCATTTACCTAAAATTCCTGCCTTCATTTTCCTCATTTATGAAATTAGTATTTGAAATTACATGATCTCCTCTACAAATCTAAAAAGTCTATCAATTGAAGAAAGCAAGGTCTAGTTTAGAATTGAACACAGAACTGGATATGGTACTTGGAAGCCTGTTAGTATCTTCAGATAAGCTAATTAACCTCTTGGTTAACTTCAGAATAAGGATTCTGATGAAGGGAAACCACAGGTAATCTTTAATTGGAGGAATAGGTTTAAAACATGGGACACAATTCTGGTTTATGTATTGATTAGGTATTTAGAATATTTGGCTATGATCCACCTAGAACAGTGGAGGTTGGGGGTGAAAATGACCCAATTATGACCCGTTTCTCAATATTTCTAGCTATGGCCCTTGGTATCAATTCTAATAAATCAAATGCTATCATGTGGGAGAAGGAATAAAGACAAAATCATCTCAATAAGCCTAACTGATTTTTGTAAGCTTTATTTAAATACTTATTACTTGTCAAATCAAATCAATCACTTGGAAATGTATACACCCTAATTCTATCAAGTTCCATTGACCCCTCTTAATTGAAATTTTTTTCCACAATTTACCACTGACTTCCTTTACAATTACAGCTATTTTTGCCTTCCTCTTAGTAAATAACTGAGCTTAACACAAATTCAAGACAAAAATTCCCACTAGCATAACTTCTCTGTTGGTCAGCTAAGACTCCACACCCTAGATAAAGGGGGCCCAGGTTCAATCCTTGGTTAAGGAACTAGATCCCACATGCCAAAACTAAGAGACCCTGCATGCTGCAACCAAGACCCACCACAGCCAAATAAATAAATAAATAATTTTTTAAAAATTCCCACTAGCATAATAAATGTTTCCACCAAATACAAAACTTGAACACAACAGCAAAGGAATATATACTTTATGGTCAGAGTAGTTTAAAAATATCCAACACAGTTGATTCCTGTGAAAAAAATTATACCAACCAATTTGAACTTTAGTTTACAAAATTTCTTTTAATATCTGTTAATACTACCATGTCATCTGTGCTAATAATTTTGGTAAATTGAAATAACAGAATTTTTCAAGCCTACCATGAGTAAATGCATGTGTATTTGAAGGAAGATATATGTTTATAATAATTAAATTTTTAAAAATATTTATTTTTATCATACAGTTTATTATCCTACAGTTGTGACATCTCGATCAGAGCTATATATCTTGTCATTGTTTATTCTCTCTTTATCTTTTACAATCTAGTATGAATAGTATTATTCATATTACATTAAATTACAGAGGTTAACCTGAGTCTTGTTGTAAATGATTTAGTCAAGTTGGATTTTTTGTGTGTGGGGTGGGGGACAGGCAGACTGCTAATGGGGTGATTGGAACTTTTTTATTAAGATATAACTACATCTCTACTGTTCCTCCTGGAATCACAAAATCCAAGAATTGGAAAGGGTTATTATAAGCCATGTAGTCCAGCCTCTAATTAAATGATAATTCCCTTTAAAACATTGTGTACTGCAAGGAATCTAAACAACGTGTTACTATTTCCAAGAGTGGAGCACTTAGCACAACACTCAAATTACTCTTTACACTCTTTGATGCTTCTAATTTCAAGAAAAATCTCTCTTATATTGGATTAGAATTATTTCACCTAAAACTTTTATCCCAGGTTTCTAGTTATTCATCTCTTTCAGCATAAAAATAGATAAAAACATCTACATAAAGTTAATAAAATATGTAAAAGTAGCTCTTTATGTAGTCATTAACTTTCCTTTCTTCAGGGTCAACATTTTTACTTTCTATCATTTTCTTCTTAAGAGATACCCCCATCCTAATCAACCTCCTCTGGCTTCCACTTCCTTGACTAATCCTATGATGCCGCTTCCACCGAGCTTCCTGGTAGTGCAAATGCTTCTTAAGCATAGCTGTTACCCTTTGCCCCTCAGCTTTGCATTTCTGGACTTCACTGTTATGTGACCTAAATAAAGGCAAGATCCTACCACATCTCTGTAATCCTTACCTACACGTTTCTGAAAGGAAACAAGTACGGAGGAAAATTTCAACAAACCCTGCTGGAATGAGTTTCAGGATATTTCAACAAACATGAAAAAAATAAAGCTGTGCCTGCTTCCATACGTAAACAAATAAAGGGGAGAAGGAGACAGACAGAGGAGAATCCTCAGCAGGTTTTTGATAAGGTCATCCGTATGTTAAAGGTGCAGAGGAAAATAAGGGGGAAAATTAAAGACTTAAAAAGAGGGACCCATTTGATGATTAAAAAAATTAATAATCCCTCCTTTATTTTACAATACAAAAATTAGTAAATAAGTCAAAGAAATTATAACCACATGCTCAACAAAGCAAAATATCCACAATATTATGAATGTTACAAAGAAAAATATGTAAGAAGATAATAAAATAATGATGTACTCAGAAGGGCATCACTTTCAATACTTGTGGAATAATGTACTAAAATGGTCCTGGATGTTTTTGATTGATATTATGATACTGAGATTTATCTAAACTGCCAGAAAATTTACTTTCAATAAATAATAAAGCAGTCACATGCTTTGTATACCACCTGCATTATAATTACACAAGGATTTTCATTTTCAAAAGGCAGGGAGGAGGTGAGGTTCAAATTTCTAATTTTTATGAACTCATCCAACAATTAGGCTGCCTACCAAAGCTGAAGACTCTACCCCTAAAATATAATGTCTCTATTCACTTCCTTAATTCTCAATTCTCAGAGGCATGCTTTTTCTGGCATCATACCCATTTTGGCAGTAACTCAGACTGAAACTGATTCGTTGCAGTTTTAATAGTTTTAATAACCTAAATAATCTATTAATATTTTTCCCCTAATTCAGCATTTTGGCATTACATATTTCATGAGAATATCATTCTGTAGCCAATATTGGTTTGGGTATGTTTTTAATTTTTTCTAAAATTCCCCTTGCCTTTCATTATGCAGTCACTAAGTACTTGAAATCTAATAGAGCCAAGTTATTTTGATGGTCGTCTTCAACCTACATATAATATAATGACAGTTTTACTATGTATGGAACATCGTTTCTAATAAAATTAGAATAAAAAAACAGTGGGGAAATATGCAATGAATCAGTGATGAAATTTCTCTGGGGCTAATTGGTAAGGACCGTATTTTCTTCTTCCTAAAAAAGGAGTGGCAAGAGAAAGTGTATTTCAAACGTCCCTTGATGATTCAAAAGATACAAGAACTTGCTGGTATGTCCTGGTCACCCATTTGTGGCTAAGATTGGAAGTATTCAATCACAGCTAGGCTTAACACACTTAATCAGGCTAGAGGAGTCTCTAGAAGCCTCCAATAAAGACTCTCTCTTAGCAAGATCTTGTACAAATCTCTCTCTGATGATATATAATCACATTGAGGATGACTGAATTTCAGAAGCTTATAGATGATTCTTTCACTAAACTTGCAGTTGCTGAATGATACAAGTTTTTCAAAGATGACCTTTAAAGATCTGTTTCTTTTCAAAAGTGCTCCCTTTTTTCTGAGGGAGACGCTTTCTTCAACACATCTAAACCTTAATATGATTCTTTAAGAATATAAATATTAGAACTAGTATTGGGTAAATCCCCAATGGCGCTGTGGTAAAGAATCTGACTGCCAATGCAGGAGATGCAGGAGACAAGGGTTCGATCCCTGGATTGGGAAGATCACTTGGAGAAGGAAATGGCTACCCACTCCAGTACTCTTGCCTGAAAAATCCCATGGATAGAAGAGCCTGGCAGACTACAATCCAAAGGGTCGCAAAGAGTCAGACTCCATTAAGCACACAATTACTCTATTCTGTAGTCTACTGGGGAAAATGGGTCCTAGTTTACACTCAAAAGGTAATTGTTGTTGACTGGATGAGGTCAAGACTTTCCAAGTTTCAAGAGTTCAAGAGTTTCAATCCTATTTTAAATAATTGAAATAGGGTTGCTAACATTCAAAGAAAGTAAAACAATTTTAGAAATTCCAGATTATTTAGATAGTACAGTTTTTTTCACTGAAAGCCACTTAAAATAGCAAAGATAATAAGCAATTACAGTGTTTTTTATTGCACTTATAAATCACACCACAATGTCATTCAACCTTAGTATCACTGGGCAGAAACAATTCTCAAAAGACTCCTTAGCTCATTCCCTTGCCTTCACGTAGTATGAGGACTTTTCTATTTTCAAGGCCTTCAGAAAGAAAGTGCACAGAGCTACCAGATAGAATAATAATTTTCAAGGAGGTATTCTTTTCCCTTTAATACTTTTGTCTTAAAAACATGTCATTCTGTATTCAATTTTCTTGGATATGGAAAGTTAAGTTCTGAATTCTAAAAATAAGAGTCATTTTTGTAGGGAAGAACCCGTCTCTGTTCTCTTGTCTTTACCTTGAATCACAGAGAAGGCCACCTGAGTCTTTCATTCCCTTGAGGGAGGAAGTATATGTACTTCTCTCCACCTTGTTATAGACTGAATGTTTGTGTTCCCCCTTACCCAACTTGTTCCAAATTACTTATGTTGTATCCTGGCACACAATGTTATAATATTTGGAGTTAGCACCTTTAGGAGTGATTAAGTTACAAAGGTGGAGTCCTCGTGAATCGAATTAATGTCCTTATAGAAGAGACTCCAGAGTGTTCTTGTCCCTTCCAACATGTAAGGACATAAGATGGTACAGCACCTCTGAGCCAGGAAGCAGACCTTCACCAGACATCAAATCTGCCAGAGCCTTGAACTTGAACTTTCTAGACTCAAGAACTGTGAGAAATAAATTTCTGTTGTTTATAAGCCACTCAGTTTATGATATTATGTAAAACAGCTGAAAAGACTAAGGCACATCCCTTACTACTTCCACCAATGGAAAAACACCTTTGAAGGCTGGACCTCTTGTAAGGTGCGTCCCATGAACTAGAGGTGAGACCACCTTGTCTCAAGAGCAGGTAACACAGCCCGTTGTTCTGCCCTTGCTCTGCTCAGCATTTCGCTCAGTCTCCACGGGAAGGAGGCCATGAAGGAGATGACCTTGCGGGGCCAGCCAAATCTCTGTCTTTATCTGCCACGAGGTGTGTAAATGATGTTAATCTTTCACTGAAGGGTTCATCATTTTCAAAGGAGTTGGAAACCTTAAATACGTTTACTTTCAAGTCTTCGACTTCTCAGTTACAAATATGGAGGTAACAATTCCTCCAATGATAAGTCGTGAAGAATAAATGAGATGATACAAAGTGTTACATAGACAGTAAGCACTGTAAGAATGTATGCCTCCTAGGAATAACTTCACTCATCTATAAAATAATGGCATAGGATGAAATTATTTCTAAGGATCCGTTAAATTCAAACATTACCTCCAGTCCAGATCTATCCTCTAACAGATTCCTAATCCGCCCCTCTAGTTACTGTTATGCCCGATGTCCGAATCCCCGAGCGGGAAGAGAGAAGGCTTCCAAGGCAATGCAACTCGCAAAAGAAGGGAAGTTTATTACTGACTCGAGCCAGGGCCTTCTGCCTCTGCCATCACAGTGGTGCAGGGTCAGAAAAGCCCTGAGCCCAAGCTGTTACAGAAATTTATAAGACATGCATAATCAATTAGTAGCTGGCTTAAGCGGATTGGTTACATGTTTACAAAGCAATTCTATTGGTACAGACTTTCGCGGGCTTTTTCAAACCTGGGCTTTCGCGGGCTTTTCAGTTTTCCCCTTTGTCTCTTACTGGGCGCATATCGATTGGCTGGCTTCAGGTTACCTGATGGGGGTGGGGAATCTTACCATTTCGGGGAAAGCTAAAACTTAGGTCCAGGCTGCCTGTCATGGAATTAACTCTGGCAGCCTCACAGTTACAGACACACATTAGGTAAGTCACTTGGCTGAAAGGAGGGAGGGAGAGGGGAATCTTACACACACTGCTGAATATAAAGATAACATGCACAATCCAAGCACCACACCAACCATGAAGAAACGAACATATTTCTCATAGTGTTCTGGATCTTTTTTTTTCAGAGTCAATATACATAATAAAAATAAAAACCTACGATTTTTGCTTCAACACAATTCTAAAGTCCCCTTATACATCAAAGATTTCCTTATTTTTTCTTGTCACCTACTAATAATAGACTCCCTACAAATAATAACTGCTCCTGTCATAGAAATGGAGTCTGCCAAAAATAAAAAATAAAGGATATCTTTTTAAGACTATGCACAGTTTGGGTGGGGGCTTTCCCGGCAACACAGTGGTAAAGAATCCACCTGCAATGCAGGAGTCACTGGAGACACAGGTTCGATCCCTGGTTTGGGAAGATCCCCTGGAGGAGGGCATGGCTCCTCACTCCAGTATTCTTGCCTGGAGAACCCCATGGACAGAGGAGCCTGGTGGGCTATGGTCCATATCGTCGCACAGAGTCGGACACGACTGAAGCGACTGAGCAGGCACACACAGTTTTCGTGGATTTAACAGCATGTTAAAAATTAAGAATGGATTACCCAGAAATTCTTTGCTTCCATTTGTATGCATTAAGGTAATACTAGCTATAGTAACAAACTAAAAAATGTATGATAGCTCAAATGCAATAGTTTATTTCTCATATAAAGTCGAACATATTTTTTTCCTAAGCAGTGAAGGACCTTCACCTAAGTAGCCACTCAGGAAGTCAGAGACCTCCCTTTTTGTGACTTCTTATCTCCACCATGTGGTTCTCAGGATCCCTGGGCCCAGCTGTGCCAAGTTGGTAGAAGAGGAGGTTGGAGAATCATCTGTCAGAATCTACAAGCCAATCCTAGAAATGGAGCTTGTCACTTCTGTTTACATGACAATGGATAGATCTCCAACACATGGCTATACCTGAGTAGAAAGAAGGCTAGGAAATATGATTTAACTGTGTGGTCAAGAAGAAGAGAAGAGAAACTAGTTTGGTGAATAGCTAGTCGGTCTCTGCCACACTACTACCTCCCCAATAAGATTTCTCACTGATCCTCTCCCTACCCATTTTCCTTAACCTATTTTTCCTCAAAGGTTACTCTTAAAAGTTGACAATTATGACCAATAATAGAATACTTAAAGTATAATAACATAATTATTATGTGCTGCATGCAATCTCAACATTACAATACTTGCAATTTTCTCCTTAACAATAATTTTATGCAAATTAATGCACATCCTTCCCATTGTTAACATTCTACTTATAATTCTTCCTTTCTAAAAAATAGGAAAGGGAAATAGTCTTCATAGGTATATTTATAAAGAAGTGTAAAAACAAAGTTAGTAAGAGAATGACTTTAGCTTAGGAAGTATTCATTTCATAACAATTGTATAAAGAAACTTGAACAACACAACTTAATTTATGCACATGCTAAATCTGAATAATAAAATTAGCATTCAGTGAATGTCAGCTACACTTATCTGTATAGTAATATTCATTTGCATGAATTGAGAATCATTCTCCATTACTGATAGGAGAAAAAGTGAAACAAAAAAAGAAGATAAAGGGACTAATAAATCTGTCAGAGTGACTGTAATGGAGGAAACATGGGTCTTTGAGAAAATCTTGATGTATCCATCTTATTTTTAAGCCAACTCTTTGATTGTACCAGAACACTGAAAACTTGCTTTAAGGAAACTGCCAAACCAATGTTTTTGTCTCTCTTTAAATCTCCTTTTTTCCCATGGCCTACCCAAGTTTCAGAAACATTTCCAAGGACCTGGAATAACTAAAGATACTGTGGAATGTAATACCTTATTATAATATGTTTGGGCAATGATAAAGTGTCTCACTGTCCAAGAATTAGATCATGATCTGAAAAATAAACTATTAAAATAGTAAGCATTTGTCTCAGAGGTTAAAGCGTCTGCCTGCAATGCAGGAGACCTGGGTTTAATCCCTGGGTCAGGAAGATCCCCTGGAGAAGGAAATGGCAACCCACAACAGTACTCTTGCCTGGAGAATCCCATGGACAGAAGAGTCTGGTGGGCTACAGTCCGTGCAGTCACAAGAGAGTCAGACGACTTAGGAACTAGACAACAACAAATTTATGACTTGCAAAATGTTCATTTTCAAGTTCTTCCTGCTGCCTTTGATTAGTCCATTACTCTGTTCCCACTTATTTGCCTATTTTTGGTGGAACTTTGAAACATGTCTTTCTTTACACAATGACTTGGAGGAATTTTGAATATAGTTCTAATTTCTTTTTGGAAAGAATAACATCTCACTGGTACATCGGGTCATTTTATCATCATATGGCTCTATTATTTTCCTGAGTCTTTCCAACTGACTGCTACTGCACCCTATGGCAACAGCCATACCTCTGAAGACTGGCCAAGAATACAGAATCAAAGCATGCTGAGGAGGCAACTGAAACATGCAGAAAATATAATGGGCATTCTGTCTCTGATCTCTTAATCACAGAGAAGCAGAAGATTTTTTGGTAATATATAAGGCAAAATTGACATTAAGACTATTACTTGGGAGATGGACGGGGGGTTTAGGATGGTGGGGGAAACATGTATACCTTATACCTGTGGTCAATTCACATTGATGTATGGCAAAAACCATCACAATATTGTAAAGTAATCATCCTCCAATTAAAATAAATTAATTTAATAAAAATGACTATTACTTTATATACTAATAACAAGAAAAATGCTCATCAAACTATGGCATATTATATTACAACTGTAAGATGCCTCCTCATTTCAAGGAATTAACATGTGAACAAGAACTGTACAATACTGAAGTGGGTAGCCATTTCCTTCTCCAAGGCATCTTCCTGATTCAGGGATCAAACCCAGGTCCCCTACATTGCATGCAGATTCTTTATCATCTGAGCCACCAGGAAAACTCCCTTAGAATTAAGGAATGACAGCATTGTTGCTTCTTTTATTGCTTCTTACTGAACTCCAGACTCACCAAGGTTGACATCAAACCCAAGATACCACGTACTGACTAGCTATGGTTCAAGGAATAGAATGAAAGTGAAAGTTCCTCAGTCCTTCTGACTCTGTGACCCCATGGACTATACAGTTCATTAAATTCTCCAGGCCAGAATACTGGAGTGGGTAGACTTCCCCTTCTCCAGGGAATCTTCCCAACCCAGGGATCGAACCCAGGTCTCTCACATTGCAGGTGGATTCTTTACCATCTCAGCCACAGGCTTCCCTAGTGGCTTAGATGGTAAAGCGTCTACCCACAATGTGGGTGGACCTGGGTTTGATCCCTGGGTTGGGAAGATCCCCTGGGGAAGGAAATGGCAACCCACTCCAGTACCCTTGCCTGGAAAATCCCATGGACAGAGCAGTCTGATAGCATACAGTCCATGGGGTCGCAAAGAGTCGGACACAACTGAGTGACTCCACTTCACTTATAGTTCAAGGAAAGGATTTCAACAGGTCAGAATGGGTCTCTGAAATCTAGCTCAGTGGTCTGCCTGGTGCTTCTGATTTAGCTGCTTCAAATTATATAAATTTCCACCAGCCCACTGACCTTTTCCATCAGAATTCTTTAAATTCTCTACAATAAACTTCTCCTCTAGAGCTTCATTTAAATATATCTCATCTTCATTAGGAAACTTTTGGGGATGATGAGTACCTTTGCTCTCCTGTTATGGTGATGGTCCAATGAGTGCATACACATGTCAAAACTTATTAGACTGTACACTTTAAAAATAAAATGCTTATATTGTGTCACTCATACTGTTAATGCTGTTTTTAAAAATGAGTCATGTTCATATTGAAAAAAACTAAACAGCCTATCTAGTCCAGTGAACTTCCTTGGGGCTTATAATCAAGTGGAGAGGACAATCACAGAAACAAATCATTACACCGCAATGAGACATCTGAAAGAGCACCGAGGAGCCAGCTTCTAGCTGTGGGGTGATTATCTAGAATTGGAGCTCAAGAATAGCATCCTGGAAGAATTGATGCCTCTGATGTGCCTTGAAGGGAGATGACAGTAGAGATAAAACAAGCAGAAAAGGATGAGCCCTCTAAAATTTAGTTTTGGTTCATAGTATGGTTAAAAAAAATACCATTTGAATCTCCACTATAGTTTTGCTTATGAGAAATGTTCAGTGTTTCATGTCCTTTTCACATATATATTTATTCCCTTTCCTTTTCTCAGGCTTCACTGTTAAATGCTTTCATTTTATGGATGAAATACACATGATCATGAAATATGAAAGGCTGGGTGAAAAAAAAATTATTAGTATCTAGTTAACATAGCATTGGCAAATTGAGTAGGCACATTTGAGCATACATTAAGGACTGATGCTACTTGGTAAAGAGCCAGGCTTCCCTGATAGCTCAGTTGGTAAAGAATCTGCCTGCAAAAATGCAGGAGACCCTGGTTCAATTTCTGGGTAAAGATCCTAGGGAAAAAGAATTTAATTGGGTCCTGGATCTCTAAAAAATTGTTATATCAATAATAGTACAGTTTCTTAAATAGTTGAAAGTATATAGTCTTTGTACATAACCTAGCAACTTCCTAATACTACAGTGTCAACTTAGTGATCAACGCTATATTTGACAAGTAATTGCTTTATTGCCCTGTACCTATGTGTTCTAAAACCTCCAACTTCTCTTTATTTAGTCACTCCTATCATGTCTTAGCACAAAATTGCATTAATTTCCTCCAGCTGCTGTAATAAAATGCCATAAAATAGAACTCTCAAATTTCCAAAATAACAGAAACTTATTCTCTTTGAGTTATGGAGGTTAGAAGTCTAAAATTAAGGTATCAGCAATGTTGTGCTTCCTGTGAAGACTCTAGGGAAGAATCCTTCTTTGCTTCTTCCACCTTCTGGGGACAGCCAGCCATTCTTGGTGATCCCTAATGCATCCTTCCAATCTCTGCCTCCGTCTTCACATGACTATCTCACCTGTGTGGATGAGTGTCTGTGTGACTTCACATGGCTTTCTTCTAAAGTTACCAGCCATTGGTTTTAAAATTCATCCTAATTCAGTGTGACCTCTTCTTAACTAACTATATCTGCAAAGATCTTACCTCCAAGTAACATCATATCCTGAGGTTCATAATGGACAAGAACATTGGAAGGACACTATCTAATACCTTATAGTCCACCTCTGCCCTCTCCCCAAACTTAAGTCTATACCATATGCAAAATATGTTCACCCCATCTGAACATCCTCAGGAGTCTTAAACATTTATAGTATTAATTCTATATTCAAAATCTCATCTAAGTATCAATAAGAAAGGTTCCAAATCTGGTTATCTAAATCATCTAAATTAGGTATGGGTGAGACTCTGGGTACCGTCCACTATGAAGCAAGATTCCTCTCCATCTCTGATTCTGTGAAAACTAGAACACAAGTTATCCTCTTCTAAAACACAATGGTGGAACAGGCTTAAGATAAATATTTCCATCACATAAGGAAGAAACTGGAAAGCAGAAGGGGGTCACAGTTCCCAAATGAGCCTAAAATCCAGCAGAAAAAAATTCTACTTGGCTTCAAGACCTGAGAACAACGCTGTTTCAATGCTCTGTCCTCTAAGCCCTGTAGGGAAGACCTGCTCCTTTAGTCATTAATTTGGAAGTTGTGTTTTAATCACATATATGTTAGCCGCTCAGTCATGTCCGGCTCTTTGTGAGCCCATTAGCCCACCAGGCTCCTCTGTCGATGGAATTCTCCAGGCAAGAATACTGGAGAGGGTAGCCATTTCCGTCTCCAGGAGATCTTCCTGACCCAGACATCGAACCTGAGTCTCCTGCACTGCAGGCAGATGCTTTACTGTCTCAGTCACCAGGGAATGCTGTTAATCACAGATAAATATTACCTAATAGATAATACAATAATCTGAAAATTTTCCTTGTTGGCATAAAATAAATATCCACTTGACAGGGCAGTGTTCATTTAGGTTCAGTTCAGTCGTGTCCAGCTCTTTGCGACCCCGTGGACTGCAGCACGCCAGGCCTCCCTGTACATCACCAACTCCTGGAGTTTACTCAAACTCATGTCCATCAAGTCAGTGAAGCCATCCAACCACCTCACCCTTTGTCATCCACTTCTCCTGCCTTCAGTCTTTCCCAGAATCAGGGTCTTTTCAAATGAGTCAGTTCTTCACATCAGGTGGCCAAAGTATTGGACTTTCAGCTTCAGCATCAGTCCTTCCAATGAATACTCAGGACTGATCTCCTTTAGGATGGACTGGTTGGATCTCCTTGCAGTCCAAGGGACTCTCAAGAGTCTTCTCCAATACCACAATTTAAAAGCATCAATCCTTCAGTGCTCACCTTTCTTTATGGTCCAACTCTCACATCCCTACCTTGCTGGAAAAACCATAGCTTTAACTGGATGAACCGTTGTTGGCAAAGTAATGTCTCTGCTTTCTCATATGCTGTTTAGGTTTGTCACAGCGTTTCTCCCAAGGAGCAAGCATCTTTTAATTTCATGGCTGCAGTCACCATCTGCAGTGATTTTGGAGTCCAAGAAAATAAAGTCTCTCACTGTTTCCATTGTTTCCCCATCTACTTGACAAGAAGTGATGGGACCAGATGCCATATCTTAGTTTTCTGAATGCTGAGTTTTAAGCCATCTTTTTCTCTGTCCTCTTTCACTTTCATTAAGACTCCTTAGCACCTCTTCACTTTCTGCCATAAGGTGGTATCATCTGCATATTTGAGGTTATTGATATTTCTCCCGGCAATCTTGATTCCAGCTTTGGCTCCGTCTCTTCATTCTTTCTGAAGTTATTTCTCCACTCTTCTCCAGTAGCATGCTGGGCACCTACCAACCTGGGGAGTTCATCTTTCAGTGCCATATCTTTTTGCCTTCTCATACTGTTCCTGGGGTTCTCAAGGCAAGAATGCTGAAGTGGTTTGCCATTGTCTTCTCCAGTGGACAACGTTTTGTCATGACCCTTCCATCTTGGGTGGCCCTCCATGGCATGGCTTATAGTTTCATTGAGTTAGACAAGGCTAACTTGAGTTAGTGATGTCAAATTCCCTGGGGGTTCTCCATGGGGGTCCTCAGTCCCTTTGCCAGATCCCCAGATTGGGAAATCTGTTGTTGGGTCCTAGAACTTTCTTAACAGTGTGAGAATTTATTTGGTATAACTGTTCTGCAGTTTGTGAGTCATCTGCTCGGCAGCTCTATGGTGGGGCTAATGGCAACCTCCTCCAAGAGGGCTTATACCACATGCTGCATGACCCAGGTCTGCTGCAGCCAGCGCCCCTGTCCCCGTGACAGGCCACTACTGACCCATGCCTCCACAGGAAACACTCACTCAAAGGCAGGTCCGGCTCAGTCTCTGTGTGGCCTCTGGGTCCTGGTGCACACAAAGTTTTGTTTGAGCCCTCCAAGAATCTTTGGTGGGTATGGGGTTTTGATTCTAAATCTGATTTCACCCCTCCTACTGTCTTGTTGGGGCTTCTCCTTTGTCCTTGGACATGGGGTATCTTTTTTTGGTGGGATCCAACATTCTCCTATCGATGGTTGTTTAGCAGCGTGTTGTAATTTTGCAGTTTTTGCAAGAGAAGGTGAGCACACATCCTTCTACTCCACCATCTTGTTATGACACTGCAGTGTAATGCTACTTATAACTCCATAAGATTTTTATTAAAAAAATAATAAAATTTTAGTAACTTAAGAGAGTTGAAACTTCTACATGAATATTTTTTTTTTCCTTTAGGATCATAAGACACTTGGAAAAGTCCAAATTTTCTAAATCTAACCATCTGCCATGTCTTCTTCCAAACATATCTAATAAACTGCAAAGTGTGACATAAACTTGCTGTCACCTTTCAGTACCCTAGGGCTAGAAATCTCATTCTGTTACACAGCACTAAAATAGAAGAAACTAGATTGTTAAGGATGAATTTAATGAATTGCACATTAATATAAAATAGCACCTAAAATTATGATATTAAATAAAATGGAAACTAACAACTCTACTTAGAGAAACTTGGGTCAAAATTAATAAACATTGAGATACGATATAAATTCATATATAAAGTACACCTTAGTAATAATAGTATAGAGACTTGAGATGGAAACATTAGATATAGCATATATGTTACTTAGAATAAAATTTTTTTCTATTGCTTTTATTGGAATTTATTTCATAAATTACCTTTACAAAAACAAACACACACACACATAGGTACTCTATGCATGTTCTCTTGCCTCGCCTCTGATCACAGTCTCATCTAGGGAAGATAATATCATTGAGAGCTTTGATTAATTTTGTGCCGATAGAGTGTCTCCTGCAAGTACTACCCTCTGCCACCAATGTCTGGATGGCACATTAACTCCATGAACATGTTAGGGAGTTAAGAACCTTGTGGGTAATCCTCAAACAATGAAAGGCAAAAGCTGATGGAAAAAATGCATTCATTTCTGGCCTGGGAAGATGGCTTCCATGGAGGTCCTGGAAGCTAAGCCTCCATTGTTTGTAGCAGTGAGCTCAGTAACATGCTCTTATATTGACTTGTCGTCCTTCCCATTCTTCATTTTTTCTGCTACTTCACCCCTGCTCCCTAGCATCAACTTTCAAGTAAACTACCTGCACACAAGTCTTTACCTCAGGCTCTGCTTCCAATAAAATCCAAGCTAAGACAACTGGCTTTAATTTGAAACAATGTAACAAAATATGAGAGGCCAAATTGATTCACAAAAGTATTCTAGTGACATCAATGAAAACATCAAGTGTTGACTTAAAAAAAGATGTACAACGTGAAAGTTGTGGACTAAGTTTTATTTGGATCCAAATGAGGACTGCTGCCTGGCAGACAGCACCTCAGATAGCTCTAAGGAACTGCTCCAAAGAGGTTGTGGGGAAAGGCCAATATATGTGATTTTGGTGAATGGGAGGTTCAGTGTAATCAAGCAGTTATCTTACAAAAGGTTTTCTGCTAGTCACAAGGAGCTGATGTCACCATGAAGGGATTTAGTGCTTTTCTAGATATGAGGAGATACAAGGATTGGGCTCATGAAATCAGTTCCTGAAAATATCTAACTATTTAAAGACCTGTTTCACCAGTTTTTCTAGAGCACAAAGTGCCTCATTCCTATTTTTCACCCTGAACTCCCTTCAGGACATGTCAAAGGTCAACAGCTGCGGCAGCACATGATCCAATTCCTGCAGAGGCAGATGGCCAATGCCTTTAAGTGAAGTCGCTCAGTCGTGTCCGACTCTTTGCAACCCCATGGACTACAGCCTCCCAGGCTCCTCCGTCCATGGGATTTTCCAGGCAGGAGTACTGGAGTGGGTTGCCATTTCCTTCTCCAGGGGATCTTCCCAACTCAGGGGTTGAACCCGGGTCTCCTGCATTGCAATCAGACTCTTTACCCTCTGAGCCACCAAGGAAGCCTGGCTAATGCCCTTAGCAAGTGCCAATTTGTAGTTGACACAAGTAAGGGCCTCTGAAAATTCTCTCCTCTGTAAAAGCAACAAGAATATTGGCAAAAACTATCAGATTCAATTTTTTCAAATCAAAATTAACCAAAGACTTGTAGAAATCTAGGGAGTGTTTATTCAAGAACAGCAGCTAAATCTTGATAAGATCAGTAAGCTGTGTGACACTTGGACTTGCTTTATTTTCATTCTTCCCTCCGCTAACCTATGGTAATTTTAAAAGCCAAGAATTCGCATTTATGGTGAAAATCAGCTGCCTGGAAGCCACTGCAGGGGGAAAAACATAACTGAAGGTCTTTCAAAGTTCCATTCCCAGGTCATTATTTGACCTGATTCCTTGGAAGACCCCACTAGCAAGACTGGCTTTATGGTACCTGACTCAGAGTTTGCTCATTGCAGAATAGCCTTTATCCTGCAGTGTTTGTTGAAAACAATCAGAAGCAATTGTTGAACAAATCAGCTGCCCAAGGTAGTGGATAATGATTGAGAAAAACAATAAGCTAATCATAAAACATGTAAGGAAAATACGGAGAATGAGATGTCATATATAACTGAAATTTTCTGACATGTTCCTAGGAATCTAGGAGGTCACGCATTCTTAGGACTGTGAACATGGCTGAAGCTGTATAAACAGTCAAGAAAGACCTGGGAAAACCTTAAATTCTCACGTGCGTCAGACATGACACCCTGCACAAGCAGGAAGTGAAGGCTAAGGTAGAATTGCCAACGTCATGGCTAAGTGTTGAAGACACATTCCATGACACAAAGAGCCTCTCATAAAACATGCGGAGACTGACTGGTTCTAAGAATCTAAGGAAGAATCTGTTAAATGATTATCTGACCACAGAGTTTATTGAACTGAGACCTCAGTGGCTACATATGACAAAGAATACAACTTTACAAAATCAGTCAGGAAAAGTTATTAAAGAAGCAACAACAAACAACAACAACAAATACTGGGAAGAATCTGACTTTTAAGTTGCTGCATTATATTACATGTCTAGTTTTCAGCAAAAAATCAAGAAATATGCAAATAAACAAGAGTGTGGCACACACACTGGGGGAAAAAAGCAACCAATTGAAACTGTTCCTGAGAAAGCTCAGATGTTGGACTAAGCAGACAAATATTATATCAACTATTTTAATTATAGTAAAGAAACTAAGAGAAACCATCCTCAAAACACTAAAGACAAGTATGAGAATTATGTCTCATCAAATCCATAATATCAATAAAAACAGGAAAAAAATTTTAAGAACCAAATAAAAATTCTGGAGTTGAAAAAACAGTAACTGAAATTGAAAATTTACTAGAAGGGCTCAACACCAGAATTGGGCAGACAGAAGAAAGAATTAGTAACCTTGAAGACAGGTTAACCAATATGATCCAATCAGAAGAATAGAGACTTAAGAATAAAGTAAAGTGAATAGATCTCAGACCTGAAGACATGACTGAGCATGCCACCACCCATTTAAAAGGAATCCTAGAAAAAGAGGAGAGAGAGAACGACACAGAAAAAATATTTGAAGAAATAATTTCCAAAACTTCTCAAATTGATGAAAAACATTCATCTATACATGTCAGCCAAGAGCCTCAATGAAATCCAAGAAGAATAAACTTAAAGAGGTCCACAGCTTAGACATATATCAGAAGTTAAAGACAAAGAAAGAATCTTGAAAGTAGAAACAGAGAAGTAAATATTCATATAGAACAGCTCAGTTCAGGTCAGTCGCTCAGTCATATCCGACTCTTTGCAACCCCATGAATCACAGCACGCCAGGCCTTCCTGTCCATCACCAAGTCCCAGAGTTTACTCAAGCTCAAGTCCATAGAGTCGGTGATGCCATCCAACAATCTCATCCTCTGTCATCCCCTTCTCCTCCTGCCCCCAATCCCTCCCAGCATCAGGGTCTTTTCCAATGAGTCAAATCTTCGCATGAGGTGGCCAAAGTACTGGAGTTTCAGCTCCATCATCAGTCCTTCCAATGAACACCCAGGACTGATCTCCTTTAGGATGGACTGGTTGGATCTCCTTGCAGTCCAAGGGACTCGCAAGAGTCTTCTCCAATACCACAGTTCAAAAGCATCAATTCTTCAGCACTCAGCTTTCTTTAGAGTCCAACTCTCACATCCATACATGACTACTGGAAAAACCATGGCCTTGACTAGATGGGCCTTTGTTGGCAAAGTAATGTCTCTGCTTTTTAATATGCTATCTAGGTTGATCATAACTTTCCTTTCAAGGAGTAAGCGTCTTTTAATTTCAAGGCTGCAATCACCATCTGCAGTGATTCTGGAGCCCCAAAAAATAAAGTCTGACACTGTTTCCACTGTTTCCCCATCTATTTCCCATGAAGTGATGGGACCAGATGCCATGATCTTAGTTTTCTGAATGTTGAGCTTTAAGCCAACTTTTTCACTCTCCTCTTTCACTTTCATCAAGAGGCTTTTTAGTTCCTCTTCACTTTCCCCCATAAGGGTGGTGTCATCTGCATATCTGAGGTTATTGATATTTCTCCTGGCAAACTTGATTCCAGCTTGTGCTTCTGCCAGCCCAGAGTTCTCATGATGTACTCTGCATATAAAAGTTAAATAATCAGGGTGACAATATACAGCCTTGATGTACTCCTTTTCATATTTGGAACCAGTCTGTTGTTCCATGGCCAGTTCTGTTGCTTCCTGACTTGCATATAGGTTTCTCAAGAGGTCAGGTGGTCTGGTATGCCCATGTCTTTCAGAATTTTCCACAGTTTATTGTGATCCACACAGTCAAAGGCTTTGGCATAGTCAATAAAGCAGAAATGGATGCTTTTCTGGAACTCTCTTGCTTTTTCGGTGATCCAGTGAATGTTGGCAATTTGATCTCTGGTTCCTCTGCCTTTTCTAAAACCAGCTTGAACATCTGGAAGTTCACAAGGGGCTCTCAAAAACCTTAACAGTTAATTTCTCATCAGAAATCATGAAGGTAGGAAAACAGAGGGATGACATTCAAAGTGCTGAAAGAAAAAAACTGTCAATAAAGAATTCTATATCTGGCAAGTGAAAGTATTAGTTGCTCAGCCGTGTCTGACTCTTTGCAACCCCATGGGCTGCAGTCCGCCAGGCTCCTCTGTCCATGGAATTCTTCAGGCAAGAATACGGGAGTGGGTTGCCATCCCCTTCTCCAGGGGGTCTTTCCAACCCAGGGACCAAACCCGAGTCTCCTGCATTGCAGGCAGATTCTTTACAGTCTGAGCCAACAGGGAAGCCTAGTAAAAACTCATCACTTAAAAATGAAGGAGAAATTAAGACATTCTTAGATAAACAAAATTTGAGAGAATTTGTTGCTAGCAGACCTGATCTACAAGAAATCAAAAAGAAGTTAGCCCTTTTAGCTAAAATGAAATGATACCAGATAGTAACTCAAATTTACACAAAGAAATAAAATACACTGGTAAAGCTAACTACCTAAGTAATTTTAAAAGACAGTATAAATATATTTTTGTCTCAACTCTATTTTTCTCTTATATGATCTAAAAGATGACAGCATAAAACCATGTCCCTTACTAGAAGGGCTCAACACCAGAATTGGGCAGACAGAAGAAAGAATTAGTAACCTTGAAGACAGGTTAACCAATATGATCCAATCAGAAGAATAGAGACTTAAGAATAAAATAAAGTGAATAGATCTCAGACCTGAAGACATGACTGAGCATGCCACCACCCATTTAAAAGGAATCCTAGAAAAAGAGGAGAGAGAGAACGACACAGAAAAAATATTTGAAGAAATATGATTATAAAGCTCTGTCTTTGGCATACATGTCATTACTGACCTCATAGAAACAAAAATATTATTAGGGAGTACTCTGAAATAGTATACAAAAACAAATTAGATAATGAAGATGAAATGAACAAACACCAAATAAGACACAAACTACCAAAATTTATTCAAGAAGCAGTGTCAAATATAAATATACCTATGAAAGTAAGAAAGGAATATGACAAGACTGTGAAAGGATTTCTCAAGATTGAGAAAGGATTACGAGAGGGCTGTCTGCTGTCACCCTCTGTATGCTGAGCACATCCTGAGAAATGCCAGCTGGATGAGTTACAAGCTGGAATCAAGAGAGGCGGGAGAAATATCAATGACCTAAGACATGCAGATGACACCACTCTAATGACAGGAAGTGAAGAGGAACTAGAGCCTCTAGATGAGGATGAAGGAGGAGAGTAAAAGAGCTGGCTTAAAACTAAATATTAAAAAAAAAAAAAACTAAGATTATGGCATCCAGTCCCACTACTTCATGGCAAATAGAGAGGGAAAAGGTGGAAGTACTGACAGATTTCTTCTTCTTGGGCTTTCAAATCACTGCAGATGGTGACTGCTGCCATGAAATCAGAAGATGTTTGCTTCTTGGCAGGAAACCTGTTGATTCTCTGTTGAAAAGCAGAGATATTACTCTGCCGACAAGATCCGTACAGTCAAGGCTACGGCTTCCCAGTGGTCATGTATGGTTGTGAGAGCTGGATGGTAAAGAAGGTGGAGTGCTGAAGAATGAATTCTTTCAAACTATAGTGCTGAAGAAGACTCCTGAGAGTCCCTTGGACAGCAAGGAAGATCAAATGAGTCAATCTTAAGGGAAATCAATCCTGAATACTCGTTGGAACGACTGATGCTGAAGCTGAAACTCCAGTATTTTGGTCATCTGATGCAAACAGCTGACTCACTGAAAAAGTCCCTGAGGCTGGGAAAGATTGAGGGCAGAAGAAGAGGGCATCAGAGGATCAGATGGCTGGATGGCATAGCTGATGAAATGGACATGAACTTTAGCCAACTTCGGGAGATAGTGAGGGACAGAGAGGCTTCGCCTGCTGCAGTCCATGAGGTTGCAAAGTATCAGACACGACTGGGCAACTGAACAACAAAATGACAAGTAAAGAGATTGGAAGAGTAACTTTTCACAAAGGAAACCTCAGGACAAGAAATCTTCACTGGTCATTTATCAAATGTTTAAAGAAAAATAACTAATAACCAACCCTTTTCAAATTTTTCCCTAAAAATTTAAAAATAGAAAAGGGGACACTTTCCAATTCACTCTATCAAGCCAGAATTACCCTCATACTAAAAAAAAATAGATAAACACATTACAAAAGTCCTCAACAAATTGCTAGCAAATAAAATCCAACAACTTAAAAAATAATTATACATTATGACCAAGTGGGATTTATTCAAGGAATGCAAAAGTGCATCCAACATATGAAAATTAATCAATGTAATTGATGCACCAGAGAAATAGAACAAAGGACAAAAAGTTAACTATTTCAGAAAATGTATTTGACAAATCCAACACCGTTTCAAGATTTTTTTTAAAAAACACTCAAAAATCCAAGATTAGAGGAGAAATTTCTCAACTGCTATCTACAAAAATCTATAGGTACATCATACAGTAAAAAACTGAAAACTTTTCTCCTAAGATCAAGACAAGCATGTCCACTCAGGTCACTCCTATTCAACATTGTACAGATGTCTAGTCAAAGCAGCTAGGCAAGGAAAATATCAAATAAAAGCCATCAAGACTGGAAAGGAAAAATTAAACTATATTTGCAAAATGGCATGATCGTGCATATAGAAAACTCTAAGAGATCCACTAGAAATATTTTAGAAGTAATAAACTACTTCAGCAAAGTTTTAGGATACAGAAACAATACACCAAAATCAATTGCAATTCTATATAATAGCAATAAAACCTCTGAAAATTAAATTATGAAAACAATTCTATTTATCATAGCATTCAAAAGAATACTTGGGAATAAATTTAACAAAAGAAGTGCAAGGTATATACCGAAACCTATAAAACACTGTGGAGAGAAATTAAAGAAAACCTAAATCAAATGGAGATATATCTTGTACTCGTGGATTGTCAAAATGGTAACACTCTCCAAATAGATCTAAGATTAAATATGTACCCCACTCGTGTGCGCATGCTCCGTTGTGTGGGGCTCATTTGTGACCCTTGACTATAGGGCCCCAGGCTCCTTTGTCCATGGGATTTCCCAAGAAAGAATACCGAAGCGGGTTGCCATTTCCTACTCCAGGGGATCTTCACACCAAGGAATCAAACTCACATTTCTTGCATTGCAGGCAGATTCTTTACCGCTGGGCCACCTTAAGTGATAAGTGATAAGTGAATTCGCTCTTTGCGAACCCATGGACTGTAGCCCACCAGGCTCCTCCGTCCATGGAATTTTCCAGGCAAGAGTACTGGAGTGGGTTGCCATTTCCTTCTCCAGGGGACCTTCCCGACCCAGGGATCAAACCCAGGTCTCCCGCATTGCAGGCAGAGCTTTACCATCTGAGCCACCAGGGAAGCAGATAGGAAGGAGTTTCCCTGAATAAGTGCCTTAAGGACACACAAATAAAAAACACAGTGAGATAGATATAATCATACACAGTAGAATGGCTATAATAAGAAAGAAACTATGGAAGAAGATGTGGGGAAATCGGAACCCTCATACACAGCTGATGGGAATGTAGAGTGGTGTAGCCAGGATGGAAAATCATTTGGCAGCTCCTCAAAAAGATGAGTGGGTTTCCCTGATAGCTCACTTGGTAAAGAATCGACCTGCAATGCAGGAGACCCTGGTTCAATTCCTGGGTCAGGAAGATCTGCTGGAGAAGGAACAGGCTACACACTGCAATATTCTTGGGTTTCCCTTCTGGCTCAGCTGGTAAAGAATCTGCCTGCAGTGTGGGAGTCCTGGGTTTGATCCCTGGGTTGGGAAGATCCCCTGGAGAGGGGAAAGGCTATCCACTCAAGTATTCTGACCTGGAGAATTTCATGGACTCCCAAGTCCATAGGGTTGCAAAGAATCAGACATGACTGAGCCACTTTCACTTTCACTTTCAAAAAGCTGAACAGAGTTCTCATATGACCCAGCAATTCCACTCCTAGGTATACACATGTAAGAATTGGAAATATATGTCCACACAGATACTTGTATGGATATATTCAAAGCAATATTATTCATAATAGCCCAAATGTCCACTAACAGACAAATGGATAAATAAAATGTGATATATCCATACAATGGAACATTATTCAGTCATAAGAAAGAAAGATGTACTTATTCATACTATAACATGAATGGCCTTGAAGTTGTTGCGCTATGTGATAGAAGGCAGACACAAAAACCTACCTACTATATGATCCCCTTTATATGAAATGTCCAGAATAGGCAAATTCACAGAAACAAAAAGTATATTAAAGTTTGCAAGCAGCTGGGGAAAGGGGAGCCAAGCAGTCACTGGTAATAGATACATGGTGTCTTCCTGACATCATGAAAACCTAGGGCAATTAGGTAGTTGTGAAATGTCCTCAACTTTGTGAATATATTATAAACCACGAAACTGTATACTTAAAAGGGTACATTTTATGGCACATGAATTTTAACTTTATAAAAAGAATTGAAAGCAAAAATTTTGATCTACTGATGCATGAATCACTGAACACTCTGCAGCTTTGTCTGGGATATCCAGTGGGCTTTTGGATCCAATCTGCAGTTGTCCAAATTAAATACATTTCTTCAGTATACATTTACTCTTCTTCCAAATCATATTCATGAATATGGTTTGAAAATTTAAGAATTATTCACTAAATATCCTTGAAATTGATGTCAAGCTTCTGCTAGCTTTATATATACTAGGCATCTGCTAGCTCTTGGTAGTCTGTACCAGTGTCCAAGTGTTAACAGTTTGTCTTCCCACAGGTACATATGCACAATTACCATCACCAAAGGTCTCTCTGCTGTTTTCTGAGAATTGAGTGTGCTGTCGGAGGCGGCAATGGCTCCCCACTCCAGTACTCTTGCCTGGAAAATCCCATGGACGGAGGAGCCTTGTAGGCTGCAGTCCATGGAGTCGCTAAGAGTTGGGCACGACTGAGTGACTTCACTTTCACTTTTCACTTTCATGCATTGGAGAAGGAAATGGCAACCCACTCCAGTGTTCTTGCCTGGAGAATCCCAGGGACGGGGGAGCCTGGTGGGCTGCCGTCTATGGGGTCGCACAGAGTCGGACACGACTGAAGCGACTTAGCAGCGGCAGCAGCAGCAGTGCTGCCGGACATCTAAGCCCTGGGATGACTCAGAATCACCACCGTGCTTTCTCCTGCCACATGTCACCTTCTCAGGGCTCTCACATGACTACTGCCCCTATGTGGTGGTATGTTCTTCCCAAAAATACATAGAGGGTTTGCATCTTCACTTTGTTCAAACTTCTGCTCTAGTGTCAAACCCCTCCTTTCTTGGCCAGTCCTTTGGAAACAGTACTCTCACTATACTCTGTCTCCATTCACCATTTCATCCTTTTACCCTAGCCCTATCTAATCCACTTAGAATACACACATATATATACATATATATACACTCACACATACACTTTTTTATTCTTTTGTTTACTGCAAGTGACAGAGGCCAGAGGCATAGACCTGCTTCTTATTCTCAGCATCTAGAACTGTATGCCCAGCATAAGATAGACGCCCAAAAGATATTTGTTGAATAAATGATTGAAATGCTGTCATAACACAATCTTGAAAATTATTCTTATCATGTATTCAATAATAGGTTAAGACATCTTTATATGCCCTTCCTTATGCCTAACACTAATTAGTTTTAGTCCTCATACCTTTCAATCTCCAGCCGTCCTTTCCTTTACATGAAGTGTTTTGAGGATTTTTCCTCTCTAACAATAGCTTTTCTAATCAAATAGTTGGGGGGGAGAGCTGTCAATCAAGCAACCCTCGAAATTCCAGTAACTATAATGTTCCCAAAGTTCATTTATAGAAAAAGCACCAAATATAAGCACAAAGATTAGTATCCCAGGAAAGTATATTTTTGGAGAAACTATTATTTTTTGCTAAGCCTTCCAAACATGTAAAAGGGTAGTAAAGCAAATTATTATTTGGCTAGCCATAAAACAATATTCAAGTACATCTCTAAAAGATGGGAGATATGCTTTTCTAATAGCATGAGCATTTTATACTGGTACCTTAAATATGTATCTCTTGGTATAAGATGAATTCCAAGTTTATTGGGGAATCAGATGCAAATATATACATTAGGGGAAGCAGAGTAAAATACAGCCCTGTATATATAGATTTCCAAACAGAACAGAGGAGTCTTATCTCTCAGCAGGAAATGTGTGAGATGAATTTCTCACTTAGTCAATTAATTTACACTTTAGTCACCAGTGCTGGAAGGTAGTTTGGCCGACTTAGCAGTCTAGGCTAGAATGAGTAATAATAATTCACATTTATAAAGGGCTTCAGAATATTAATTATTTAATCCACACTATATTGCTGCAAGATAACTCAGAATTATTGCTTGTGCTTTTTAGGCTAGAAAAACTGATCTAAATCAATTAAAATTCATGATAAAAGCAGAGTTCCTGGCCTTCAAGTTGGTGTTCAGTCCATTTTGCCTTGCCACTTTGGCCCTTTGGACTCTGAGATGGGTTAATTAACCTCTCTTGGTATAAATTTGTCCATAAAATGGTGATAATAAGACAAACCTTACAGTAGTATATTGTGCAAATTAATTGATTTTTGGAAAGCACTTTGAGATCCATGGAAGAAAAGTATTAGTTGTAAATATCTCAATTGATTTTAAATGATAAATGATCATTTTTCATATCATTTTTCAACAGCGATAGTGACAGAGATATTGAATAATATATAAAACAATGAAAAATTCTTTCCATCACTCAAAGAAAAAGCGCTTAAAACTCCCACCTCCATTCAGCCAGCCATGACTCATTCATTGGAAAAGAGGCTATGATTCATTCCTTTCCACAACTACCCAGGCTAACGCGGATTTCCAGTACAAAGAGAATATTGGCTATTCCTGACAATGCGGTCTCTCATTTACGGTTGCATTTTAAATACATGTACAGTAGCCCATCTTGCATTGCACTATAGAGCATTTTGGAAGGTAAGTTGCCTGAGAAAATAACACATTTTTTTAAATTTATATTTTTCAGTGCCCTGATCAGAGCTGCAGAACATTTGTTTTAACACTAGCATCTTACAATCTACTTATAAACACTGAATGGTATCACTGAAAATGCTACCAACACTGTAGATCTCAAAGAAGAATTATTTCATTTTATATCTACTTTCTTAAATGAGTTTTTCTACATAATAGTTCTACAAACCATGGTGTACTTGGTTCTGAAAAAAATAAATACAACTAAGTTATTTCATCTTAAAACTACAAATAAATAATTTAAGGACTTTTATTTCAGACATGAACCCAAAGTTGAAGCTCCAAAGCCATATAAACCTAGAATTATATGGTGATAAAATGCTGGTGCTTAGTACAAGAAATGAAATACTAAACCTTAAAATGTGTCTAACAGATGCTTTGTAGCCATCTTCAATCAAAACTCAGTACCCATTGATTTTTCCCCCAAAACAGGAGGCCTAGCTCCCCTCTGAGTGGCCTCTCTCATACGGAACTCTTTCCCAACACCCAGTCTCCACATTTGCCCCAGCCAGAAGTCTGGACTTAACACAGCTCAATCTTTAAAAAGGCACTAATTTCACTCATCAAGAGGCAGATTTAGTTCCTGGCTTGAAAAGGAAATAGTTGTAATCAGAATGTGCCTCATAGATGACACCTGTTTGTTAAGTCATTCCCAAAAAACCCACTGCATTCTTAGTAAAGACAAACTCTGAAATCCAAGGTAAACAAGGATATCCCAGGTTTTGAGAGCCATCAGGATTCCAATTAACTACCCATACCTTCTCTGCAATTGCCTCCTGATTAATAGAGATTTGTGTATATGTGTGTGGGTCTCTATGTATGTATACATGTATAAACAGACACACACACATCCTATTTCAACTTAGTTAAGCAAACATACAACCTCCTACCTGAACAACAAATGCCCTGAATTTTAAGCTGTATTGTTTTATATTTTTCATGTATTTATGCATTTTATAGCTGTTCCTATTTTATACACTAAGATAAAACTATTTGGCTATTTAAGCTTTCATACAGGGTAGAAAATTATTTATATTTGCCTTTTTGGCATCACCTTTAAGTGAAGAAACTTTCCTATTCAGAGTTGTGGAAATTCAGTTCAGTTCACTTCAGTTGCTCAGTCATGTCCAACTCTTTGAGACACCATGGACTGCAGCACGCCAGGCCTCCCTGTCCATCACCAACTCCTGGAGCTTACTCAAACTTGTGTTCATCACATCAGTGATGCCATCCAACCATCTCATCCTCCGTCGTCCCCTTCTCCTCCCACCTTCAATCTTTCCCAGCATCAGGGTCTTTTCCAATGAGTCAGTTCTTCACATCAAGTGGCCAAAGTATTGGACTTTCAACTTCAGCATCAGTCCTTCCAATGAATATTCAAGACTGATTTCCTTTAGGATGGATTGGCTGGATCTCACTGCAGTCCAAGAGACTCTCAAGAGTCTTCTCCAACACCACAGTTCAAAAGTATCAATTCTTAAGCACTCAGCTTTCTTTATAGGCCAACTCTCCATATATGATCTGGAAAAATCATAGCTTTCAATGGACAGAACTTTGTTGGCAAATAATGTCTCTGCTTTTTAATATGCTGTCGAGGTTGGTCATAACTTTTCCTCCAAGGAGTAAGTATCTTTTAACTTCATGGCTGCAATCATGATCTGCAGTGATTTTGGAGCCCAAAAAAAT
Organism: Muntiacus reevesi; assembly: GCF_963930625.1. Lineage (NCBI taxonomy): Eukaryota > Metazoa > Chordata > Mammalia > Artiodactyla > Cervidae > Muntiacus > Muntiacus reevesi. Next base: position 267,208,757 of record NC_089249.1, on the reverse strand, counting down.
AGTCTGTCACTGTTTCCCCATCTATTTGCCATGAAGTGATGGAACCAGATGCCATGTTCTTAGCTTTATGAATGTTGAGTTACAAGCCAACTTTTTCATTCTCCTCTTTCACTTTCATCAAGAGGCTTTTTAGTTCCTCTTCACTTTCTGCCATAAGGGTGGTGTTATCTGCATATCTGAGATTATTGATATTTCTCCTCGTAATCTTGATTCCAGCTTGTGCTTCATCCAGCCCAGCGTTTCTCATGATGAACTCTGCATAGAAATTCAATAATCAGGGTGACAATATACAGCCTTGATGTACTCCTTTCCTGATCTGGAACCAGTCTGTTGTTTCATGTCCAGTTCTAACTATTGCTTCCTGACCTGCATACAGATTTCTCAAGAGGCAGGTCAGGTGGTCTGGTATTCCCATCTCTTTAAGAGTTTTCCACAGTTTGTTGTGATCCACACAGTCAAAGGCTTTGGTATAGTCAATAAAGCAGAAGTAGATGTTTTTTCTGGAACTCTCTTGCTTTTTTGATGATCCAAAAGATGTTGGTAATTTGACCTCTGGTTTTTCTGCCTTTTCTAAATCCAGCAGGAACATTTGGAAGTTCACAGTTCACGTACAATTGAAGCCTGGCTTGTAGAATTTTGAACATTACTTTACTAGTATGTGAGATGAGTGCAATTGTGTGGTAGTTTGAGCATTCTTTGGGATTGCCTTTCTTTTTGATTGAAATGAAAAGTGACTTTTTCCAGTCCTGTGGCCACTGCTGAGTTTTCCAAATTTTCTGGCATATTGAATGCAGCACTTTCACAGCATCATCTTTTTGAATTTGAAATAGCTCAACTGGAATTCCATCACCTCCACTAGTTTGTAGTGATGCTTCCTAAGACCCACTTAACTTTACATTTCAGGATGTCTGGCTCTAGCTAAGTGATCAGACCATCATGATTATCTGGATCATGATCTTTTTTGTATAGTTCTTCTGTGTACTCTTGCTACATCTTCTTAATATTGTCTTCTTCTGTTAGGTCCCTACCATTTCTGTCCTTTGTTGAGCCCATCTTTGCATGAAATGTTCCCTTGGTATATCTAATATCATACAAAAATAATGGAATAATTAAAATTAAGATCATTCTAAATTCCCAACTTTGTGAACATTTGCACAGAATTAGTAAATAAAATTTACATATAATTATTCAAAGTATTTAACATAAAAATCACAAGGTTAATACCCATCAGGATGGTTATTAAAAAAAAATGAGGGGGTTTAAGAAATACCCTTTCTCCCTGTTTTCGGCAAGGGTGTGAAAAAACTGGAACCTTCATGTATTACTGGTAGAAATATAAAGTGGAGTCACTATTGTGAAAAAGTTCATCAACTGCTCAAAAAGTTAAGCACAGAACTACTACATGACCCAGCAATCCCTCTCTTAGGTTTACATCCAAAGAATTAGAGGCAAAGACTCTAAGATTTATACCCTTGTTCATGGCAGCATTATTCCCCATGTCCATGCCAATATCCATCAACAGATGAATGGGTTAAAAAAACATGGTATATATACACGCAATGAAATATTCGTCAGCCATAAAAAGGAATGCAATTCTGATATATGGAAGAACTCTGAAGGCATTATGTCAAGTAAAAATACTATGCTAAATGAAATAAGCCAGACACAAAATGACCAAAAAAAATGTTATGATTCTACTTATATGAGGTCCCTAAAATAGGCAAACTCATAGAGACAGAAAGCAGAATGGAGGTTACCAGGAGCTGGGCTAAGGGCGTGGGGAGTACCTGTTAAATGGGCACAAGTTTTCTGCTCGGTGAGATGAAAGCGTTCTGTAAACGGATAGTAGTGATAGATGTATGACATTGTAAGTGTACTTAATTCCACTGAGTTGCACACTTGAAAATGGTTAAAATGATAAATATTATGTTTTATATATTTACCACAAAAAAGTCCAAGGCTAATAGAAATGATTTTAGTATGTTTGTTTAGAAATATTCATTGCCACTTGACCAATTATGTTTTTCAGTGCAACTGGGTGTCTTAATTTGTCCCGTTTATATAAACATGTGTGTGTATATATACAAAATCGAATTCCAGAAGATGAAAAAGGGTGTAAGCAGCATTCTAATTTATGAGATCAGGGAGTAAACATAAAATTTACCTTTGTAATTTTGCTGAAGTTTATAGCAAAATATCCTTCTTGAGGTTTATTAAACTCTAATCATTTTCTTGAAAGATTAGCAGCAATTATCATTAAGGTTTAAGCATTTAACTGTGACTACTGCAATAAATCTTATTAAAATAACTGAAACATACTTTTTTTGCATGTGCAACCTGTCTCTGAATCACAACCATCTGTAAGTGGTGATTGCCTTGTGCACACAGATGGAAGTAAAACAACGTTCAGGCTATACCATTCTTCCATCATCGCCTGGTACCAAACGGAAATCTGAGTCAGACTATTTGCATTTGAAAGATTATATGATCGCTGTAATTACCAAATACTCATCGGCTTTCTGATATAAAATGCATGATAGGTACCTGATTGAAAATAACGGTTGAACTGTACAACCTCTCTCTCTTATCTCTGACAGCCTATAAAAAAAAAAAAATTAGATGTTAACAATAGAGGAACAGGTTTCAGGTTTTTATAGCACACAATTCCTTTTCAGATTTAAAATGACAGAAGAAGGGAACAGAATAATTTATTTCTCCAGGCTTGCGGCACAGAACCATCGAGTCTCTTGGCCCATAACTTCAGGGCTACACTTTCAACTCCCATCAGCCTAGATCAGTTACAAAGGCGAGCCTCTGCTCCATCTTACAGTTCTGCCAGGCAAGGGAGAAACAGACCCACGTTACCCACAAAGTCCGTGTCACTAAATATGAAAAACAGGAAGACAAAAATCAAGGAGATTAATATCTTTCTAGGTGTCGCCACACTTTGGCTAGTAAGACCTACCTCTGCCAGATTAATAATCAGAGAAGGGAAAGAGATTTGAGCACTACACCATAATAGAGAACTGATTTTGGAGCTGGGCAAACCCTGCTTTAAAGGCGTCATGATAACATCTAAGTGATCGTGTTAGACCTTAACATCTAAGTGAGCAATTTTGTCTATGAGGGTTTTTTTTTTTTTTTCTATCTTGAACTTCAAAATATTCCTTACTCTGCCAGGAATGCATCTTACAGTTAAAAGTTTGGACCTAGATAGAATCAGACTTCTGAGGCTTAAATCCTGCTTCCCTCCACCTACAGCTGTGTGACTTTGACAGGTTACTTAACTTCTCTGTGTGCCTTTTTTCCACTTATAAAGTAGAAATAATAATGATCCACTCAAAGTTTTCTTGGGGGGAATCCAATGGGTCAATATATTTGAGTAGTTTAGAACAGGACCTGGCATCTATTACTGCCAATATTTATCAATTAGTTATTATTCATATGTGAGCCAATTTGTGATGGAAGACATAGTGAAGGACGGACATAGTCCCTGGCCTTGTGGAGCTTCCAGATCTCTAGGAAGATAGATGTTAGAAAAGAAATACAAGAACATGTAATTACAAGGCTGAAAGAAAATGAGAGAGGATGGCAGATCTTGTGATGTTTGAGCTAACTATTTCACGTCAGATTCATCATCTGAAAGATCTCAAAAATATTACCTCTATGTTACAGTAGGAAATACTTAGGTCAAAATCACTCAGGTGTCTCCGACTCTTTGCATCCCCATGGAAAGCAGCCCACCAAGGTCCTCTGTCCATGGAATTCCCAGGCAAGAATATTGGGTTGGGTTGCCATTTCCTACTCTAGGGGATCGTTCTGACCCAGGGATCAAACTTGGATTTCCTGCACTGCAGGCAGATTCTTTACCATCTAAACTACCAGGGAGGCCCAAAAAAGGGAAAATGAAACTCTCTCATTTGTGTTCCACTCTTTGCAACCCCATGGACTGCAGCCCACCAGGCTCCTCTGTCCATGGGATTCTCCAGGCAAGAATACTGGAGTGGGTAGCAGTTCCCTTCTCCAGTAGATCTTCCCCACCCAGGCATCGAACCCACGTCTCCCGCATTGCAGGCAGATTCTTGACCAACTGAGCTACCAGGGAAGCCCAAAGTGAAAGTGAAAGTGTTAGCTGCTCCGTCGTCTGACTCTGTGACACATAGACTATAGCCCGCCAGGCTCCTCTGTCCATGGGCTTTTCCAGGGAAGAATCCGGGAGTGGGTTGCCATTCCCTTCTCCAGGGGATCTTCCCAATCCAGGGGTTGACCCCAAGTCTCCTGCAGCTCCTGGATTACAGGCGGATTCTTTATAGCTGAGCCACCAGGGAAGCCCTTCATATAAATGGGATCATTGTGTCTGCCTCCTATCACATAGCATAAGAACTTCAAGGCCATCCATGTTATAGTATGAATATTTCATTCTTTCTTTTGGCTGAATAATATTCCGTTGTATGAATATACCACATTTTGTTTATCCATTCATCTGTCAATGGGCATTTGGGCTATTGTGAATAATACTGAAATGAATATACCCATACCAGTATTTGTGTGGACATATAGTTCCAATTCTTACATTATGATACTTATGTAGGAAATACACGAGTATAATAATGTAAAAATCCCTAGCAAAAGGAAAACCTTAGAGCACGTTAGTGTCTGTCTTCCCTTGTCTCCATGGCATCTGATCATTTAGATAAGTGCTTGCTTTGTTCACTGTTTGTCTGAAGATTAGTATTATTATTATTTTTGCAGGGAAAAGTTTCTTAACCTCAAATGACCTCATTCTTTGAGACGCCAGATGCTGAAGAATATTAACATTATATTTAAGACAGTGTTACATTCAAATTAAGATGTATTTTCTGCTAGATTACACTTTTAAAAGACCGTCATCACATATTATATACACTTAGATATCAAATGACTGCATTTACATTTGAACCAAAATAAAAGATGAAAGTGGTTAATGAAGTTCTAATTCATTGCCTTGAATGTTTTTAGCCTACTACATCCAAATTATTTTTTTTAAATAACTACCACTAGGAAGGCTAATGCAGTGCAGATGACTCCCCAAATATTTGCAATAGGTCACGTGAACGCCACTGCAGCATCTCAACAATTGACTGTAATAGATTTAAGGGGGGATGATAGGCTGCCTTGACATTTAAATAGATAATATTTTCTATTAAATCTCTTTTAAAAAACCTTGATTAACACCAGAAATATTTCTCACTTAACCAAAAGAAACCCTCATTAAGGAAATCTTCACTGAGTTACATACAATATGCTCATCTGCGCGCCATGAACTTGTTTTTACTCTAAATTCAAAGCTGTATGTTTATTTCTCTGTTCTAGTTCAGCTCTAAAAGCCAAAAATATGAAACAGATGTGGTGACTTTCTGTGTAGTGTGAAGCACAATTATGCTTCTTTGAATTGCTCAGGCTAAACACTTGCCCTCCCTAGAGCATCTCGAAACTGTTTTTGAGGTTCTTTGCAGCCAAGAATCCAGCCTGCTACCTGTCAGGAGCTGGAATTGTCAGGCCACAGATGGGTGACTGCAAAGGATGCTGTCCTACTGTCCTCCCAACCAAAGTCTGTGCCACATAATAAATAAGTGGGCAAAACTTCAGCTAAATGGTATGCTGTCTCATCCTCGAGAAGAGATTAAGTTGCTGGGTAGTACAGTTCAAGGTCCACTTTACGTGACCCATTTAACAGCACTCCAAAACAAACAGCTCAGGTTCCTAGGCAAGGTTGCTCCCCAAGAAGATGGAGAACCATCACAAGGCAAAGGGCAAGTGAGGCAGGCATCCGTGAGCCCTCTCAGCTCCTTCCTGAAAGGGCAGTAAAAAAAGGGGGAAAAGTTCAGCTTGTTGTACTTCTGAGTTCATAGACAGCATTGGCAACAGTCAAGAGCAAATAAAGAAAAATCTTCCAATTTATCTGTTGTAGCCATGAAGCCTTTAAACCTGTGTCAATCAGCTTAGCCTATGCATCAAAAGTGTACATGTTGATTTTCCTCTTGCTGAGAATAGTTTAAAACATGTGGAAATTGCTATAAATGAAGAGAAAGCTTGAAACAAATGGTAATTTTGTGCTCAAAAAAGAAACTTTTCTTCAGGCTGTGGGAGGTGAGGAAAAGAACTTCCTTTCCTTCTAAAATGAGTGGATGCCGAATATAATGGCATTCATAGAATCCTGCATTGATCTTGCTAGCTTACAACTGCAAAAAGGTCTTGAAACAAAAGCTAACAATGGGCATGTTCGCATAAGAATATTTACAGAGTGCCATGCTCAGGGAGGTCCTAAGATTAACACAAATAAGCACACCAGCAGCCTCCTCAAATGTATGTTTTCCATCAAACATGCACCACCGTTTACATTTACATGCACCACCATTCACTCACTCAGAATTCATTTATTTCATGGAGACCTGGGCATTATGCTAGATGCTAAGGATACGGAAATGAAAAGACTAAGTATATGCTACAATATGTTCATATGGAAAGGGGAAAAGACATTTAAGACATGTAACAGACACAGTATTTTTACTGCTACGGAGGACTCCTTTCCTACGGTAGTCAGTTCTCTGGGTCTTGGAATAACAGATATGAAGACATAGAAGGTGGAAACAATTTGGCCTACATAACCTCAAGAGATGTTTTAGCATCTATATCTAGGACTCAGGCCACACTGTAGACCAATTCTTAAATTGTAATGACTTCTCTAAGTCTCCTCCTACCAATCCACCCCTCTCTCAATACACCACTCTTGCAAAGCCAAGAAGTGAGAGGGAATGTAATCAGGAGGGCTTGCACCTTTTGTTTTTCACCCTTAGAGATGTCTGATTCTATCTGGTCATTTTCAGTTTCATTGATACCTGTGATCATGGAGGGAAAAAGCTGCTATTTTCCCCCTTAACATCTCTGCTATGGTCCAGCACTGTGCAGACTGTGGCCCCTGTATCCCAGACCGACCTTTCCCTCCTCAGGCTTTGTAGTGACCTAGGTCATTAAAGAGAGGACACTTGTCCACGTGGATTGAGTCAAACAGGACTGAGCATCACTGGGGTATATGAGATAGTAAAGCCCAAAGTGGTGGCCAGATCACACAGCTAATCATCAAGTATATCCATGAGAAGGACAGCTGGCATAATTCCTGGGAATGAGTTTTCTGTGGCAGAGGATAGATTCATCTGAGGGTTGGCTCCACACTGACTTTGGCAGGGCCAGGTACTTTGGGGCAGAGTCCAGAAGACGAATTCCAGTGGTAGTAACGGTTCAGCCGCTAAGTCATGTCCAACGCTTTTGCGAGCCCATGAACTGTAACCCATCAGGCTCCTCTGTCTCTTAGATTTCCCAGATGAGAATACTGCAGTGAGTTGACATTTTTTTTCTCCCGGGGATCTTCCTGACCCAAGGATTGAACCTGGGTCTCCAGCATTGCAGGCAAATTCTTTACCAACTGAGTCACTCGGGAAGCCCATGGATTCTAAAGACTAACTCTAATCATGTTACCTTGAATTTTGGTCTCACATATAAACCAAGGCCTTGGACTTAGATACAGATAACTTAATGCATTTATCCAATGATTCTATATCAAGGGACAGAGTAGAATATTCTTTGATGAAAGGTCCTTGGAAGCAGACATGAATGAACCATGAAGCAGTAAACAAATCCAAAACTGGAAAATCATACTTAAAACAAAGCAAGTTCTGTAAAAGAGGTCTAGATATGGGAGTAGGTTCATTGCACAAAGTATGCTATTTCCACCAGTTTTGAGAAAAGAAACTATGACTCCACCCTGCCTTAAGATGCAGCAAAGTAAGGGTAGGCAAAGCCTGCCTCCGTTCTTAGACTACCATATTAATATTACATCTCAACAAATAAGAATACTACAATCGCTGTGATAACGGTGTACAAGAAGTCCATGAGGGTCAAAGAGAAAAAGATTGCTCAGACCCATCAGTAAAGGCCTCATCTACCCACTCCAGGATTCTGGCCTGGAGAATTCCATGGACTACCACCCATGGGGTTGCAAAGAGTCGGACACTACTGAGAAACATTCACTTTCAAGATGCTACACCTAAACTGAGCCTTGAGCTTGCCAGGGACGAAAGCAGGCAGAGAGCACTGCAGATTGAGACAACAGCCTGTGTCGAAGCCCACAGTCTGAAACCACATGAGCGCCTGGGACACGTTCATTGGACTGGAACCAGGCAATGGAAGACGCAAGGCGTGTCAGCATGCACAGGTGCTGGAACTCAACTTTCTGACCATGGAGTGTCATTTCCTCATTTCAAGCAGTGATCTAATATGATCAGGTAGTAAGCAGAGGTCGGAAGCATCATTTCTATACACAAGTGCCACCACAAATACTGCTCTATGTATATAAATAATATAATCCTGCACATGCATAATTTGCATCACAAGCTGTTAGGTGCAATTTTCTCAGAGAAGTTTGGAAACAGTAGCTCATCAATTGAACAGACAAGGTAGAGAGACCATGGAAATATGCTGAATAGTCTCTACAGAAATCTCCAATTACAATGAACTCTGATTATTCAAGAATAAAATGTTATTTGAAATCCAGGGATCAGAATGGTAGAACTTGCAATGTCACTACTACATAAGCTCTAGAAGGGGTAGTGTTTTTAAAACAGAAAAGTAAAAAAAGTCTTTCAAATTGTAAAAATGATAATTATTTAACATAATGTTTCCCACCCCCATAATAGTTTTTCCTAAAATGTGTGGAATAATTTATATATAAATATGTAGATGTATACAAACTGAAATGCCAAACATTGAAAAGAAACTCAAATGAGTGGGTATTTACATATGGAATAGAGCTCATAAGAAACCGTGTTTTCATGATAATGAGATGTTTTCCAAGCTCCCTTTCATTCTGGAAATTTACTCAGAGACAAGCCTATATAGTCATAAAATAACAAAGAAATTCACAGGCAGCCTTAGAAATCTCGAAGGATAAGATCTGACATAAGAAACGGCCACCGTGCCGTCTCCAGTTCAGTGACAGGTCAAAGAGTAAAATGAAAATTCCCAAGAGACGTAGAAGGTAGAAAGTCCTTCAGCTAACCACATCTTTAACAGTTACGGGACATACACAATTTCAAGTCCAGAGAAAGCTTAAATGGATTTAAGTAGGATTCTACTGTTTAGGCACATTCTACAAGGATCATTAACTATCTGTATACAATCACAGAAGAAAGAAAAAAAAAAAAAAAAAAAACAAGGTTTTCTCCCTAATGTTCAGGAAATGGGTAATTTTGATCCTCAGAGTTCAAGCAAGGAAAAGGTAACTAATTTGTTTCCAAATTTATCTGATAACTACTGTGTTTTAAAAAGTCATCAAGATATAAACAACTATGATAATTATCTTCTCAGAGAGATGTGATATTTTGTAAGGAAAACAAGAAAAACACTTTAAGGCCTTACATTGTTTCCAACAAGAAAAGTAAGCCTATTGATTACAAAACCATTAAATTTCTCATCTAAACGCTGTATTCAAATGACTGACTTGGCCAAGTTTCTTTCAGTTACAGAGGACAAAAATCCAACTCAAACCAGCTTAAAACAAAAAGGGACTCTACCACTTCACATGATTAAATCGTGTGCTGAATCCAGTTGCTTCAATAAATTCATCAGAACACTGTTCCTGTCTCTTTATGTCTTAACTCTATTTTCCTCCACCTGCTCTATTGTCTAATGTGCCTTCCCCACACAGTGAGTAAGGATGCCGATAACTGCAAGAGAATTTTCTATCAATGTAGTAACCCAAGTGGAAAGGGAACATGTCTTTCCCAGTAGTTTCAGCTAAAAATCTCAAACTGACTCAGACTGAGCTTTAGTGAACTTCCAGTTCTGAACGGTTTGTTCTGCCCAAAGTGTGTCTCATACTGATTGGCAAGAGATGGATCACACACCCAGCCCTGGATTCAAGGAGTGAGTTCAGTCCTCTGGGTTACAGTGACCAAGAATGAAGGATAGGTAAACCCCGCAAAGAAACAAGGAACAGATAAACGTGTATTTTTTACTCTACAGATAAATTATCATCATGAATTTCCATTTCATACATTCACTTTTTATAAAATGACATTTCACAGTTTCAGTAAATTGCATTCTCTGTAGGGGTGTTAATGCTCTGGCTGATGCTCTAAAGCCACTAGAAAATATGACAACTCTTGTACTGCTGACAAAAATCTTCACGAGTATTTCTGGGCTCCAGACTCATTCCACGTACTTCCTTCCTTTTTTTATTTAGATCCAATCAGGTCAAAAATTCTTTTCAAGACAGTCCATTGCAGAGAGGTAGACAGAGAAGTTACATACACATTGGTTACAACAGCAATCCTGAAAATTTTCATAATAGCAAGGATGGTCATAAGAAGCCAAAGATAAAACTCAGTAAGCAAGAAACTAGATGGATAACATGAATATAAAAGTTTCAGGAAGTCAGCAAAGTCAGGAAGGTAGGATTATAAAGACAGGGTCCAAAATCCAGGAATTCAAAGGTTTAATAAGCACGACTATAGCAAACAGGAAACTGGTTCAAAGGAAAATGATGCTCTTTGCAGTCTTTTTAAAATTACTGCAGAATGCTGAGTATATAAAGACAAGGTCTCATCAACTGGAAGTATATTTCCATTCAAAGGTATCAACTGGATTCCCAACATGCTTTTTTATCCCATTTGAAGAAAAGGAAGAGGGCTCAGGCTTTGAAAGTTTTAAATAGATGAGACCAGGTGGCCTAAACAAGTCAATCCTAATCATGAACAATTATGAGATCGTTGCCTCAAATTAAAGAAAAAAACCTTCTTTTGACACATTTCTATTTTTGATACGTGGAAAGATATGATTGGAGGCCACACTGATAGATATTGCTCTAAATCATAGGGAATGTAGCATAGCCAGTTACTAGTACGTCCCCCAGTGCCTCAATTGTCAGTCTTCTTAATAACCACCCTCTCTAGGAGACCATGTGATTTCAGAATGAGTCACAGTTCAGCTCTTTAGCATTACGTATTCTTTGTTCATACATCAGAAGTTAAACTAATGTCATTCTCTGGTTATCTAAAAGCCTTGGGATAGCTACACAATAACTATTAGTGATGAGTTCTTGGCGATATCAATTTATGGTATTTATTAATTCTGTAAACATTTACTGAGTATCCATAATGTTCCAGGTACCATGCTAAATGTTAACATAATACACATACACTTAATAGTCAGAGAATGTTATCAGGGTTACTAACAAAGGCATGAAAAATGCCATCATGGCTACAGAGGAAGATGCATTGCAGAATCCCTGCCAACATGTGAACAAGGGAAAAGGATGAGAATTTGCCCACTTAGAAAGGTAAGATGGGGCACTGCTAGCAAGAAAAACAAGATTCATAAGGACACAATGGGAGTAATGTATTTGGTAAATAAACACAGTTCAGTGTTACTGGAGCATGACTTGATAAAGGTTAGATTGCAAGGAGCAACAAGTACACCAAACTAATTTTGTTTAAATTTTACACTTCAGTGAGTCAGGAGGCCCTGTTTTAAAAGAAATGAAGAGAGCTGATGTCTTTAATTCTCATCTAATTTCTTAGTAATATAACTGCTCCACCAATCTGGAAGGAGGACTAAGGTAAATAGGAAATAGGTAGGAGGCAACAGTCCACACAAGAAATAGTGAGAGAGACATGGAATGGAGTTTTCAAAATTTGCTGGCTTACTGAGTACAGCACTTTCACAGCATCATCTTTTAGGATTTGAAATAGCTCAGCTGGAATTTCATCATCTCCACTAGCTTTGTTCATAGTGATGCTTCCTAAGGCCCACTTGACTTCACATTCCAGGACGTCTGGCTCTAGGTGAGTGATCACACCATCGTGATTATCTGGGTCATGAAGATCTTTTTTATATAGTTCTTCTGTGTATTTTGGCCACCTCTTCTTAATATCTTCTGCTTCTCTTAGGTGCATACTATTTCTGTCCTTTATTGTGCACATCTTTGCATGAAATGTTCCCATGGTATCTCTAATTTTCCTGAACAGATCTCTAGTCTTTCCCATTCTATTGTTTTCCTCTATTCCAATGCACTGATCACTGAGGAAGGCTTTCTTATCTCTCCTTGCTATTCTTTGGAACTCTGCCTTCAGAGGGGTATGTCTTTCCTTTTCTCCTTTACCTTTCGCTTCTACAGGTCAGTTTTCATTCCAATCCCAAAGATGACCAGTGCCAAAGAATGTTCAAACTACAACACAACTGCACTCATTACACATGTTAGCAAAGTAATGCTCAAAATCTTTCCAGTTAGGCTTCAACAGTATGTAAACCGAGAACTTCCAGATTTTCAAACTGGATTTAGAAAAGGCAGAGGAATCAGAGATTAAATTGCCAATATCCGTTGGATCACAGAAATGGCAAGAGAGTACCAGAAAAACATCAACTTCTGCATCATTGACTACATTAAATCCTTTGACTGTGTGGATAACAACAAACTGTGGAAAACTCTTAAGGAGATGGGAACACCAGACCACTGACCTGCCTGTTGTGAAACCGGTATGCAGATAGGAAGCAACAGCTAGAACTGGACATAGAACAACAGACTGGTTCCAAATTGGGAAATGAGTAGGTCACGGCTGTATATTGTCACCCTGCTTATTCAACTTCTATGCAGAGTACATCATGTGAAATGCCAGGCCTGGAGGAAGCACAAGCTGTAATCAAGGTTGCAGGGAGAAATATCAATAACCTCAGACATGCAGATGACACCACCCTTATGGCAGAAAGTGAAGAGGAACTTAAGAGCCTCTTCATGAAAGTGAAAGAAGAGAGTGAAAAAGCTGGCTTAAAACTCAGCATTCAAAAAATGAAGATCATGGTATCCAGTCCCATCACTTCATGGCAAATAGACGGGGAAACAATAGAAACAGTTACAGACTTTACTTTCCTGGACTCCAAAATCACTGCAGATGGTGACTGCAGCCATGAAATTAAAAGACGCTTGCTCCTTGGAAGAAAAGTTACAACAAATCTAAACAGCATATTAAAAATCAGAGACATTATTTTGCCAACAAAGGTCATTCTATGGAGAAAAGGGAACCCTCTTAACACTGTTGGTGGGAATGCAAACTAGTACAGCCGCTATGGAGAACAGTGTGGAGATTCCTTAAAAAACTGGAAATAGAACTGCCATATGACCCAGCAATCCCACTCCTGGGCATACACACTGAGGAAACCAGACCTGAAAGAGACACATGTACCCCAGTGTTCATCACAGCACTGTTTATAATAACCAGGACATGGAAGCAACCTAGATGCCCATCAGCAAACGAATGGATGAGGAAGCTCTGGTACATATACACTATGGAATATTACTCAGCCATTAAAAAGAATTCATTTGAATCCGTTCTAATGAGGTGGATGAAACTGGAGCCCATTATACAGAGTGAAATAAACCAGAAAGATAAAGACCAATACAGTATACTAACGCATATATATGGAATTTAAAAAGATGGTAACGATAACCCTATATGCAAAACAGAAAAAGAGACACAGATGTATAGAACAGACTTTTGGACTCTGTGGAAGGCGAGGGTGGGATGTTCTGAGAGAATAGCATTGAAACAAGTATACTATCAAGGGTGAAACAGATCACCAGCCCAGGTTGGATGCATGAGACAAGTGCTCAGGGCTGGTGCACTGGGAAGACCCAGAGGGAGGCGGGAGGCGGGATCGGGATGGGGAACACATGTAAATCCATGGCTGATTCATGTCAATGTATGGCAAAAACCACTACAATATTGTAAAGTAATTAGCCTCCAACTAATAAAAACAAATGGAAAAAATAAATAAATAAATAAAAATAATAAAATTGATATGGTGTAGTATTAAAAAAAAAAAAGGTCATTCTAGTCAAAGCTATGGTTTTTCCAGTAATCATGCATGCATGTGAGAACTGGACAACATAAAAGGCTGAGAGCCAAAAAATGTATGCCTTCCAACTGTGGTGCTGGAGAAGACTCATGAGAGTCTCTTGGACAGAAGGGAGATCAAAGCAGTCAATTCTAAAGGATATCAATCCTGAACATTCATTGGAAGGACTGATGCTAAGGCTGACGCTCCAGTACTTTGGCTACCTGGTGTGAAGAACCGAATCATTGGAAAAGACCCTGATGCTGGGAAAGACAGAAGGCAGGAGGAGAAGGGAACAAGAGAATGAGATGGTTGGACGGCATCACAGACTCAATGGGCATGAGTTTGAGCAAACACCGGGAAATGGTGAAGGACAGGGAAGCCTGGTGTGCTGCAGTCCATGGGGTCACTAAAAGTCAGACACAACCGAGTGACAGTACAACAGTGGAATGGAGAGAACCTGGATTAAAGAGATAGAATTGGTGGAATCTGGTGACCAATTTCAAGTAATTATAGAAAGAGCGGAACCAATTCACAGTATATCCAAGACTTCTAACTTTGAAAAAAGTGAAACCATTAACTAAACTTAGAGGCAATGGCACCCCACTCCAGTACTCTTGCCTGGCAAATCCCATGGATGGGGGAGCCTGGTGGGCTGCAGTTCATGGGGTCGCGAAGAGTCGGACACGACTGAGCAACTTCACTTTCCCTTTTCACTTTCATGCATTGGAGAAGGAAATGGCAACCCACTCCAGTGTTCTTGCCTGGAGAATCCCAGGGACGGGGGAGCCTAGTGGGCTGCCGTCTATGGGGTCGCACAGAGTCGGACACAACTGAAGCGACTTAGCAGCAGCAGCAGCAGTAGCAGCAGCAGAGTTAGGAAGGTGAAGCTTTGTGATCAAAACTGGTAATTGTTCACCAAATCCATGCTCCCCTTCTGCCCAGACATCCCAGTGGACTACATTCCCCATCTCCTTTTCAGTTACACTTATGCTTGAAGTAGCTCAGTCGTATCCGACTCTTTGCAACCCCATGGTCTGCAGCCTACCACATTCCTCGGTCCATGGGATTTTCCAGGCAAGAGTACTGGAGTGGGGTGCCATTTCCTTCTCCAGAGGATCTTCCCAACCCAGGGATCAAACCTGGGTCTCCCACATTGGAGGCAGACGCTTTACCATCTGAGCCACGAGGGGAGTCCCTTTTCAGTTAGCAGAATCCTAAAACAAGGGCAGTTGAATACAGACTTAGAAATTTGAAGCTCAGAAAAGCCTTGTTGAAGGTAGGATTGAGGACCATCAGTTTATGATTCAAGTCATCAGAATGAGTGGAGAACACCCTTAAGACTACCACTAGTCATAATCCATTGCAAGACATCAAATATTTATTAGATTATATTATTCCTATAACATTATATATAAGATTGAGAAACACTGGAAATATGACTGAAAATGTGATATTGAAAAATAACAGCAAGGAACACCTAACACTATTCTTTATCTATTTTTGTGGTCAGATACAGGAAATGTAAAGGACAAAACAGGAAGTTAATGATGTTGCTTTATTCCACTGTACATCACATAGCACACATGTACAGCAGGATTTTCTCTCCACTATGAGTACCTACTAAATAAAAAGTTCAGATACTGTGAGTCATATTTATTGTTTTATATCCTGTGTGTACATGCTTAGTTGCTTCAGTCCTGTCCAACTCTTTGCAACCTCATGGACTGTAGCCTGCCAGGCTCCTCTGCCCATGGGAATTCTCTGAGCAAGAATACTGGAGTAGGCTGCATGCCTGCTTCTAGGGGATGCTCCCGACGTAGAGATTGAACCCACGTCTCTTATGTCTTCTGCATTAGGAGACAGGTCCTTTACCACTAGTGCCATTTGAGAAGCCCATTTTATATCCCACCACTTTGCAAAAGGAATTTGAGTCATCCCAAATGCTATATCCTGCAACACATAAAAATTTTACCCAACTGTTGAAGAACTATAGCTGTACCTATATACAAATATGCATGCAAATAGCACATTTTTACTATATTTTCTGTTAAAAGTGTTTAGAATATGCATTAATCTACTTCTTTACTCATCTGAGATATGAATTGATGAAAAGGAAAAACTGAAATGCAATTTCTTAAAAAAAAAAAAATCCACTCTACTAACATTTAGAAATGTTTCCATTAATTCCTAGCACGTTATTTTAGTCAGAATATAAAGATTAAATAGTTTGTGTTCAAGCAGCTTTATCTTGTAGTATTTGAACTAAGATAACCTTCCTTCTTTCATCTAAGAACTAAAAAGTACCATCTGAAAAACTACTACTCACTGCAAAACAATATTAATACTATATCAGAAGCTGCTCCATGAAGATTGTAAAAATACTGGAAGGAGGGGAAGGATTACTGAAGCTTTAGCCATCCCTTGTTTCATTCTTTATTTGACTATTTCCCAGGTAAGTACTGACCAAGTTTGCTTTCACTTAGTTTCAGAGCGCCTGCAGGCAAAAAATTATAAGGTATCTGAATTATTTATTTCAAAACTTTAAAGGCATCTGAGGCATCTCCTATATTTTATAGACTTTGAATGGATCAGTGTCAACTACTAGAAATGTAGGCTCAATGATCCTATAAGCCCAAATGGCCATTCTGTACCCAAATGAAAAATGTCACGTGAGCCCTTTGGCCTTGGAGAATCTAACCCAGAACTTATTTATGGGAATTACATGCTTCAGTCACCAATAAACCTTACAACCCTAATCTATGAAGAAACAGATTTTCTTTATATTAAGTTATGGAGTCAATGATGGCTGTGAGGTGAGCTGCTTAGAAAGTAGTCTGTAAATCCAACTCTATGAGGTAAGCCTTTTAAGAACATTTTTCTCTTAGCAACAGAAGGAACGGTACTTCAGTTTAGATTTTATTTCCTTATGGAACATATTCTAGTGGTAAAAATGACTGAGTATTTTGTGACTCTGAAATGCAATAATTAAAACATAATCTGTTCCTTAAGAACTTGAAATTTTTCTAAATTTGAGATGCTCAACTGGGATATCCCAAACTAAATTGGAATAACTTAAAGAGTAAATCCAAACCCCTGTGCCAAACTGATGCATGCACCTACAATATCTGTACAACATGAGAACATAAGCTGAACACAATACCTAGCTACAGACTCAAACTATTTATATCTTCAAATTTAAGGTGCATCTAAACCAACCAAAAAAAAAAAAATCTTAGTTTCTTGGAATGTACAATCTTGACACCTTTTAAAATCCTATGGGTTTCCAGGTCAAAATGGCAGACTATACACATTCACCTTCCTTGTTTCCTAAAACCACATGAAAATAATAGAAATATGAACAGAAGGGACTAAACGTTGAATAGTACTGAGATGGGAATAGCAACCATCAGCAGACCACAGAATATTCTCAACTTAGAGGCTAAATAGAGGCAAATAAGAGAGCATAGGCTAAAAAGCTGCAGAAGAGCACCAGAGAGGTGTCAAGTTTTGAGTGATCAAGAGCAAGGACCAACAGAATGCTGTGAGGCTGCAGTCAGGGAGATAAAGGAAAGGACTCTGCATGGCCCAGTCAGTGAGCTCTCCCTCAAGCCTTTCCCTTCCTTCTCACAGAGGATGAGGGAGCAGCAAGGCCTCAGAATAAAACCACAGAAGCACTTTCTAAAGAAAGCGAAGGATCTTCTGAGGTGGGCTAAGGCTCCTGAGACAGACGCAGAGCGGAGACGGAAGGAAATCGAAACAGTATAGACAACTACATATGGAGAGAAGAAGCACATATGAAGAGAAGCCCAACTAGGGATACAATTACAGTTTTTAACACAGTTTGCTTTTCTCAGAAATAAAATGTTCTTTAAGAGTCAAATAACCAACTATATCTTACCAATTTTCCTATAATCATGATCTACTGACTTGGCATTTGGTATCATTAAAAATACCTGAATTTTTCCTGCTGTACAGTACAGGGAACTCTGTTCAATGTTATGCAGCAGGCCAGATAAAGAGGGGGAGGGAATTTGGGCAACAATGGATACACGTATATGTATGGCTGAGTCCCTTCATGGTCCACCTGAAACTATCAAGACATTGTCCATAAGCTATACTCTAACATAAAATAAAAAGTTAAAAAAAAATATAGTACCTACCGCATTATGCTGTTGTTACTGAGTTAACACCTAGAAAGCAGAAAATAATACCCACCCTAGTACATAGTAAGTGTTTAATAAATGTTAGCTGTTATCATTACCAAAAAAAAGAAAAAAAAAACTTGTATTTCTAATAAGGACTTTATTAAAATTTTTAGGGGTGATAGAATTTACCAACAAAGGTCCGACTAGTCAAAGCTATGGTTTTTCCAGTAGTCATGTATGGATGTGAAAGTTGGACTATAAAGAAAGCTGAGCACTGAAGAATTGATGTTTTTGAACTGTGGTGTTGGAGAAGACTCTTGAGAGGCCCTTGGACTGCAAGGAGATCCAACCAGTCCATCCTAAAGGAGATCAGTCCTGAACATTCATTGGAAGGACTGAGGCTGAAGCTGAAACTCCAATACTTTGGCCACCTGATGCAAAGAGCTGACTCGCTGAAAAAGACCCTGATGCTGGGAAAGATTGAAGGTGGGAGGAGACGGGGACAACAGAGGATGAGATGATTGGATGGCATCACCAACTCAATGGACATGAGTTTGGTTGAACTCCGGGAGTTGGTGATGGACCGGGAAGCCTGGTGTGCTGCAGTCCATGGGGTCGCAAAGAGTCGGACACGACTGAGCGACTGAACTGAACTGAACTGAGAGAAATTAGAAGTTTTGTCTTTCAGAGGTAAAGAATAAATTCTGCTTTTTCATTATTTCTAAGACACTCCCTTCTCCTTCCACATTAACATCGTTTTTTTCTTTTTTATTTCTTCATTCATTTATTTTTGATTGTTCTGGGTGTTCCTTGTTGCGCACAGGATTTCTTTTTTTTTTAATTACTTTTTATTGAAGGATAATTGTTTTACAGAATTTTACTGTTTTCTGCAAACCTCAGCATGCATCAGCCCTAGGCATACATAGATCCCCTCCCTTTTGAAACTCCCCCCCCATCTCCCTCCCCATCCCAATAAAGGGCATCATCTAGTGTGGTTCTATCCAGAGTGGGTGTGACACAGTGTAGCCAGTTTTGTCATGAGCTTACTTGGTTGTTATCCCAAGGGGCATGACTGGACAACAGGAAGCCCTCATTTCAAAAAACCAAATATTTAAGGAAGAGCTATGAGAACTGCTTGTTGACTGAAACTTGCCATTGATTGATACCTGCTGTCAAGAACAGGAGAACATCGGCATCAAAACTTGCTGAAGGGATGTCAATGGCTTGGAAGAGACTGCCAGAGGTAATGAGTGGAGCAGATGCCTAAAAAATGCTGCCTCATCAATACTTTGAAGAGTCAAAAGGGTGGAACTGTATTAAAAAAAACTCAGACCCTGATGACTTTGAGTCAAGAAGTAGGTTAGAAGAATTGGGATGTGAAAAAGTTTTAGTTAGACCTTAATTTATTTTGCTTAGATTTTTCCCTGTGTGTATTCCCAAGGATTAAAATTACACCTAACCAAGTCTAAATACTCTAAGTGATAAGAATGATTTATGGCAGTGATTTTCTTTTTCTTGGTAGTGTAAAAAAATGATAGATCTTTCATTCAAAGGCACCCCAGATTTGTTGAGATACAGTTACTACCAGTTCAAGAAAATTTGGCTGTTGTAGAAGAATTATAGACAATATTTCATAATAACTTTAATTGGAGTATAACTTTTAAAAATTGTGAATCACTGTGTTATACACCTGAAGATTATAGAATATTGTAAATCAACTATACCTCAATAAAAGAAAAGGAAATTTAGCTATTTGATCACTTTTGCAACACAAAAGTGATTAAAGTATATTTGACATATGTCGTTAATAAACTCAGCTCCTTATCCACCTGGTTGGGAATCCATGGTGGCTCAGATGGTAAAGAGTCTGCCTGCAATGCAGGAGACACAGGTTCAATTCCTGGATCAGGAAGCTCCCCTGGAGAAGGAAATGGCAATTCACTTCAGTATTCTTGCCTGGAAAATTCCATGAACAGAGGAGCCTTATGGACTAGTCCATGGAGTTGCAAAAAGTCCTGACATGACTTAGTGACTAAACCACCACCACCTGGTTATTCTAATCTTTCCTAAGCTCTTTGTCACAATCCTCTTAGTCACATTTTTCCCCCAGAAACGTATGGCTCACTCATCAGTTTTGATTCTTTCTTACTTGACTAGAGACAGAAAAAAATACACATGATGCTTTACAAACAGACATTTGCTTAAGAGAACAAAACATTCATAATTTCCTACTTATTTAAATCAATAAAAATTAAGTGTAACTTAGTATGTTCACCCTTCTTTTATATTATATCTGATTTTACATTTACCTACTATTTTGCTCAGAAATATAAATAACACCAATAGCAAAAAGAGGAAGATAAAGGTGAACAAATGGGGGAAATGACCCATGGTAGAACAGAGATAACTCTGGAAAAGAGGAGACACATCAAAAAATGTAACTGACTTTATCAGAGGATTTGAAGTGGCTACTGTATTCAAAGCGCAAGAGTAAGCTTCTGGGCAGAAGAAGCAATCACAGAAGAATCCTTGTAAATTACAAAATATAATTAATTTGTATTTTGAAAAAAAAGAAAAATACAACTGATGACGTGAGACCTAAAAAAAAAAAAATTACCTAAAGAAAGACCGATATTAGCGTTGAACTGTGTTGAACTTTTGGTTCTGAATGGTAGAGTAAATGTGAGGGGGGAATGCTTTATGATTCTGATTTTAAAAACTGTCTTGAACCCAAAATCCTTCACAAAAATGAATCAAAGAACTATGAAAATAGTGTTAACACTCAAAAAAAAAAAAAAAAAAAAGAACTATGAAAATAGAGTGACACGCTTTTCAGGTATGCAAAGAGTCAAAAATGTTCATAGCCGCATTGTTTACAATTACAAAATCCGCAAGCAGGCCAAGCACCCATCAACAAATGAATGGATAAAGTGGATCAGTATCTTACAGAGTTTGCCAGTCTTTTAACTAGTTTCTTCAAAGAGGTTGCATGTGTAGCTCATTTTAAAAAATGAGATTTTTCCATTTGCAACAACATAGATGGACTTGGAGGGTATTATGCTCAGTGAGACAAGCCAGACAGAGAAAGATAAATACTGTATGATATCACTTATATGGAGAACCTGAAAAATAAAACAAAGTAGATAAAATAACAACAAGAACAAACAAAAAATGGACTTATATAGAGAACAAACTAGTAGTTACCAGTAGGGAAAGGGAAGGTTGGAGGAGCAAGTAGAGGTAGGGGATTAAGAGGTACAAATTATATTCCAGATGCTGTACAATGCATCCTTGGAGCTTGTTTATATTATGAATATTTTATAAGTGTAAATATAACCTTAAAATATTGTGTTTTACACCCAAAACATAATATTTTATATCAACTATACTTATACAATTTTTATATCTATTTTTTAAAGTATTTACAGCTCTAAATCCTCTGCAAAACTTGCATTCTTCAATTTTTTCCGATCAAGGTCATATCTTATTCTAGTTTTACTTTCTAGTTCTTGATCTTAATTATATTGTAAAACAGTTTATATTTTCTGATTCCTCTTTTCCCCTGTGAAACACCTATTCACATGTTTGGACGATTTTCCTCTTAGGTGGCTTTGCTTTTTTTTTTTTTAAATATATCTGAAAAATAATTTTGCCAGCTAAATATGTCTCAAGTACATTTTTATTTTATGTCCTGTAGTTTATTTTTTGACTCTATAATGCCTTTTGATGAGGAAGTTAATTTTATTTAATACAGTTGAATATAGCAACTCCAAGAAGTCATAGAATCTTAAATTTTGTCTCCTGTTAATTTTCAAGGCATGCATGTGCGCTCGGTAATGTCCCAGTCTGCGCAACCCCATGGATGGAGCCCGCCAAGCTCCTCTGCCCGTGGAGTTCTCCAGGCAGGAATAGTGAAGTGGGCTGTCATTTCCTCCTCCAGGCGAATTTTGAAAATATGCTTATTAAAGAATAAAAACAGAATGCACTTTAGCTTGATTTGTTGTTGTTCAGTTGCTCAGTTGTGTCCAACTTTTTGCAACCCCGTGGACTGCAGAAGGCCACATTTCCCTGTCCATCACCATCTCCCAGAGCTCGTTCAAACTCATGCCCACTGAGTCAGTGATGCCATACAACCATCTCATCCTCTGTTGCCCCCTTCTCCCGCCTTCAATCTTTCCCAGCATCAGGGTCTTTTCTAATCAGTCAGCTCTTTGCATCAGGTGGCCAAAGTATTGGAGTTACAGCTTCAGCATCAGTTCTTCCGGTGAATATTCAGGATTGATTTCCTTTAGGATTGACTGGTTTGATCTCTTTGCTGTCCAAGGGACTCTCAGGAGTCTTCTCAACACCACAGTTCAAAAGCATCAGTCCTTCAGTGCTCAGAGTTCTTTATGGTCCAACACTCACATCCATACATGACTACTAGAAAAACCATAGCTTTGACTATACAGACCTATGTTGGCAAAGTAATGTCTCTGCTTTTAATATGCTGTCTAAGTTTCTCATAGCTTTTCCTTCAAGGAGCAAGTGTCTTTCAATTACAAGGCTGCAGGCACCATCTGCAGTGATTTTGGAGCCCAAGAGAATAAAGTCTGTCACTGTTTCCACTGTTACCCTATCTATTTGCCATGAAGTGATAGGACTGAATGCTATGATCTTAGTTTTCTGAATGTTGAGTTTTAAGCCAGCTTTTTCACTCTCCTCTTTCACTTTCAGCAAGTTCCTCTTTGCTTTCTGCCATAAGGGTGGTGTCATCTGCATATCTGAGGTTATTGATATTTCTCCTGGCAATCTTGATTCCAGCTTATGCTTCACCCACCTGGCATTTCACAAGATGTACTCTGTATATAAGTTAAATAAGTAGGGTGATAATATACAACCTTGATGTACTCCTTTACCAATTTGGAACCAGTCCATTGTTCCATGTCTGATTCTAATTGTTGCTTCTTGACCTGCATACAGGTTTCTCAAGAGGCAAGTAAGGTGGTCTGGTATTCCCATCTCGTTAAGAATTTTCCACAGTTTGTTGTGATCCACACAGTCAAAGGCTTTAATGTAGTCAATGATGCAGAAGTAGATGTTTTTCTGGAATTCTCTTGCTTTTTCTATGACCCAACTGATGTTGGCAATTTGATCTCTGGTTCCTCTGCCTTTTCTAAATCCAGCTTGAACATCTGGAAATTCATGGTTCATGTACTGTTGAAGCTTCGCTTGGAGAATTTTGAGCATTATATTACTAGTTTGTGAGATGAGTGCAATTGTGTGGTAGTCTGAGCATTCTTTGGCATTGCCTTTTTCTAGGACTGAAATGAAAACTGACATTTTCCAGTCCTGTGGCCACTGCTGAGTTTTCCAAATTTACTGGCATACTGAGTGCAGCACTTTAATAGCAACGTCTTTTAGGATTTGAAATAGTTCAGCTGGAATTCCATCACCTCCACTAGCGTTGTCTGTAGTGATGCTTCCTAAGGCCACTTGACTTCACATTCCAGGATGTCTGGCTATAGGTGAGTGATCACACCATCATGGTTATCTGGGTCATGAAGATCTTCTTTGTATAGTTCTTCTGTGTATTCTTGCCACCTCTTCTTAATATCTTCTGCTTCTGTTAGGTCCCTACCATTTCTGTCCTTTCTCGAGCCCATCTTTGCATGAAATGTTCCCTTGGTATCCCTAATTTTCCTGAAGAGATCTCTAGTCTTTCCCATTCTGTTGTTTTCCTCTGTTTCTTTGCATTGTTCACTTAGGAAGGCTCTCTTATCTCTCCTTGCTATTCTTAGTTATTAGCTTGGTTAATAACTTTTAAATATTTAGAAATGCCGTGCAGTCCTTCATGGTAAATACGTACCTCAAGCCCTGCACATGTTAGGAGAAGGACTATTGCTGAGAAGTGCTTTTGCTGGTCTCCCAACCTGCCTTTAGCTTCCACTCCTCCTGATCCTTACCAGTTTTAACAGCTGGGGAAAGAATTCTGTGTTGAAAGAACTTACAAGGGAGGGATTCACACAGAATAGCTCTGGCATGAGTCTGATATTGTCCACACTTTCAAAGTCTGCATATACCCTTTATTGGATGCTTTCTATACCAAGATTTCCAACCATTAGAAAGACACAGCAGAAAGGCACATAGAAAGCACATAGACAAAGAAGCCAGACCAGTTTTCTTTAAACGTAAAAATAGATGTTGCCAATGTCTTGCTCAAAATTCTCCAGCGGTTTCTCATCATATCAAATAAATCAACTGTCCTTTCCTTGGCCTCTCAATCCCGCTTGGTTTGTCCCCTGGTCATATTTCTGGTCTCTTAAATGAAACCCTACTATTCTCCTGTTACTCACTCCACTCCAGGGTACTGACCTTTGTGCAATTCCCCAAAAGCACTCTGCTGCTGCCATGGGAATTTGTACTTGACATTCCCTTCACCTGGAATGTTTTTCCTCCTGGTGGATCGCTTCCTAGTTTCATTCTAATTTCTGTTGACATTTATCTTTCTCACAAAGGCCTTCCCTGACCCTCTATCTAAATATACGCTACTGTGTATTATATTTTTATAGGAAGAATTTATTACTACCTCACATTACAAATTTATTTGTTCTTGCTTATTGACAGAATGCCCTATGAAAATGTAAGTTCTATGAGGACAGGTGGTTTGTTTAGTTCATATTTGCATCTCCATAACCTAGAGCATGCCTACGTGTGGCTTCATATAATAGATATTCAATAAATGTTTATCGAATGAACATTTCACTCATATACTTCTTAGTCACAAATGTGTCACAGAAACATAAGAACGGATAAATCCAGGTAACCCTTTGTTGTCTGCATCTGTTACCAGGGCTCATCCAGAGCTATTATACTGAGAACTCCAGAAGCTTTAACAGCGGAAAAATTCTAACCTATGGCTAAGGGTTCAGGTTATCTTGATACCACAGAGCCTTATTATTAGAGCATAAAGGATCTCTGTCTCATGGTTTCATCAAATTCAGTGTCAATAAGCTTCTTGATCACTTCTTGAGTTGGGATTTAGGGAGTAAAGGAACATTTTAAAAGGTACCTCTTAGAGTGGGATTGATAATAGGCATAGGATAAAGGTTGGAGGATTTCACTTTATATTTGGTACCGTTTTATACTGTCTGAATTATTTTATCCATGTGCAAAAATCCCTTTTGAAATTAAAAGGAAAAGAAAGTTTATAGTAAGATAAAATAGTTTAATATCCTCTGGAAATAAATATATATATATATATATGTTAAATGTTTTAAAAACTGCTTCTTCTCTCTCCTCATTTTCCCCTTACATATACAATAGCATCTTTGTATCTTTAACAAAAAGGCTCTAACTCTCCTGAAATACCAGGGTTCATTTTCAGTTCACTATGTCTCACAAGGAAGTTAGAGAT
Organism: Muntiacus reevesi; assembly: GCF_963930625.1. Lineage (NCBI taxonomy): Eukaryota > Metazoa > Chordata > Mammalia > Artiodactyla > Cervidae > Muntiacus > Muntiacus reevesi. Next base: position 267,183,287 of record NC_089249.1, on the reverse strand, counting down.
TTCTTATTACATATCTTTCTTCTCTTTGCAAGATCAAATACTACATGTTTATGTATTTGCTTCTATTTTAGACTATGCCTTCACGAATTATCTAATCAGAAAATGCAAGAATATCTTCATTGTAAATTACAAAGAAAACAATTTTAAACAGTAATATATTCCAAGCATTTTGCATTTACATGGAACAAAAGGTTACAAGAATTACTGTTAATGAAAGACCACTAGAAGTTTACACTAGGTAATTAACACAAAAGAAAACATAATACATTAATAATGACTATAAAAATAGACATAGCTTTGTATGAGAGACTTTTTTTCTAGGTGAAACACTAACAAATACTAAATATATCACTCCCAAGAAAAAGAATCAAATGTAAACTTATTTTTATTCATTTTTTGTATATGTTCAAAACATTAAACTCTTCATCGCTTTTTTAATTGAAGTGTAGTTAATTTATATTATATTAGCTTCAAGTATACAACATAGTGATTCAATATTTTTATAGATTATACCCCATTTAAGGTTATTACAAAACAATGGATATATTCCTGTGCTGTACAATATATCCTTGTTGCTTACTTATTTTATACATAGTAGTCTGTATATCTTAGTCTCATACCCCTGTCTCCCCTCCCCTCTTCACTGGTAACGACCAGTTTTTTCTTTTTATCTGTGAGTCTGTTATACATATATATGTACACATACACACACATATATATATACCTTTGTCTTTTAGATTCCACATATAAGTGATGTCTTTCTCTGACATTTTACTTCATGTGGGACTGTTTATCCTAATATTTCTAATAAATTTAATTTTTAAAGTACTTTATCCCATTTTTACAAGTCAAGGAGATATATATGTATATATGCGTATGTGTGTGTACTCCTATTAGCAAATGAAGAGGAATAGGATAGGAAAGCTCATAAAATTATTTACAGTGTTCTCTCTCAAAAGAGGAATGGAAGTAGGGGAATAATGAAGGGACACGTCCACCTTTTTCTGACTATAGTCATGTACAGTTTGGCTTTTTTAACAATGATGTATAGTTATACTTTGTATAATATGTTTGTGTATATGTGAAATTAATGACTAATATTTTTAGAATGTTTTAGAGTAATTAAAACTAAATTTCAAAAGATAAATCACTTTAAGGCATTAAGAGCTTAGTATTTAGACAGAAACCATGAAAAATATTAAACACTGGAAAAACATTTCTTAAAATGAATTAACAATCTTCTAATTTTTCTGTCTTCATGCTTAGATTTCTACATTGATATAGGCTGTCCTCAATGTGTGGTTCACTCTTACTCCATTAAAACATAAATACAGTAAAACAAACCTGATTTCTACAATCTCATGATGTTGTAATTCTTGGTCTCTAGTCACTCAAGGGACTGTGGTTGGGGAGGAAAAGGATGTAAATAAGATACAAATTTAAGTATTTCAACAGATTTTAATATACTGATTTCAGAGGAAAAAAGTATATCTAATTTCCTAATTATCTCTTCTATCTTTCTAAATGGCAGAGAACTTTACGGGAGATGGTAAAAGTACCTGACTGGTTGTGACCTTCCACATCCATGACCCACTTCCTGAAACCTTGCTGATGGGCTCTCATGCAGAACGCTTCCCATCAGTAGTTGAAATTACCTTTCGGAACCTCCAACATGTTTGAGAATCTTAGGATGAATAATTAATGCAACTGCACTCACAGACCTTTGTAATGAGCACATATTTTATAAGTAAATAACTAATGTCCAATATCAAATGAATACCAATGGACTAGCTTTCTGGGAAGCAAGCCTGGTGTTGTGTGAAGCCTGGAACTGACACTGATAGGCCACTATTCACAACTTCCACTTTTATTAGTTGGTTTTTAGACCCATTTACTGTGTGTGTCACTTTAATTCTCATTGGCAAATGAATGTTTGTGGATCATGAAAGAGAATGGAATTAGCTGTACCATTTAACCACAGGAAGCCACAAATAATGTTAACTGATCAGCTGGTCATAAATTTATTCTTTTTAATGGTTGAATTATGCATTCACTACTCTGCACCTGAAAGCAGTTTTCTTCTCCTTTCCTGTATTTTGTGTCAGTCTTTCCTACTTTGTGAATCATCTCTACATTCATTCAGGATATTACGTGAATCAAAAGTTTGTATACATATAAACTAGTTCACCCTCATATGCCTGACATGACTTTGAAATATTTTTCCATTTAACTGAATACTGTCTTAACAGCCAGATTTTATAAAGTCTAATTTAAAGGCCTTGCATTGCATTAAGGTACATAATTAAAGGGGTATTCATGAAATTGACCATTTTCCCTGGTAAATACCAAAGAAACAGTACTTCCTGTACCACCTTTTTTTTTTTTAACAAGTTCCCTAACCACCTACAGACTTTTTTCAAGTGAAACTATTTCAAATAATCATGAAAATGCTAATTTTTCCTAGCCACTTAGGACACACAAATTATGTCTCCTTTTCTATTTGCTTTGAGAGCCTCAAGTGAAAAGAGGGAACTTGTGTGATAACATTCTCTAACATTTTACAGAAAATATCCATGAAGCATATTGGCCTAAGGCAAAGGAAGGCTATTGGTTAATGTGAAGAATCTGCTAGAAGAGCTAATCATATCTAGAAGTAGCATGCGGGGATCAGCAGGGGTTGAGGTCAGTCCTGGACAGTTACTGGGAAGGCTTGGAGAAATAACTTGACTTCTCTGTATCTGTTTCCTTATGTGTAAGTAGGGATAATAAGTTCTCTTACAGCTGTTCTTAAAATTAAACAATGCATTTAAAGCACGTGACATGCAGTAAAGACTCAATAAGCCTTCTCCTGTTCCCTTGTCCGGTTACAGTGTCACATCTAAAACTCCCAGATATCATCTCTCAGGAAGGGTTGGTGTGAAATTTATAGTGTAAGATCTGCCTGTTAAGGCAATGATACTCTGTCACTCTGCTTCCGTTTTAACTACACTTTTCCTTCATGGCATTTCTCACAACTGTAATTAATGACGCTTAAAATGTAACATCCGTCTTCTCCCCCAGGCTAGGACTCCAAGATGATCATGTCCATTTCTGTTTACCTTGACTGCAGCCTCAGAACTGAGCACAGGTACCAGCATTAGTCAGCGCTCATTGAAAGAATGGATGCCCAACTCTTTCTAAACTCTCTAAGGCTGACTGCCTTTCATGAGAATCATGGATGGCCACTACAGGCACATTTCATGATGAAATATGCAACGAAACATAACAGAATTTCCAAGACAAAACGCCCAACAGGAATTTGTAACAATACGTAGTCAAAATAAAATTCAGCATGTTCACATGTTCCAGAGAAAAGGTTTTCAAAGGGTTAATTACATCACATAACATTGTTGGTCACTTTCAAAAAAATATACTGATTCCATTTCAATTATTCTACAGCTATTCGTGTGTATAGGTTTTGCTGAAAAGATCAATTGGTAATGATCTTTCTATAAGAAGAACATAAACATCATTCTTTGATTTGTTGCTGGAGCTGTTTTTTGCAGAGCCTGAGGCTGCTGAAGACTTTACTTTAAACTTAAGTTTCACCTGAAACCTTCACTGAAGAAGGCAAAAAAATTTATTAGCATTCAATTTTGCAAGTTGTCTGCCTCTACCATTATTTATATTAAACCAATTTTAATCCATTAAAAATAGTTTCAAAAATGATGCTTAAGATTCCCCCAAAAGCAGCACACAAGTAAAATACTGACTTTCACAAAGCCCACAGGAATGTGCTTTTCATTTTGAATTCATTCTAAGTAAAATTCTGAAAGTGAAGGAAATCTGACCACTAAATACAGTTGAAAAAGGACTAAACTACTTGGCAAACTTTTGATACATATAAAGGAATGACATGGAGAGATGCTTGCTAGAACAGCAAAGGTGAAGACTGATCAGTAGAGGGAATTCACAGTAGTTAGACTTACCAGAACCAAAAGATTAACTTAAGGATATGCATATCCACCAACAGATTGAATCATAAATATTCCTACTCAGCTTCTATTTACTAGGTTTTTACATGTCAGACACTTCGCTAAGCCCTTTAACTTTTTCTTCACATAATTGCTATTTTTTAAAATGATCTTACAATGTAATAATCACCATGCTTATTCTATAGGATCCAAAATGTATTTCTTTCCAAAATTTCTGGTTCTTAATTGCTACACAATGCTCTCTACATAACCCTAAGGGTTGCTGCTGCTACTGCTGCTAAATCATTTCAGTCGTGTCCAACTCTATGCAACCCCATCCCTGGGATTCTCCAGGCAAGAACACTGGAGTGGGTTGCCATTTCCTTCTCCAATGCATAAAAGTGAAAAGTGAAAGTGAAGTCGCTCAGTCGTGTCTGACTCTCCGCGACCCCATGGACTGCAGCCTATCAGGCTCCTCCATCCGTGGGATTTTCCAGGCAAGAGTACTGGAGTGGGGTGCCATTGCCTTAGACAACCCCAAACTGAGAAGCATTTCCTTGGAAAAATAATTTCAGATTCCCAAGTCAAAAAATGTCTGGTTAGTCAAGCAAACCTATAATTTATTAATAAAACCTGAGCACAGAGAACCTGAGAGTTCTCAGCAATACCTCTGCCTCCCATGGTCCCTCTGGAGTAAGTCAATAACCACTCAAGCATGGTGGCAGAGACTAGGGGATGTGCCTACAGTCCTACGTTCTACTTGGATCTCCAAGGACTATCACCAGAGCTTTTCTCCCAGAGGCAGATGAGAGCCGGGGGGGGGGGGGGGGCGGAAATCACACACAAAAATAGCTCCTCTTTAAAGCCCAAGGCAGAAAACTGAAATTTCTTGGCTTTCTAAAAGGGTACAGCTAGCGAAATTCATCAGAACTCACTGACCCATCCAAAACAAGACAAAGTTCCTCCAGAGAACCTTATAAATGGAATCCTTGGGTCAGCAGCACAACCCACCAGGCTCAGCTGTCCTGGAAGAAAGCTAGAACGTGAGAAAACTGTTCCCAGCTTCTGTAACGAAAGGACTGTCCTTTTGCCCCTTAAAAATCTCAGAACAGAGATTCTTCTTCCCAATAGATTATAGAGGACTGAGAACTGGCCAACTCACCCATTACTAGCCCAGGAGAATGGAAAGTACACGTAGAGATGGATAAAAGACAAAGAGTGAATGTAAAAGTGGGCAGACTTAGGGAGCACATATCTAAACTGCAAACAAATAAATGAAATATGTAATCTCACTAATATTCAGGAAAATTAAAGTTAAAATCAAGATGCTATATGTCCTTAAAAGCAGAAATCTCACTATGTGAAATATATTTGACAGTAATAAAAGCATTAGAATACAGGGATATGCGTACAAAGATTTTTATGTGTCAAAGGAAAACTGAAATAAATTTTATTATTATGTACAGGAAGATGATGCAAAATATAGTATGTTCATTGTGAAATATACAATACCAGGCAATAAAAAATGTTTTCTATTAATCTGGAGGCCTATTTAAAAAAGCAAAGTCTCTTAGATAAAGAATTTATGGTTATAAGGGAGGAAGAGGGGAAGGGCTAGATTGGGAGTTTGTGACTGAACACACTGCTCTATTAAAAAAAATTTTAATTAACTTAATTCAAGTGAAAAAAAACATAGAATAATATGTAGAGTTGTTGTTTTTGTTTAGTCACTCAGGTGTGTCTCTTTGCGACACCACTGACTGCAGCATGCCAGGCCTCCCTGTCCTTCACCATCTCCCGAAGTTTGCTCAAAACGATGAGTCCATTGAGTCGGTGATGCCACCCAACCATCTCACCCTCTATCGTCCCCTTCTCCTGCCTCCAATCTTACTCAGCATCAGGGTCTTGTCTAATGTGTTGGCCCTTCACATCAGGTGGCCAAAGTATTGAAGTTTCAGCTTCAGCATCAGTCCTTCTCATCAATATTCAGGATTGATTTCCTTTAGGATTGACTGGTTTGATCTCCTTGCAGTTTAAGGGACTCAGAAGTCTTCTCCAACACAGCACTTTAAATCAATACTTCGGTGCTCAGCTTTCTTTACAGTCCAACTCTCACATCCATACATGACTACTGGAAAAACCATGGCTTTAACTATATGGACCTTTGCCAGCAAAGTAATGTCTCTGCTTTTTAGTACACAGTCTAGGTTTGTCATACCTTTTCCTCCAAGGAACAAGCATCTTTTCATTTCTAATAGGTAGAGTAGTATTTTCTTATTTAAAAACCTGTTTATGTTTACACGTATTTGATATCTTTTTACGTACATGAAGACAGGTGGAGAATGTCATGTACTCTGCTATTCATGTGGTCGATTTCAGCAAAGTGAAAACATAAATTCATAAGGAAATCATTCACTTTTCTTTTACATGCTTAGATTTTTCTATCTGATAGCAATAAGATAATATTTCATAAATTTTTAAGGGAAAAATATTACACATTACATTTAATATAACACAGACTGTAAATTATACAATACTATGAGTTTAGAATATGAATGAATAATACGAATTATTCATATTATGAATTTAGATAGTTGCTTTCAAAGTTAAAAACTCATCATTAACTTAGGCAAGAAGAGATGATGACCTAAACTATTGCAATTCCAGTGGCCACAAAAAGAAAAGATACCAATTCAAGAATACCTAGAATCCTAGATTTATGCGGATAATGAGGAAAAAAATAAACAGCTATGATCTCAAGCTTTCTAGTTTATGGAGTACATAGGGATTGTATGAATTAAAATAGGGAGCAAAACACAGCATATCTGGAAGGAGTATTTATGAGAAGAGAAATTTAACTTGAACTTATTAAGGTGTTATGGAATAAGCTTGACATCATAACCATGCAACTGATGCAACTTTTTTTAATAAGTTGTCTCTTCATTATTTTTGCCCATTTTTCTATGGGATTTTTGTCTTTCTTCTCTCAATTTTGAAAGGTTCTTTATGTTTTAGGAATTTTAGGCTTTTGATTTTGCTTGTGGTATTAGGTTTGACACAAAAAATAAATTTGTATATAGTCAAAATTATCAAATTTTTTCTTTAAGTTATCTTTACTTGGAATCATACTTGGGAAATCATCCCTAAATCCAGATTTTAGTAGGACCCTATATAAATCTTTTTACTTTGAAATACAATCCATTTTAAGCTTATTTCTGTTTACTGGTATAAGTAAAGGATATAATTTTATCTTTTTTTCCAAATAACTGTTCAGTCATCTCAACACCATTTATTAAATAATCCATCCTTTCTCCAATGATTTGACACTTTTTTCATATACTAAAATTCCACATGTATGTGGGACTATTTCTATATGTTTCAATCTGTTCCACTGATCCGTCTACATATCCTTGCAGCTGGCCCACACCATTTTTACTACAAAGGCTTTTATGGGGTATTTAAAATATGGTCCTTCTCATAGCTTTCCCTTCTCAATGTTATCCTAGTTATTCTTGCATGTTTTTTTCAGCATGAACTTTGCTATCAACTTGTATAACTCCACAAAATAACACATACTGGTATGTTTATTAGGCTCATATTAAGTCTATAAATCAACTTAGGAGCATTGACTTTTGATAAGGTTGAGACATCCTACCCAAAGGGAAGGGGTGTCTTTGAATTTATTTGAGGCAAGAGTGTTACACTGTTTGCTTTATGCAGATCTGGCACATTTATTGTTACGTTTGTTCCTAAGGATTCTTCCATTTTGTTTTTGCTGTTGCTGGAGTTTTCTCTAGACGAGAATTTTAAATTTTTAGCAGATCCGGAATTTCTGCTAAATTGAGTTTTTCCGTTACATCTCCTAGCAAGCTGTTACTTGTGTCTATAAGGGTCTCTCAAAGGTGACACTGCACTATTCACATCGTGGTCCCAATAATTCTTTGCTGTGGGAGCTTTCCAGTGCATTGTGAGGTATTTGCATATCTCTGACCACCACCCACTAGATACCAGTAGCACTAACATTCCCAGTCATGAGAAGCCAAACTGTCTTCAGACACCGCCCCCTGTCACATGGGGAGAGGCTGAGCGTGTCCTCAGGTAAGAAACACTGGTGTATACGAAGGCGATTGATTTTTGCATGTGAATTATGGATCTTGCACTCTAGGTTGTTACAGTTTCTGCCTGTGTTCTGAAACACTTGAGAAATAAAGCCAGAGCAAAATGGGAGTCCAAAATATCACCTTTACTAGCAGTAGAAATACGATGGGAGAACGTGACTCATGGCTGCAGGCCTGTGGGACTTTTTAATGTCAACCCAGCATTATGCACAGCCCCACCAAGGCACGGGTAGTGGAGGAAAACCACAGGCTTGGCCACGTGAGACAGGCCCTTCTCACTGCCCGGCAGGATCTGTACTGCCTGCAACCAGGCTCCTTCCCAAGGGAAAGGGAAAGGGAAATAGGGCATGAAAACCCAGTTTCTCCCTTAAAACTTCTCTAACAGATCAAGGGGAAGGAGAGACACCAACAGCTTCCTCCCAAAGACAAACTCAAGAGTAGGGAATCAGCGTGCCCTTGAACGCAAAGACCCACTCAAAATCTTCCCCAGGAATGTCTGAGGATCACCAGAGGTAACTCACAGCTGCCCCGGAACAAGCTGACTTGTTTCTGAGGCACCACGTTAGCCGCCCATGCCTTCTGTGACATGAGCAGGGTCCTCACACACACGGAAGTCAAGACCCTCACGGCACCGAGGCGAACATGGGATCCACAGCTCAACCAAGAGGAGGGGACGACAGAGGATGAGATGGTTGGATGGCCTCACTGGCCCAACGGACATGAGTTTGAGCAAACTCGGGGAGAGAGTGACGGACAGGGAAGCCTGGCGTGCTGCAGGCCATGGGGTCGCAAGGAGTCAGATGTGACTTAAGAGACTGATCAACAGCTCAGTGAAGGACAGGATAACTGCCCTCAAAAGTGTGTGGCACACTTCTTTCCTGAGGGCCCCTCAGCACTGTTTATAATAGCCAGGACATGGAAGCAACCTAGATGCCCATCAGCAGACAAATGGATAAGGAAGCTGTAGTACATATACACCATGGAATATTACTCAGCCATTAAAAAGAATTCATTTGAATCAGTTCTAATGAGATGGACGAAACTGGAGCCCATTATACAGAATGAAGTAAGCCAGAAAGATAAAGAACGTTACAGCATACTAACACATATATATGGAATTTAGAAAGATGGTAACGATAACCCTATATGCAAGACAGAAAAAGAGACACAGATGTACAGAACAGACTTTTGAACTCTGTGGGAGAAGGTGAGGGTGGGATGTTTCGAAAGAACAGCAAGTATACTATCAAGGGTGAAACAGACCACCAGACCAGGTGGGATGCATGAGACAAGTGCTCGGGCCTGGTGCACTGGGAGGACCCAGAGGAGTCGGGTGGAGAGGGAGGTGGAAGGGGGGATCGGGATGGGGAATATGTGTAACTCCATGGCTGATTCACGTCAATGTATGACAAAACCCACTGAAAAAAAAAAAAAAAAAGTGTGTGGCACACTTCTTTCCTGAGGGCCCCTCAGCCTTGCTTCTGCCCAATGTACCTTAACATGGCTCTTCCTTTCAGCTTCTCTCCCGGGGCCTGGAAATCAGTTCCTTAAACCAGTCAGAGAAACAGGTTTCCCCTGCTATCTCTGCTATCCTCATCAACTTGGCCTCTCCTCACCAAGAATCCATGAACGATAACACTCCTCTGTGCCATTTCAGTCACTCATTTCACCTTCAAAAGCCCTCACACTATGTTAGCTTTACAAAGAAATATCCCAAGGCCTCATGTCACCACCTGTTCTACAAACAACCAGACGCTGAATCTTGATTTTAGTACTAGAAAAACACAACAAATAACTTCCAAAAGTGTGCACTACTCAAAATGTGTTCTTAGTAATCCAACAATAGTTATGAAGCATTTACTGTGTGGCAGGCATTCCGTCAGAGAACTGATAACAAGATTTCCATTGACTAGTACTTCAGAGTTAAAGCCACACTCGAGTTTACGTGATGGCATGCCAGACTGGAAAGTTCTGCTCAAGATCTACGACTATGTGCATACCCACCATCCTAGAAGATGACATCAGGACCTCAGGCCACTGGGCAATTCAGACCCCTCATTAAGTTCTATCTGCCCAAAATTATTCATTTAGACACCTCACTATCTCAGCATCAGGCAGAGCAAGTCACAGAAATGACAAATGGAATTGTAGACACGGCCCTACCATCAACCCCCGGAGGAATTCAAGTCAAGCTGCCAATAAGAGTTTCTGCCCGTGGATGCCTTTGAGGAATGAAGCAATATTATTATTACAAAAGAGAGTTGTAAGATCATTCCCTTCCTAAATCCATCAGGCTTAGAAATCATTATCCTGAAACCACTCACCAAGAAGCTGCATCTGGTAGCTTAGAGGTGATTTTGGCATTACTTACTGAAAATATACAACCTGGTCATGTTTCTTAAATAAGTTGAAACATGCATATATATGGTTCATAAGGAAAAACAAATGTGAATTCACAGAAAAGGAGAAAAGAAGCTGTTCAGTGACCGAGTGCAAATTTAGGCCCCGAGTTTCCCGGCAGTCATAGAAATAACAGGAGAGGTGATTTATTACTTATATCTTACTGACATTGAGCAATTTTTTCTGTAAATATTTCTGTCAAGAATGTTCAGTTACATCAATGTACTCAAAAAGTAGTTCTACAAAAGCTGCAGAAATGTACTTTATAATGCCACATGTGGTGGGCATGGATAATGACTCCTGAAGTTGTCCCATCTTTATCCCAGTAACGTGGGACTTTGTTACCTTATGTGACAAACGGACTGTGCAGATGCAATTAAATTAAGGACCTTGATATGGGGAGATTATTTTGTATTAGTATGGTGAATCCAATGAAATTACAATGTCCTTTAGAATCAGGGAAAGAGCTATGATCATGACATCAGAGGTCAGGTGGTGTGGTCACCGGCTTTTAAAGATGGAGGCAGGGAATGGAGACAGACTCTGGAGTTTTGAAAAAGGCAGGAATAGATTCTCCCCTGAATCTCCAGAAGGAACATAATCCTACCAATAATTTAATCTGAACCCAGTGAAACAAATATTTAGAATTCTGACTTCCAGAATTTAAAGATAATAAATCTGTGGGCTTTTTAAGTTTGTGGTAATTTGCTAGCAGAAACCCATAGGAAACTAATCTAGAATTAAGTGAGAAAATACATGCAAAATGTGAGCACAGCAAGCATGATAAAAAAGGATAAAAATATCAAATTATTCAATAAATGCTAACATAATAATGGATGCTCAGTTGCGCCCAACTCTTTGCAACCCCATGAACTGTAGCCTGCCAGACTCCTCTGTCCATGGGATTCTCCAGACAAGAAACTGAAGGGAGTTGCCCTGCCCTCCTCCAGGGGGTCTTCCCAACCCAAGGATAGAACGCGGGCCTCCTGTGTCTCCTGCATTGGTAGGTGAATTCTTTACCATTGAGCCGTCTGGGAAGCCCTAACATAATAATAGTGGATTATAATGATGAGTATTTTTATTCTGATAATTATGTTCAGAAATTTTGATTGTTAGGTTAAAACGCATGAAACTGACAATATTTGATCATTTTGGCCTATAAAAATGATCATTTCAGATAGCCCAACCTAATATTTTTAAGTCTACTGATGATTCAGAGGAATTAAAAAGCAAAACAAAATTAAAAAGAGGGCACCAATCTCCTCAAAATTTATCTTACTCTTCCCTCATCAAATTCAACCACCTCATGAGATTGTTATAAGGGATTAAAAGAGATAATTTTTGTAAAGGAGTAATAAGAAAACCAATAGTAAGCCTGAATACATGTCAACCATTATTATGCTCTTTAATGTAAATTTAATGTAAGGCACTTCATTTGTTTTATTCACTGCTATAACTCCTGCTGGAGAAACATGCATTTTCCATATAACTTACTTACTAAAAATTTTAAGCCAAAAAAAATTTCTATGCAGCTTCTAGTAGTGCCTGACCAGTACGCCTTTGTTTAGCATTGTTATGTTTAAAAAAAAAAAATTTGTTGAATTAAAAACCATCATATAGGTTTTATTTTATCAAGTATTCTGTTTCTCTTTTGCATCATGATTTTTCTCCTTCCCTATATTGCACATTATTTCTATTTTTCCCAGGGGTTGAAGAAAACTTGTTTTCACAGATGGAAAGGTACAAGTCACAATGTCTTGTAACAAAGGTGTCTTCCTTCTGCCTCCTTCCTAGTTAAATGGAATACAGAAACCCACATTTGCTGTGTTCATGGTAAATGGCATGGAACTGAACTGGAATTTTAAAGGTAGCAAAAATATAGCAAAAACAGTGGTGCCTGTGGAAGATACAAACTCTGTCCCAACCTTTCCTGCCCCTTGTTACTAGATAAAGTCAGACAACCAGTTATGGCCCACGGTCTAAGAGAGAAAATGGTACCTGTTCCTTCTAGACCAAAGCATTTCCAAATCCACATGGGACCCTTCAACCCTCAAACCTCCTACAAGAGGCACATGTCTCAGCACAGCGGCAAAGCACAGAGCTTTCTTGAGCCCACATTCCTCTGTGACAGTGACGAGCAGCGCCCCACAGGCTCATGTCAGACTCGTGGCAAAACTGGGAAATAAATGTCATGTGCAGCGAGCCACTGAGATTTTTGAAATTAATTGTTATCATAACCCAGCCTCTCTTATCCTGATCAATAAAAAGACAAACATACATATATATATATTTAATAATTTAATGATCCTGATTACAGATTGATTAGTAATCAGTTGTCCTTACCCTTATTTTAATTATTTTCAAAATAAGTTGAAAGAAATTGGTTTGGAGAGAAGGCTGGGGATATAAGAAAATCACAGGAAACAAACAAACAAACAAAAACCCTAAAACATTGAGTGTGATAAACAAAATAAGAGACATCAGAAATAAAGTCAAACAAAAATTGAAATTTATGCCACTGGTTCATAATACACATAGAAAGCAAAACAATGTTGTGGGTTTCATAGTGCCAGAGAACAGATACCCTTGTTCCACATTAATGGAAACTGTATGTTATTACGCACTATTAGTGCCTGTATTAGAATTTTAGGCAGATGTTCACCAGCTCACAGCATAACTGTTTGAGAATTTTAAATAGAGACCATCTGAGATATTCTACTGTGAAAATGACCTTCTGCATCAGTGCTTCTCAAACTTTAATGTATATAAGAATCATATAGGGATTTGGAGAAAAATACAGACTTCTGAGCTGTGCCTCCAGCTACTCATACACACTATGTCTAAGAAATTCCGCCAACTGGCAATTTTAGCAAACATTCCAGGTGGCTCTGATGCAAGTGGTCTATGTACCTATCATACTTTGGGGAAAAATTATGGGTCCGTTATTAGAAACCAGTTAGTAACTGATTCCAGCATAAATGTGAAACACCCTCGCTACACATTCTCCAATGCTTGCTTTTCCCTTTAAATGTGTTTTGTCAGAGTTAATTTTATGGTATTGGAAATTTTTCTCTCTTTGTATAATATATATGTTTTCTTACACTTTTACTGATATTTACATAATTCTTCCAGTAGCTTGAATGTTTGTTTGCAATAATCAAAACTATTTTTCTAACAAGTAGATATCTCTATAAAGATGTGTTATTGTGTTATTCTAATTTTTACTATCAGTGATGTCGCATTTTAGTCTTATTACTTTTTCAATCAGAATATGAGGATTGCTATAAGGATTAAATGAGGTATCACATGTTATTAGAAGAGTGCCTACAAATCAGTAAGCTTCAGTATTATGAGCTGTTCTTCACTAGACCATAAGTCTAATGAGACCAGAGACTTTCTGTGCTTTATTTATTGCTGTAACTTTTGCTCCAACACATAGAGGGTACAATAAAAATCTGCTGGATGGATAGATGAGCAGAACTATGAAAATTGCTGTTTTACTTTTACTTACTTAGGTTTACACCGTTCAAAAGCTTGAGAATTGAAACTTCACACCTGCTGATATTTCCAGATGACTTTTACCATCTGTCTTGCCTTCTTTGCCCTACACACCCTCATCCTTACATCTTCACCACCACCAGCCGAAGGACCACAGTCCTTCTGGTTTGTCATTCGGTTAGGAAAGTATTTCAGAACTCCCTACATCTAGACCATAAAGAACGCCGAGAGCCAAAGAACTGATGCTTTCAAACTGCGATGCTGGAAAAGACTCTTGAGAGTCCCTTGGACTGCAAGATCAACCAGTCAATCTCAAAGGAAACCAGTCCAGGGTATTCATTGGAAGGGCTGATGCTGAAGCTCCAATACTTTGGCCACCTGATGCAAAGAGCTGACTCACTGGAAGAGACCCTGATGCTGGGAAATATTGAGGGCCAGAGGAGAAGGGGATGAGAGAGGATGAGATGGTTGGATGGCATACAGACTCGATGGACATAAACTTGAGCAAACTCCAAGAGATTGTGAAGGACAGGGAAGCCTGGCATGCTTCCTGGGGTCCACGGGGTTGCAGAGTCAGATACGACTTAGCAACTGAAGAAGAATCCTCTGAAGTGGCAAGACCATTTCTGGAACCCGAGAGATTGCTCAGCTGTGCAGGTTCTGGGAAGTGAGGCTGAGAATACGGGGACCAGCTGGGCAGCTTCAGGTACATGGGGGATACATGAGGTCCTCTCATCGCTACATGGCAGCCATTGCATGGAACGGAACAGCCTGTCGAAATAAGTGGGTGATTTGTAAACTAGGGGTTGGGACACACAGGATGCTGAAACCATGAGTGTACAGAGGCCTGGCAAAGCGACGGGCTGCCACAACCCAACCTGACAACCGCGCGTCAACGAGCATCTCTGTGCTGATGAGAGGACAGTAAAGCTGTGAGGAGGAGAAAGCATGTGCTTGTCTTTCCTCATCTTCTAACGATGCCAGGCAGCTGGATTTTAAAACATTTTGGTGGAAAAAAATACATAAACCCTTCACAAATCCTACCAAACGCATGCTATCAAGCGCGGCAACACATTGTCCTGACAAAGAAATCTTGACTTGCAATACAAGTTACAACACATCTGTTAGTGATTATTACGATGATTTTATTCCCTAATTTTGAATAATGGTTGTGTTCCTACCTTTCAAGCCACACAGACATACATTGTACATGACATTAATGTTACATTTGTTTCTCATTATATGCATTTCTCATTAACAACTAATTAGTCTTGATTTTCCCTCTTAAATTATGTAGTATTAAAAGAAATAGACCTTAAAAAATGTCAACAGCAGTCAGAGTTAAGTCAATATTAAAGAAACAAACAGTGCTGGCCTATAGTTAACCTTGCAAGCAAGAGTTAAAATTGACCAAATTGCATGTTTAAATTAACCAAGATAAGTGTGAAAAAAGACTAACATGTGGCATACTACATATTCTTTTGTGGAAGGAAAAAAACGACTAGGTATGCTGCATTTTGGGTGAAACTGGCTTATATTAGATTTGAACCACCGAAGTGTTTTAATTCCTCTTTCTTCTCACAGTTGGAGATCTGGAGAATGTATGTTTCTTGAACAAAAAAGGAGAAAAATGCTTTCAATAAATGATGGTACATTAGAAAAAAAACAATACTTACAAAATATTACTGCCAAAATCTGAAACATCAACTGCCAAACTAAAACACCCTTTTAGTGTGTGAAGATGATTCTAAACAACATACTGATATGAAAAAAAATAGAAAAAAAAATATTTTCTTTTTTTCTGTGCTACAAATTCTAAAATGTTACATGTCACATGTTAGAAATAAAGATTATAATATTCATTCCGTCGTTAACTCCAATGCCTGACTGCACTGGTTTAAAATAGCAGGGGATCCCAATGATGTCATGTCAAGGCCACTAAATAATTTTAAGTCTTGAACCTGTCCTAATTATTTGACCAGAAGCAGAACACGTCTAACTGCTTACCCAGCCAGCAACGCCGCCATCAGGGGAAGAGACGCCCAGAGTGGCGGGGCTTCCGACGGTGTGAGAAGGGAGCAGGCCCGGGGTTTACCCTCACCCGTCCAGGGTTCACGGTGAAACAGTCCTGACGCTGACGTCTGCAAGAGCCAGCTGCTGAAACCAGCTTAACACGGCATTACGGCAACGTGCCTCCTAAACTGTTACCAGCTGGACCGGGACAGGTGGTGGGGAGGGGGGAAGCCAGGTGAGACCGGAGAGAAAGAGAAAAGAAAGCCATTTCACAGCTGAAAGGGGCAGGGGAGACAATGAAAATTAGTACAGGCCTTCCTCGGCGGCTCAGTGGTAAAGAATCCACCTGCCAACGCAGGAGACCCAGATTCGACCCCCGATCCGGGGTGATCCCACATGCCTTGGGGCAACCAAGCCCCTGCTCCACAGCTACTGAGCCTGTGCTCCAGAGCCGGGGAGCTGCAGCCAAGAGGGCCACTGCGGGGGGAGGCATGCGCACCCCCAACCAGAGGGCCCCCACTCAGGGCAGCTAGAGAGGAGCCCACTGCCATGAAGACCGGTGCAGCCAAAGTTAAATAAGTAAATCAGATTATTGTCATAGAAAAGAAAAGGAATACACGTGTAGTGGGGTGCGGGGGTTGCTTTGTGTAAAATCACTTTATTTGGGGACGGAGACTTACACAGATCAAAGTTCAAGTCATATGTAGACCTGAACCACTGAAGCTATTTTACAGGGACTCGAAGGTGGAACTGGAAAAAGGCAAAGCCGTCTTCATTCTAATCAGGACCTGAGTCAGTATTTGTCACACTATAACGTTCATGCAAATCACCTGGAGCTCTTGCTAAACTGCAACTTCTGACTCAGAAGGGAGTCCATGCGTCTAAAAGGTCCCGGGTGGTGGCGGATGGTCCGTGGACCACACTCTGGGTAGCAATGACCTAGATTCCCCTGCATGTCAACAGAAGTTCCTACCAGGTGGATTCATTCAAACAAAAGTTACAACTGGTCTGTTTTGCTCCAAAATATTTAAAGCAAACTTAACCCTGGGCTTAAATTTATGACTTCGCAATCATTTCTCTTTTGTGTACCATGGGTCATATTCTCTACGTTTCCTAGCTGCGCTCCATAGGAACTATCTGATAACTGGTATTTGATTATTGCAAGCTAAGTCGCTTCAGTCGTGTCTGACTCTTTGCGACCCTGGCGGACCAAGCCCGCTAGCTTCCTCCGTCCATGGAATTCTCTATGGAGTCGGTTGCCATGCCCTCCTCCAGGGAATCTTTCTGACCCAGGGATTGAACCCGTGTCTCTTAGGTCTCCTGCACTGGTAGGCAGGTTCTTTACAACTAGCGCCATCTGGGAAGCCCTTTGTGCCCTGTATATCCTGCATGTTGGTTATTCAGTTATTGATGAAACTTTCAAAAACCTATCTCCTCCTAATATAGAACAAAGAAAACAGTTTCAGGCTGGCTGATCAGATCAGCAGGCAGCAGGCCTCCTAACAAGCCAGCACTGGCCACATCCAAGAAAAGCTGGTGCAAAGTGAGATGAGGTCTGCAGGACTGAGAAGAATAGTGTATCCTCACGTGGCAGAAATCAGGTTCTACAGAAGGAGAAATTCTGAAACCGGTACCTAGATCTCAGATGTGTTGATTTCAACCTATGTTTGTTTGCACGATAGAAAAAAAAAATGGTTTAATAGTGGGCGTTGAGAAACTCAAGCCCTATCCCCGTGTCCTGTGTAATCCCAAACTATAAGAAATCCCCTAAAGGCAGTAAGAAATGCTGGAATGAAACTGGCTAGAAACAGTGAAAACACTGAGGACTGTGGGAAATGGAAAGAAACAAAGGCTAATTCCATATGAACCCCACTATCCAGTCTTCTCACTGGGGATGAATACCAATCCAAGGAAGTGTTAGATTGGATGTTTTAAAAGGGGAACACTGGGCTTCTAAATTGGTTTCTCAACCAGTCACTTTGCTGTCATATAGTCACAAAAATGAGGAGAAAGGTAAAATGAGGGAAATAAACTATTGTTATTTTTACCTTCTTTATTGTTATCTAAGGTTAATGAAAGTTGCTTAAAAAAAAAAAAAGGCAGCTGAAAAGAAAAGGATAAGACTACATAAGGTAGTAAATTCAGAAAAGTTAATAAAATAGAAAAAGGAAGCATTCGTGCACCATGAATGCAGCAGAGAGATTTCTTGAGATAGATCTGCTTTGCCAGGAGCCAGAGAGGAAGAACAGAGAAAGAATCACAAGGAGTGGAAGGGAGGTAGAAAGCACTCATGTGTCAGAGCCAGGATGAAATACAAGACCATCAGAATAAAGGAAGTGATCATAAAACAATATTAACATTCTGAAATATTAAAAATGAAACCGGAAGCCCAAAATCCTAAATATTTTATCTGAAATAAAACTCTGCATATTAAAGCAAGGACTACAACCAGGAAGGTAAAAAATAAAATCTTCCTCCTCTTTGAAAAATCTTCATCACATAATTTAGACAATAAAATTCTGTGAATCTTAGCCAAGCTAGGTATCTTTGAGTCAAATGACATTCATAAAAGGTGCTGAGCTATCTTCTGTTAAATTCACTGAGACTGTAGAGTCAAAAGAATATCTCCCCAACACCATATCATTCTGAAGATATACTGTTTTCATAAATGCGGATAGCAATAGTCACAGGACACTGTCTTATGTCTGCTTTCTTTTTATTAAAACCACAATTTAAAACACCATCACAAAAGGACAACCCAAAGTCTAGGTCTAAAGCTCTACCCACCTATGAGTGAATGAGTATATTTTCAAACCAAAACTAATTTTAAATATTAACTCTAAATAAATACCTACTGGAAATTACTTTTTCTGCAAGTAAATGTTCCCCAAAAGGAAATGCAGTAGAATAAAGAATAATACTTGGGATAAAGCTATTCTTTCTTTAAGCCCCCTCCCCTTAACATGTATGCCTTCTTATTACTTCTTAATCCATTTTTTCACTGGAAAACAAATGGGTGGGGTGCTGCAGGGGGAGCAGAGTGAAAAAAGTTATTTAACTTTAGTCTTACAGTGCCATCTAGTGGCAGTAAGTGGCAACACTCGCTAATCTATTCCAATTATGCATAAAAGTAGACTGCCCACGCGCCTACTCAGAGGTGTCCAACTCTGTGTGGCCCCATGAACTGCAGCCCGCCAGGCTCCTCTATCCATGGACTTCTCCAGGCAAGATTACTGAAGTGGATTGCCATTCCTTTCTCCAGGGGATCTTCTCGGTCCAGGAATTGAACCTGTGTCTCCTGCATTGCAGGCAGATTCTTTTATCACTGAGGCACCTTGGAAGACCAATAGAAGTAGAAACTGCTACCTCGGAAAACTAGAGGTTACTTCAACGAGTATCTCCCATTTTTGTGTAAGCGCACAAAGACCCTAGCAGTCTGTGTGTGCTTTAGGAGACTTAATTTTATAGTGTTTTTAGCTTCTGATTACTGGCTTGTGTCTCTTACCTGCATGAAACAAAAAAAACAAACAAACAACAACAACAACAAAAATACAAGATCCAGGCTACGTTTGCTCTCTTCAGGTTCTTTACCCATGCTTTATGTTATGGATGTACAATGTAGGTAATTCAAAAAAAGTTTTCAGTTTGTGCACAAACTTCTTAAAAACACACTCAAGCACAAAACCTCAGTAGCAATCACATTTTTGCTTTCTCCCTTCTCATAAGCGACTGAGCAAACCTAAGGGCGGATTCCCCAGCCTGTCTCTTTCCTGCCTTCCTAGCCTCGGCTTCACCATATTGCAGAAGTTATTAACAAGACATGAAAACTGAAGTCAAACAGACCTGAATTTTATTCCAATGTCTTAAATATTAACTATGTGACCAGAAAACATTATATAACCAGTATAAGTTTCAGCTTCTTCACTGATGAAATGAGCTAGCTAAAGGGTTAAATTTATTGATACATGAAAAGCACTACAGAGTTTGGTCTGTAGAAAGTGTTTAATGTGTTGTAATTTGCTTTGGTAACTTTCATCCACTAGATTTACAAGCGGTCAAATATCCTGCCGGTTTCCAAATATCCCATGTATATTCCAGGCCCTGTAACTTGACTGAGGCTGTTCCCTTCGCTTGGAGCGCCCTGTCTTCAGGCCCAAGTCCATCCCCTCTCATGACAGTTTCCTAACACTGCTCTCCTCCCCAATGTCTCCTTCCTCTGGCTTGAAGCAGTCACTTGTTCTTGACACGACTCACCTTGTTTCACTGATACCCACCCGCCTCTCCAGCGGACCTTCAGCTGCTTTCGGACACAGCTCTATAGCCGAGTGCAGCGCTGAGAGGCCCCCTATAGGAGCACTCAGCAATCACCAGCAGTTTATAACCCTCACCCGAGCTGGGAAGTGAAGTTCAGACATATGATGATTTTAAAGCAGAAGTATAAATGACAGTCTCCATCCCAAAGACAGTGCTATTCATTTGAGCAAAACAAGGTTTTCGGATACTTGGAAGCAAACAAAGGCTAGGTGCTTTCAGGTCATTATTAGTGGCAGCTCTTCTTTCTGACTCCTTGTTTCCAGGCAAAGAGACCCTCTGGTACCTACTTGCCTCCTGCGCCTTTTTCCTTCTGTGAATTAGGAGTGATCGCCTTGGCTAGAGGTGGTGCTTCTTTGCTAAAACCTACAGGGAATGAAAAGCAGGATTCTCTTTCGTGCTACTCTGAACCAGTCAAACCAGGCAGCCAAGCAAAAGGCACTCCTGTAAACAGCTGACCTCCCCTGGCTTCAGGGTGTGCCATCCTCGGTGTTATCGCCAATGGGTGAAGAGGCAAGTGAGGAGGAGGTCAGTGGATCATTGCAAAACCACTTTCTCCAAAAGCTTTTAGCAGGAGGAAAAAAAAAAAAAGTAATGTTGGGAGTTCCCTAACTAGTGGCTAGGATTCCAGGCTTTCACTGGCCATAGCCAGGGTTCAGTCCTGGGTCAGGAACTGGGATCCTACAAGCCGCAGGGCATGGCAAAAGATTATCCTATAGGAAAGGAGGAAAATAAATCAAAATCTAAAAGGAAAAATGCTATCTGCCTAATATGATAGGCATATATGGATAAAAGAGTATAAAACTGGCCTTTTAAACCCTAACAAGTTGCTTCCATGACTTTTACATCTTACATTTTATGTTTCCCCAGGATGACTTTTGAACGAAATATCACAATTTTAAACACAGATGGATGCTGACCCTGCCTTCACACGACCTACCTCTCTGGTCCACCCCCATCTCAGCCCTGGTGCCAATAAAACTTCAAGCCAAAACAGGTAGTCAATCCTTTTAGGCACAGGTGGCCAATTTGACTTTCTTTAAATATCGTCTTTAATCTTGATTTCTGAATTGTTAGATGTCATCTTATATTTTGCATCTGAAGTGAGTGCCTTGCCCTCCTCACCCTAGTACTGGCCCCTCTGACCCATAACCTTCTTCTCAGGGTGCCTCCAACAGGTAAGTGAAAAGTTCAAAAAAAAACGTGGGCCGGGGCGGCTGGTCAAACCATAGTTCCCCATCTCTCTGGCAAGAGAGGGTGTTTGCGGGGAGCATTTGAGCACGAGGCGTAAGGAAGACCAGAGCCCTTCCATAGAACTGGACTTGGCAGAAAGGAGTTCTCTCTCCGCTGAGGTTGCTAAGTTTGGAAGCCAGGACTGGGGCTGCCAGCAGGTGTCTTCTCCATCGTTTGAACGGGCTAGTGTGCAGAACAAAGCCAATCAGAGCCCAGCAGAGATCAAAGTAGAATAGAAAGAGAATGTGAGTGCAGTGGTTCTGAGATCCCTTCTAGGATCTGAGGTCCAAGTTCCTCCAGCAGTTCCTTTGGACCTGTGAGCTATTCCAGCTACAAAAACCATCCCATTTTCTTTCTTCTCGGGGTGATTTGAATTGCATTTTTTCACACATGTCCAGAAGAATCTTGCGCAATTTCAGGATCTCATCATTAAAGACTCTGGAGGTCTACTATTATTTTTCCTGAATCCTTGTGGCTAGTCTGACCCTTAGTACTAAGGGTCAATCCCTTCAATCCCAGGATGGCAGATCCTCCCTTAGAGATCTAACTCTTGTCCTGCGACAAACAGGAGACTGTTTAATAACAAGACCCATCTCCTGTGGCCCAGGTCACCAACTATTCCTTAATACGTCTGACTTCAGGAGAGGCTGTAGAATAAGAAAATGACTACAAGGCATCTAGAATTCTTCGCCCAAATGTCCAGGAAGCTTAATAAAGCTAATAACAGCAGAGAATTCTTCCTTGAGTGAACCCTATTGAGAAAATCTGTCTTCATAAAATGTCAGACACTTCACCCGACTTTCTCCAGGGAAGCCGGAACTCAGAATGAATGTGGTTATAGGAATTCTTCCTCTGAGGGTTCTTGGCTGTATGTGAGTTCTCTGAGGAGCTGATTCCTCGGGCCTAAAACAGATGACAGGGCACTCAGCCTTGATTCATCACATAAGATGAAGCCTGATATATATAATAAACATATATATTTTTTTAACCTATCATAAGATGGCCTGTAATGACTCTTAATCATCTTAAGTAAGATCCTAGAGATCTGTAAACTTTTAATTTAAAAGGTTTAACTTTTGTCTAAAGAGAGGTTATGGTCTGGTGCTGCCACCCACAGATGCCAGCAGAACAGGGCTCAGAAAGCTGACTGTGTTCAACACTAAGCTAAGCCCTAGGGGGTCATCGTGAGACACGGGTCGCCCTTTGGTGCCTCCAAGTGTGAAGCCAATAAGGGTTTAAGGCAGAGGACATAGGCATGAGACCCAGTCTGCAGAAATTGTAAGTGAAGAAGCAGAGCTATTGTGTACAGATTGTACCCTGCTGAGACGATGCTGTAATCTGCCTCTTAATTTCTAACCAATCTGTGCGTCCTGGTGCCTGTGCTGACGGCACCAGGGTGTGCTTTTACAATTTTTCCAGGAAGAAACAGGATTTAATAGAGGGCATCCTTGTGGATGACCCAGGGTCTGAAGTTCCTGCTTTCAACAGTACAACCAAAGCAAGGTGTAGAACCATGGAGCTTTCTGTCCAAGTGAAAACCACTCAGGATTCCGGTTGTGAACGAGATAGCCAAGAGTGGCAAAGAACTTTGATCACAAAATGAACTGATTTCTGATAACCAAGTGAAACTAACATACTAATCATGTGTGGTAGAAGAATAAGTCCCTGGGCCCCTTAGAACTAATTGTTTTAAAAAAGAAAAAAAAAAAGGTTTGGTTCCTAAAGAATTTTGAAGATGATCTTGTCTCCTCAGTAGGGCTGGGGTTTCCCTCTCAATTTCTAGCAGCCCTGAGCCTTGGGAAGGACAATTTTAGATTCTCCTTTAAAAGATACATCTCAACATTTGAAATGTCTCTTTCTTCTCAGCACAAGATAAAATTTTTCTGTTTACAGGATCTTCATCACTTTCATTCTTCTTTCTTTCTTTTTACACAAATAAGGACTCCAAACCTTCCTTAGCTTCTCTTTGATTTGTTCTGTTCCAGAATTCAGACAAAAATTGCTGTCACACAGAATCCAAACACCCCATTTGGCACAATGAGCAGGGTAATTTGTGAGTGGTCACAATGCCTCCTGTGTCTGCCTTTGTCCTGAACACTTCCACTCCTCCAAGAGAACACAGTATGGAAATTGCTGGGTTTCTCTCTTTCCTAAACCCAACCTCTGACTAATGTATCATAAATCATCACAATTCTCAGAAGTCCATTTGAAGCCCGTTTCAACTAAGAAATTTAAACACTTTCATAGCAAAGGGAACCCAACTCTCCAATGCAGACCACATTCAAAATTACTCCAAAACTAAGGCTTTGTCTTTATAACCCCTAAGATAAAACCCAGATGAAGATTAGAAATAGCATTCTTTCTTTGTTATATGCTATTTTGGAGAATTATTTATTCTGGCTTTGAAGGATTTATCTCAAAGGAACATAAAACTAAAGTCGAAGCAAATTTGTGTGACAGATGTAACTTTGACAGCCCTTCTTTCATAGAGATGACTAAAATTGAAGAAATGTCCCTGAATTCAAATAATTGTTCTCCTTTTATGAAACAGTCTGCTTAACGGACATGTCATATTTCCCAGAGACTTCATTTAGGTTTAGATTTATTCAAAATAATCTTTAGCCTTTGATATTCAAGAAAATGACACTGATACTGAATGTTCCACGTAAATTATTAGAGGAACGGAGAACTGAGCTTCATACTAACCTTCCTTATCCTTGAAACAGAAAATGTTCCAAATGTAAAACCTTTCTCACATTTAATCCATGAATTTAAGCAAGTATGAAGACCTAACTGTAAATTAGTTGGATACTATCAGTGCCCTATTGCCCATGCAATTTTGAACCCCAAATGCTAGCCTTGTGCAATGAATTTTCCAGGACCAATTTTGATGGATATAAAACCTCCTTAATCAGCCGACAAGGCTAAGAATTCCTTTATTTGAGTGTGTATATGAGGGTATGTACGATGTGCAGAAGACAGTGTTAAAATAGACTGGGGAGGGTTAGTCTTACCACTTCATCTTTTTACTATATACCCTCTTTTAACTATTTATAATTAACCAGCTCTGCCAGCAAATCTAAATTAACAAATGCCATAAGATTTTGCTATGACTCACTATTCAAAAAGCAGAGCCTTTGTACCAGAGCCAGGAGAAATACTCACTTAAGATATGTCTGTGGCTTTAAGAAGCTCACGATCACAGTATATGATCAGCTAGTAGAGCAAAAAAAGGGGTGGGGGGAGCTTTATTTTTATTATGAAGCTCTTCGTAATAAAAATAAGTAGAAAAGTATTTTGGCAAGACGTCTCTAAGCTTTCCTGTAGAGCTAAAATTCTGCGATCATACGAGTTCGTTCTACTTTCTTACATGTGTTAGACTTTTTAAACTTGGAAGAAGAGCGAGAAGCCCAGTGTACTAGTGTTAAAGTTAGCTTCCGGTACCAATACCCAGGGAGCTGAAGAATGACAAAAGGTAATCTCAGCAGCTTTCTTCTAGCAGCCTAGACCACTTTCAGTCCTGAATCACAAGTTTCAGTTTCCTAATGGTTGCCCAACTTTTTACTGCAGGTCGTGTAACATCTACTTTTGCTGCCCACTCGGTGACTGTGCTTTTCTTCCTTCACCCTCTGGCTCTTGTACGTGGTGGCCTTGGAAACCTCATGGAGCCTACTCACTGCTTTCTCCCTGTGAGTCTCTGTGCTTCGAGTTGCTTTACCATTCATGTGTCTCACTCTGAATGCCTTAAGAAGATCTAACCAGGACCAGACTCACACCTCCTGGACAGCACCCTGTTTCCCAGGGTCAATGACATGCCTCCCCACCTATCACAGGCCAGCACAACTAATCAGGTGCTAATCTTTGATCCAGACAACTGTGCTCCCAATCAAGATTCCCCTATGCCCAGGGTAAGGACCACCCTGTACCTGTATCCTTCAAGACAGGATATGGAGTTCAGTGGCATTAAAATAAACACCTAATGTACTTGGACACCATACATTTTCTTAGATTGTACCTAGACCATCATCAACTTACACTGCATTTGGTAAATCCACAGGATGAAATTAAGAACATTTGTCTGGGCTTCTGCCCATATAGCAAAATAAGGAAGTTCTAATTTCTAAACGAAGACTACTGCTGCAAAAATTTCACACTTAAAAACAGAAGTTAAAAGAAACAAAATTTTAAAACTCACCTACTGCCTTTTCAAATTGTCAGCTCAAAGTTATTAATGTAATAAAAATGTAGATGTAGTTTCTGATAAAAAATCTAGATGTTAAAAAAAATAATCTAGCCACAAAGATCAGAAACATTTATCAGAGGGGCTTATGTTTCTGATAAATATTTAAGTGTGTAAGGCAGAAACATTGAAGACAATAAATACTTTATAGCTGGCACTTTGTCAAACCTATAAGTGGCTCAGCCTTAGGATTTTACATCATCACTGAATTTACAGTCATTTGATAAGTGGAACAGGACAAGAATTACTTCTTTCTAAATCTAAACCAGGTAATAAATCTAACATCAAGATTCTTCTTATTGTCTGTTATCATCTGATGACAATGCCTTTTACCTTCATTGTCTTGGCAGAAATATGCTATGTAAAATTATAATGTCATATCACTCAGAGTGATTTAACACTATCCAGCCCATACCATTTTAATCAATCAAAATTGTCACTTTTTAGTGTAATGATTTTGTGGTGAATTCCCTGTGTTTAATATGATATATGGTCCTATCTACCCGTTGATTTACTATTCTCTTCCAAAGTTGAACAGCCCAGGAGGCTCTTCTTGCTTTTGGACATCTCTGGAATTAGCAAACAAGGATAATTTGTGCTAATAAAAATGCTAATTTCCATGGCACAATGAAAGCTGAAAAAATATCTTGTGACAATAGCTACAGCTACTTTTAAGTGGAATTAAAAGATGGTTTTGTGAATTAAAACCACAGAAGACCTAGAGCTTTTTCCTCTGTATCCACATATGATCAAGGCATCTGTAATACTACAACCAGGTACCTCAGTACTCAATTTCTCCTTCAATACCATCAAGAAAAACTGGAAACGCATAAAGTATGCCCCTTTATTAAATTCAGACATACATCATACAAACGTTTGTTCTTTAAAAACAAAATTGCAAAATAGTTTAAAGGGATTCCTTAAACATTTATAAACCTTTTCTGTTAGAGATAAGCTAATAAAAATCAATCTCTGTTCCCATTTCTCAACTATATTCTGCATTTAGAACTGCCTACAATGCAGCAACAACCAACCACAAACCCTCACAGTACTTTTTGGTTCAGTCCACGTACCTCAAACAGTCCACAGAGAGTCATTTAAGGACTCAGTGGGACCCACCCTACATACTAAGTACTACATACTCCACACAGGTCAGCAGAGAGTCACTGAAAGAGCCGGGTTTGTGGAGGCCCTACCATCTCCGAGGACTCCGCACCTCAGTACACAGGCTCCCGAGACACCACAGAAGGAGAACTCCAGGTCCCAAGACACTGATTACATGACTAAATTATAACTCTCGTGCTCACAGCCCATTGGCCAGAACTAGTTACATGGCTTGTCACAACTGCAAGGTCAAGAGAAAACATAATCTTCCTATGTGTCTGGAAGAAGAAAATGGGACATGGGTGAACTTAAGAAGTAACAAACTCACATGTTTTTAAAGAATAGTTTCCCAAGGCATCTGTCTTGGCTCAGTGGTAAAGAATCCGCCTGCCGATGCAGGAGACACAAGTTCGATCCCTTGTCCAGAAAGATGCCACGTGCCGCAGAGCAACTAAGCCCACGAGCCCCAACTACCGAGCCTGTGTTCCAGAGCCCTGGAACCGCAATTACTGGGTTCACACGCCACAACTACCAAGGCCCACAGGCCCTAGAACCTGTGCTCCACAACAAGAGAAGCCACAGCAATGAAAAGGCCGCACATTGGAACAAAGAGTAGCCCACGCTCACTGCAGCTAGAGAAAAGCCTGAGCAGCCAAATATAAATAAATAATTTTCAAAAAGTGATTTCCAGGCTTATCACAGGCAGCTCTCCTTGTAGGATCTTGAGAAACATGTACTTCCTCCGGAATCTATCATGTTACACACTGAGAGAAAAAATTCCCCTCTAGGGCACCAGGTAAGAGTAACAGCTGATCACATTACTAAAGCTGCCCCAGAAATGTATATGAGGAAAGTGAATATTCTGCCTGTAGTTTAAGCTAATAAAAATACTTATCTTTAAAATTTTTGTTAACTTGTTCCAATTGGCAGAGTAGCAAAAATAATTTAAAATAAAAGTTTTCATTTTGACAACCAGTCATTCCAATCCTGGCTCATTAAAGCATAAACACAGATTTTAGGCACAAAAAAAATATTAACAAGAACTCTAAAACTCCAAGATTTTTAATGTAACCTTAGCAGAATGAGTTGAGCTTCTTTAAATTCGTTGAAGTAGTTTTCTTCGCCACTGTTACCCCTCCCGGGTCCTGTCACTGAGTTCCCAGTGGGCAAAATCAAGAGGTCTTAGATTGAGCTGATTCTCCAAGGCTTACCCAGGGCTGATGGGGAAGAAGAATATGAGTTTATTTATTCATTCAACAAATATTTATTGAATGTCTGCTATGCACCAGGCAATCTGCCAGATCCTGAGCATGTAGCAATAACTGAAATAAACAACAACCAAAACAAAATTCCTCTTTCTTGGACCTCACATACTAGTGAGAAAGGAGGGCAAACAAGATGAAGTACCATAGAATAAACAAACAAATGAGGAGGATAATCCCATGCAATGATGGACACAGTGAAGAAAAGCCAAATAAAAGGACAGAGACAGGACTGGAGTTTGGAACTACTTTGGAGTGGATGGCCTGAGAAAAGAGTTCCGCGGATGTGACATTTGATCTGGGAGGATGAGGAAATGAAGCAGTCAAGGAACAGAAGAAACACAACAACTGAAGGGTTGGAATTAGGGTTGAAGGAACTCCAAAGGCAAAGGTCTTAAGACAGAAAACAACTTGGCATAAGACAAAAAAAATACCAGGGCCACAGGTAAGAAATGAGGAAAATGGATCAAATCAAGACAGCAACAGGGATTTATAAGAAAATAGATTAATAGCAACTCAGGTGGGGCAGTCATCATAATACCAAGTCGTTAATGTGGTACAGAATAGAAAATTTCACATGGTGGCTAATAGTTGATACTAAACCGGTTCAGTACTGCAAGAACAACAGAGAGAGTTGTCCATCCAGTTCTAAAAAGTAATCTAGAAGAGATATGGGTAGTTAAAATTATTGAGTGATCAGAATAAACTTGGAGACTGAAGGAGAGGGGGTGAGGAGGAAAAGAGGAGATTGAGTCTGTCTTCAGAAATCTACAACGAAGTAGAGAAAGCAGAGTATGCACCCCTTGAGAATGAATCAAGGACTTTTGAAAACAAAGTGTGACTAAGTGCAAATTAACATGAGAGCAATCATATCTCAAATGCGGAGGAGAGCGTCAGAAACAAGTGAATTACTCAGTAAAGGAGTAAAGTTTTATTTAGTGTTTTGAAGTAGAATCTAGATGAAAAGTTTGCTTGTGAAATGCTGGAGAAGTGTCAAACCAAAGTATCCCATGTGGAGGGAAAAGGTGTGAACGGTGTGCAAGGTGTGGAAAATGGTTCTTGTTTTGACATTGCTGTGTAACTCACCATCATAAAATCTGGTGGCCTCGGCACTGGGTTATAGTGTCTCATGGTCCTGCTGACTGACTGAGCTCTGCTGGGTGGCACTTCCTTGGGGTCACTCACGCAGCTGGAGTTAGGCAGCGGCTACGGCTCAGCGGGCTGCTCATCCAAGACGGCGGTGGACTGCAGGCTCATGGAGAGAGCGCAGCTGGAGTGTGTGACGAGAGTGCCTGCAAGTGGCTTCTCTGTGTCTCTTGGGCTTCTCACAGCAGCGACTAGTTTCTAAGAGGAGACGTCTCATAAGCACGCACCACCACAGAGCAAAGTAGATGCTGGAAAACTTATCATGTCACCTCCGAAGTCCCATAACATCACTTTTCACCACATTCTATTGATTAAGCAAGTTACTAAGGTCAGCATGGATTCAAGGATAAAGAAATTAAACTTAACCTCTTAACATGAGTAGGAGCATGTCTATATAAAGAGGAACAGAATTTACAAGGGTAATATTTTACTATCTATTACAATCTACCTTTGGCCACCAAAAATCCATGCTTTTCTGGCTCACTCTTTTAAGACTCCCAACATTCTCAACCTACTATGACTTCAGACTCAGACTTGAGGGCCAAGATCTTGTCATTTAAGTCAGATGTGATGTTTCCTCAGGTTTAGTTCTTCCAGCATAGCTCCTATCAGTCTGAAGACCTGTTAACTAGAGACAAATTATTTGCCACACATGCACACCCCACACAATGGTGAAGAGGCATAGGATAACTGAGTAGATACTGTCTGTCACAAAGAGACAAAAGGGGAAGAACACAGCAGGTCCACAGTAGTTCTGAAATCCATTTGGGCATGGGTCCTCAGTTCTTTCATTATTCTGTTATTGTTGATTAGTTGCTATGTTGTATTCTACTCTTTTGTAACCGATAGACTGTAGCCACCAGGTTCCTCTGTTCATGGGATTTCCCAGACAAGAATACTGGGGTGGTTGCCATTTTCTTCTCCATGGCATAGCCTTATTTTCCTGAGAATGATTCACTAGAGATTTTGGTTGCTCCTTTTGAAATCTTGGTTCTGACCCTCTGAGTCATCCTTCTTTCCCCATGAGAATAACCATCCTTGTAACTAATTTCTTCAGCCTGCAGGCTAAGAGGAAAAAAGCTTTTCATTTGTATTATTTTATCCCTTTCATGGGCTTCCCTGATAGCACAGTTGGTAAAGAATCCACCTGCAATGTGGGAGATGTGGGTTCGATCCCTGGGTTGGGAAGATCCCCTGGAGAAGGGAAATACTACCCACTCCAGTATTCTGGCCTGGAGAATTCCATGGACTGTGTAACCCATGGGGTCTCAAAGAGTCGGACACAACTGAGCGACTTGCACTTCATTTCACTTCATCCCTTTCATCCCAAGTTTATGAGCTTCCTGTGTGTCAAATTATAATCCACTCCATTCAACAAAAGTCACACCCCAATTTCTTCCCAAAAAATACTCGACCTATGCACCAAGACCCTATGAGACAGTGACCTTAGAATACTTAGAAGTTCTTTTGTCTAGTTGAAAATATCTAAGAATCACACTCTTAAGATTCCTCACAGGTTCTGTTTTCTAGCAGAAAAGAAGTATCAGAATATTCTTAGAAGTTCTATTAAGCACACTCTTAACCTACTGTTAGTACAGGGAACTCTGCTCAATATTCTGTAACAACCTAAGTGGGAAAAGAACTTTAAAAAGAATATATACATGTATATGAAATCCATGGGGTCACAAAGAGTCAGACCTGACTGAGCGACTGAACAACGTGTGTGTGTGTGTGTGTGTGTGTGTGTATATATGACTGAATCACTTTGCTGTATGCCTGAAACTAACACAATATTGCTAATCAACTATACTCCAATTTAAAATACATCTTTAAAAAAATACATTATCCTGGTGTAGATTAAACTTCTATCATTAAAAAATAGTCATTCAATGAATAGAATATATTTAATATCAAACTAAAAAAAAAAAAATACACCCTTAAATTTTTCTCTGGTCATAACAAAGAGTCTTACAGGTATATTCCTGATATCTTTATATGTAGCATCCTGGATTTGATCTTTCTCTGATGTCATCAATGACTTTAAGAATCTTTGAAAATGAGACATTGAAGATGAAAACAATTTTATTTTTTTAACACAGAAAAGTCCTGATTTATTTACATTTCCTCTAATTTTGCTTAAAACTGTCATAAATTTCTCTAAATTCTATTCAAAAAAGTTCCTTCTTGACTTCATATCTCTTTTTTTTTAATTAGCAGCACTAAAAAATTATTTGGTAATGTTGAAATCTATTGAGCAATACTGTATTTCTAAGTTCATTAGGTATATATATCACAATGTATTGGCCATTGCTTCACTTTTGCCCTGTAAATTTCACTCATATTTCTTTTGTGGCAACTATAACCCAGAACCAAACAGGAAAATGAACAGTGGGAAACACAGACCAAACTTAGCTGACACAATACAAAACAATCATAGCTATAGAGGCAGCAAAATTATGTTCTTCCATTTGTTATAAGCTTATCATTCCTTCTCCACAAACACTGCAAAAATGCTTGAAGAAAACAAGTAAAAGCTTCATATTCTATAATAAATTGTGATTTTTATCTTTGCATGTCGATTTTTAGGAAGGCAAAACTATTAATCAGTGGCTGAATTACATAGTGACTTAGCATCTTCGTGTGAGCATGTAAAGCCCGGCCCTTTCCTTCCTCTTACCCCTCAGGTTTGATTGCCATACAATCAGAAAAACTTAATCAGTTGTTTTTCTGCTTATATAACTGTAAATGTTGTTTACAAATAAAATTTAATCAACACAGAAGAGCATAATGAAGGCAAAAAAATCAAGAAATTCCATAACACTGCAATGACCACCATTAATACTTCAGTGATCACTACTCATGAGTCTCTTTATGCATCTATATACACACAGTTTAGATCATCCAAGGTATTTTTTATTATGAACAACTTTTATTTATTTACATCTTTGCTCATGTGTTTGTTTTCCTCATCTTCCCTCTTTTTCTTCAGTCACTAAGTCATGTCCAACTCTCTGCAACCCCATGGACTGCAACACACCAGGCTTCCCTGTCCTTCACCATCTCTCAGAGTTTGCTCAAACTCATGTCCATTGAGTCAGGGATGCCATCCAACTGTCTTCCCCCTACCTTCTTATGAGTTACCACATCTTCATCAAGATAACCAGTGTTAGAAACCTAGAATATAGTTTTCTGCGGCTTTCACTGTGTGTATGTGCTGGAGAGGGGTGGGGACTGGCATGGTTTATCTCTATTTTTGAAAATTTCTCCAACTCAACTGGTAGAGGGTAGAGTTAATAACTTATTTCAATGAATTCATAATATATAAATCCTTATTCCTGTTGGAATTTGAGCCTTGTATATGATAGAAGGAATGAAGAGCCTATTTTTACTATCTTCAAAATGAACAGCTAGTTGTATTAACACTATTTATTAAACAAAACATATATTCCCAGAAAATTGCCATATATTAAATCCCTTTTACTACCTTGAGCTCTCTATTTTATTTTTATGTATATATATGTACATATATATAGTGTGTGTATATATATATATATATATATTCTGATACTATACCATCCATATTATTTGTTAATAATGGATTAATGTCTTATGGATGTGAGAGTTGGACTATAAAGAAAGCTGAGCACTGAAGAATTGATGCTTTTGAACTGTGGTGTTGGAAAAGACTCTTGAGAGTCCCTTGGACTGCAAGGAGATCCAACCACTCCATGCTAAAGGAGATCAGTCCTGGGTGTTCATTGGAGGGACTGATGTTGAAGTTGAAACTCCAATACTTTGGCCAACTGATGCAAAGAGTTGACTCATTGGAAAAGACCCTGATGCTGGGAAAGATTGAGGGCAGGAGGAGAAGGGGACGACAGAGGATGAGATGGTTGGATGGTATCACCGACACAGTGGACACGGGTTTGGGTGGACTCCAGAAGTTGGTGATGGACAGGGAGGCCTAGTATGCTGCGATTCATGGGGTTGCAAAGAGTCAGACATGACTGAGTGACTGAACTGAGCTGAACTGAATGTCTTAATACACATTAAGAAAAATTTATTCTCACTGTTCATCTTTTCTTAACATTTTTGGCTACCTTTTGTGGTTCATTATTTTACATTCAAATACTGAGCATCATTTTATCCAGTGTATTTTTAAAATAATGAGATTCTAACTGAAGTTACATTCAATGTACGTATTAATTTGGTATTTTTGACATTTTATGTTATTGAATCTTCCCATTCAAAAACATAGTGTCTTTCAGATTAGTTACTGGACTTCAATAGATGTTACAGCTTTCTTTATATAGGTATATTTTGCTTCTTCAGAAGTTTAGTCCTAATATTTCATAGTTTTCCTACTTAATGTGGTAGTGAAGAGCAAATAAGCCCAACTAAATTGCAAACTTGCTTTCTGGCTCCCAGATAATTAGCATGGGCCATGACCAAGTTCTCAATCAGAATTATACTAGAGAGCTGAGCTAATGAGATTCCTGCATTAACAAAGTCAAGATAATAGGGCAATCCCAGTTGTAGACCAGTTATAATGCCCAGCAGGCAAAAAGTAGAAGTGAACTACAGCAAATCCATGGTCACTGATACACACACACACACACAAAAGCATTCTATTTATCCCCTGATAAATGTTTGATTGGAATATTTTATAACAAGTAACTTAAAATACACTCACACACACACATACTGCTTTCATGGTAAATGGTTTAAAGTAAAATGCTGACTAGAGGCAAGAACAGGAAAGCCCCATCTGCAAATTACAAACCACTCTCTGTTTATACTTCACACAAACTGTCTCTTCAGCAAACTGCCTCTGTCTTAATTAGAAGTCACAAGTAACATTAGAAATGAAGCAAAGTGTTGGTTCTCCACTCTGGATATCAACTTCATAATCTTTTAAAATTTTATTCTGAAAAGTTATAAATGCAATCATTTTCATTGGAAGATTCTATAATCAAAAACTAACAAAAATCTTTCAAGACAGCACAAATACGAGGGAGAATAGAAAATGAATTGTATTGACTCTTCCCTCTATTAATTGGTCTATAGCTCTAACTCTTTTGTCCTAATATCAACACACAGAAGTCAGATCAATTGGTTAGCTGAATAGTTTCAGTCAAGATGTTTCTGTATATCCCTGAATACCAAATTATCTTGTAAGTTTCTACTACAGTATTTTAGACTTGGTACAAGCTTGAGTACTGTATCTCCAATTGATTTTATTATGTATTTTTTCAATAATTACATCATCCAATTAACATTGTGTTAAGATGTGGGTAGGCTAAACAGCTGCCAGGATGCCAGATCATAATAGACACCAAAAATCCCCTAAATAAACTGAGAACATGGCACCAGTCAATTAATGTTTAATACCTGACTTCTTATATAACTGTAAAATTATACATGAATCCTGACCTCATTTAGTTCCTGGTTTTGAATATATGTAGGTCCAAAAAATATATATACATATAGTTCATAATCCCTATTGCCTTTTATGAAGAATGGATTTTTTTCAAGTGAATGATCTTCACCTGAAGTAGTAGTAGCTCTGTTAAAACAGATTTCATAGTTTGATGGGTGCCAAATGGGGGGCATGGAGGTTGGCAAAATGATGAAGAAGATCAAGAAGTAAAAACTTCCATTTATTAAATGATTAAGTCATGGGGATATAACGTACAGCATGGTGACTATGGTTAATAGTACTGCATTGCATACTTGAAGGTGGATCTTAAAATAGTAGATCTTAAAAGTTCTCCTTACAAGAAAAAAAAATTTTGTAACTATGTGTGGTGATGGATGTTAACTAGACTTATTGTAGTGATCATTTATACAAATACTGAACATTATGTTATACACCTGAAACTAATATAATGTTAATTGCCAATTGTACCTCAATAAAAAAGAAAAGGACTGTCTGATCATGAAAAAAATTTTCACTCATTTTAATGGGCTTTCTGACATACTGGAGGAAAATATTAATATTTACTAGCCACTATAACAAGGACTCTAGTTAACCAGTGCTTCTTTCTCTGAATAAGTGGAAGGAAGGAAGATAGGAATGAAGGAAGGAGAAAGAAAGAGAAAAAAGAGAGAAAAGAAAAAGACATCTGTGTCTTTCTCTCTACACTAGATATTCAGGTGACTTTTAGAAGTGGCTTCATTAGCTTGGTTTACAATCCTCTCCCAATGCTGGTCATCCTCCCGATTCCACGCCAAACCCTCTACAGTGAAGACAACAGCCCACACCCATCCCACCAACAAGAAGGACGGCAATACCACCTGTTGTACAACACCTTCCTGTACACCACAGCTTTAACACAGTTAAAAATTGTGCTAGCTGTTTCTTTTTATTTTTTTTAACTTATTTATTTTAATTGGGGGCTAATTACTTTACAATATTGTAGTGGCTTTTGCCATACATTGACATGAATCAGCCACGGTGTACATGTGTTCCCCATCCTGAACCCCCCTCCCACCTCCCTTCCCATCCCATCCCTCTGGGTCTTCCCAGTGCACCAGTCCTGTGCTAGCTTTTTTTGACAGCCTCACCATCTGGTTGCTTTATGAGTTATCTTTCTATAAATCAGCTTTCAATATTACCTTATTACATTCAAAGTTTGTGTCAAAATACTTAATTAGAAAAACATAATGCCTATTGATGACTTTAAGAAGGAACCTGCTAATGTCACTTTACCCCAAAATACATGAATTAGACTCTCCTAACATGTAATATATTCATTCTGGCTGCTTAAATTAAAAGTTCCTCCAAAGAAGTGTTTTTATACTTACCAATTTAACTAACATTTCCGTAACTGTGAGAAGCATCTTTTATCCCAATGTTTAATTCACACATCAGTAAGCCCTAACGATAACTGTATCACCACATCAACTTCTAGCAGTTAGTATGTCAGTGACAGGCATCATAAAGTTAAACAGATAACTGATATTCAAAGAGAATGAAATAAAAAATTATTGTGGTAATCACCAATGTCAAAAGAGTTTAATCAAGTCACTTTCTTGGGTTCCTGTATTTTCATTTAAAAATGAGTTTGAGAAATCACAGAGAAAGTTGCTGCTTTCAACATCAAATGCAAGTCTAATTAGTGCCTTTTTATTGCAATTAATAACTGTGACACTCAGCATTCTTTAAATCAACCTAAATAAATTCTCTCGTGTTTTCCTCGCTCTTTGCCTGCTATGTTTCTTGCTAACATTTGGCAACAGAGAAGAGTGTTTATTTTACTTGAAAAATATAATTGCCATTCATACCGTCCTGAAGATTTCCTCATGATTAAACAAAGAAGGATATTTGAAGATTTCCAGTTCCCTTTATTGCTTACGTTGTGACTTTTAACAGAGTCTGAAAGATGTCTTTGGTTTTGTACAACAGTACCTCATAGTGTAAGCTCATATAAATTTGCTTTTCATCAGTGCTCTATTTATTAGATAATATAAATTTCCATTTGCCCTCCTGTTGAAATTGACTTTTCAGAAACAAATCCTTCTTTGAATGGTACTTTATAATTTTCTGGCTGCCATTTATATCCTCTGGTATTTGCTAAAGGTGATAATTATTATACAAGTAATAAATCAACATGTAGTATTCATTTAATTGGCCAAGATGATAAAGAGGAATTCCTACTCATGCCCTGACACCTCAAAATAATAGAATAAGTAGAATAACAGTAAAATGGAAAGAGCCCTGGACTACAAAGCAGAAGACTTGAGCTGGAATGCCAGTACCCCCACTTATTTTACTGGTGTGGGAACATTACTTAAACTCTCTAAGCCTTCATTTATTTAGTTACAAAATCATAATGAATCTGTCAGCTAAATTGGATGTGGGCATGCGATAGAACACACAGGGTCAAGGATAATTAAGACAGTAGAGGCCTAAGCAAAATAATGGATGATTGTGCTATTTACTGGAGATGAGAAAGATGGCAAAAAAAATACTAAGGAAAGAATTGAGGATTTGTTTTTTAGACACGTGAAATTCGAAAGATCTATAATATACCTAAGCAGAGATAAGAGAACAATGGAATATATATGTCTAGACTTCAAGGAAAATGTCGGAACTGAAGATATAAGCATTATTCATGTAATATGTAATAGTTACTTCTACAGCTATGTGCCAAGCAATGTCCCAGATACTGTAGGTAAAGTTTTGAGTTAATAATGAGTATCATTACATTATTATTTTCTAACACCTAATACAGTGTCTAATTATGTAAGCCACCAAAATATTTTTGAATGAATTTTCAGCTTATGAATGAAGAAGACTCAGAACGGAAACTTAATCACAACTATTAAGTAGACCACTTGGGAAGCCCAGAAAACCTTCTACTCCAGGTCTTTTTGAAGATTGATTCTTGGGATTTAGCAGACATCAT
Organism: Muntiacus reevesi; assembly: GCF_963930625.1. NCBI lineage: Eukaryota > Metazoa > Chordata > Mammalia > Artiodactyla > Cervidae > Muntiacus > Muntiacus reevesi. The sequence continues at coordinate 267,145,598 of NC_089249.1, read as the reverse complement.
AATCAACCAGACATCAAAACATTTCATCAGGGAGGGAGATGGAAGAGAGTTTCGGGAGGGAGGGGACATGGATGTACCTATGGCTGATTCTTGTTGGTGTACGACAGAAAACTACAAAATTCTGTACAGCAATTATCCTTCAATTGAAATTTAAAAAAAGAAAAGAAAACAAAAAACATTTCATCAAATAATTTTAAAAAATAATAAACAAAAAGAAACATTTAAAAAATCATTTCATCATGCATAATGTGGCAAAATAGTCTACTGCAATAATCATGTGTTTTCTTCTTGCTTCTTCCAAGACTCAAAGAATGAGAGATATTCCTCTTCCCCCTACCAGAGAGCAAATGAACCCTGGACTGCTCAGACTCTCTTGCCAAAGGGGAAAGTTTTAAAGGCTCCATTTTTTAAATCTTCAACTTACAGGAAGCCACAGCATTCAGTGAGGATGGGAAGTGGCCTTATCAAGGAAAAGAGGTTCACTTGCCCAAGGCTAGAAAATCAGAAGGTATTTGGAGGTGTGAGGGGTGTGGACCTCTACTTTTTGCACAAAATGCCCTGGATGAAGGGGAAGGTTTTAGAGTGGGCCTTGGAAAGTGAGTTGACCCTTCACTCTGCCTAGAATGCTCTTTCCCCAAATATTCACAAGGTGGTTTACACACATCATCCAGGCCTCTATCATAGTGATTCATTATATGAAAAGCTAAATGTAGTTATCCAGTGTCTTACTGTAGGATGTTCAAGTTGTTTCCAAATTATTTTGTTATTACACTCAATGATGCTACAAAATTCTTGTACTTGACTCCTAGTATACATGTGCAAGAGATGCCCTGATATATTTGCAATAGAGAGGAATTTGGGAGTTATAGGATATGCATATATTGAATTTCACAGGATAACATCACATTATCTTCCAGTGTGGGTTTATCCAGAACTAGTGCGCAGCAGGTGCTCACTAGTGTGGCTTCACAAGTCTTTTTAATGTTGAAATGATTCCACAGTTAAGAAATAGCTGCCATCCTGAGCCCCATAAGGTCCCCCTGCAGTTCATATGGCCACAGGGTGACTAAACTATTCTGGTTTGCCTGACACTGAGAAAGTTTGGAGAACACAGGGTATTCACTTTTAAACCAAAAAAGTTCCCAGCAAACTGTGACAAGTTGGTCACACTACTTGACCAGCTTCCAACAGTTCAGTAACTAAAGGTCAATGTCTGACCCAGGGGTTAAACATTGTGACTATCGACTCTAGTTGCGCCTGTTTATCCTTCCACCAGCAACTTACATGTTTCACTTCTCCCTATCTTCACCATCACTTGCTACAGTCTTAATTTTTAATTATTTCTATCTAGGAGTGTAAAATAATATCTCATTCTAATACTAATTTTCACTTTCCTAATGTGACCAATCATGTTTCACAGGATAACTGGCTCTTCACATAACTTTATGGAAAAATCACTATGCCAGAGATAGGCTGATATGAGCAGGCTAGGTAAAATGGCTCCAGGCTATTCAAAAACTTCACTTTCTAATAGTCTTTTAAAGATCATCACTCTGGAATGATTCTCCCTCCTAGCTTTGCTTAGGGTCAGAGCCCTGCACTTTCAAATTGCCCATCAAAATTTGTACTGAAAGCATCTATCACCATGGCAAAAACAAGCTAGTGAAAGTGAAATTGTTAGTCTTTCCGTCATGTCCCACTCTTCGTGACCCCATGAACTGTATCCTGCCAGGTTCCTCTGTCCATGGAATTCTCCAGGAAAGAATACTGGAGTGAGTTCCTGGGTCTCCCACTTTGCAGGCAGATTTTTTACCATTTGAGCCACCAAGGAAACCCAAAAAACAAATTAAATGGTACCCAAAAGCACTTCCCTTGTGTTTTCAGTTTGGATAGGACATCTGAGGATCCCATCCCAAACCAAAAAAGAAGAAAGCAACAAACTACGATTAATATTATCTAGTCACACTAAGGTGGATAATGAATACATGGGCTTTTTTGACCTAGAAACATATATCAATATGATTGTGCTTATATTAAAACCTTCATTTTGTGGGCCCTATTTATACTCCCTACACTAGTTAACCAAAATAAACTCAGTGAAATCGGCTCTAAAAAGTGCAATCCATACAAATCATTACACATCTAAAATCCAGATAATAATTAGCACAGTCTTGAAAGGTAAAGCAAATTTAGAAGCAGTTAGAGACTGAAAATGGGGTGTCATAGCTGGCCATCTCATCTTCTAAGATGTCTTAATTATGTCTTGGGAAAAGGGTTGGGCTCAGTGAAGGTGAGAAATGGAGTATTTCCTGCAATATCAGTAAACAAGGACATCACGGTCATCAGCGATTCCCGCCCTCCAAATGTGAAATCCTGAGCCCTAAGGGAAATCGGAAAAGAGAATACCTGCAACATGGCGGCCATAAGGCTGCAGCCACTCCCTAAGGAGAGCACTGAGGAACTCAGGATGTAACAAACACAGGATACTTGCCCAGAGAGCTGAGATGTATATGAAAGAATGACGTCAGTAAGACCAGACTCTTGTATCTTCTCATGCATAGTGTTAGTCATTCAGCTGTGTCTGACTCTTTGGGACCCCATGGACTATTAATAGCCCACCAGGCTCCTCTGTCCATGGGATTGTCCAGGCAAGACTATTGGATGGGTTACCATTTCCTTCTCCAGGGGATCTTCCCAACCCAGGCATCGAATCCGGGGCTCCTGCATTTCAGGCAGATTCTCTGACTTGAGATATCTGGTTTTCTGTAATTCACAAAAATACTTCTGATGTTCAGACTACCTGCCCCTTGTTTCAAACTTCTATATAACCTGACTCTCTCAGAACTGTTCTCTCGAGGCCACTTGAGATGCTGTCTCCTGGGCTTGAAGTCCTAAAAATTCCCACTAAATAAAACAACTCCCAACTTTAAGGCTGTAACTACTTTTTAAGTCGACAAAAGTAACTGAGAAGGCGCCATGTAATTCCTGCATCAGATGTGTGATCGCTTAAATCAGTGACACTTTCCTAGTTCAAAAAGCTTTTGCCCAAATTCCAAGGCTGAGAGAAATAAAGCATGATTTTAACTTTGAACAACAGTATTTCTGTGGCTTTTACATTCTACCAAATCATACATTCATGATCTTTCTACAAGTTTAGTGTATAATAAATTCTTTCTTTGCTTTCATGATGTCCTATTTAAAATAAAAAGAAATTCTCTAGCAATATTTCTGGTGCATTATTCATAAATATTTTTGCTATGTAAGTACTGAGGGTAGAAGCAATAGTGGAGCTGAAGTAGGAGAAAAAGTGACTCAAAAAACCATTTAGAATAAGCTTCTTCTTGGGTAACAATTTGAGAGGTTCAGAAAAGAACCATCTAATCTTCAAATAGCTCCTAACTCCTTGTTTCAATGTCTAGAATCTGATTATTAGACCTTAAATATTAGGCCCTAAAATTTCTCAACAAGAACACCCTACATATTTCTTTTTTAAAAGCAACTGTTTTAGAATATGTGAGTCAAAAATAGCATACTATTAACAAATGAGAAGGGAATGGGCGGTGGGGTGGGGAGCTGCACCATCTAACATAGGAGTAAATTCTTGTGATTCTTGCATGTGTCCTTTATGCCCTACTCAGGTAACTGAAGAAATATGAGTCAAAGGCAAGACTCATCTTCTGTCAAGCCCACCCTGATCAATTAAAATGAGTCATTTCCCCACCAGCCATTTTGCCCCTTGTCAGAGCCTAGTGATGGTCTGTTCTCCACTACCACACCTTAAGATTCCTACTGGAACCCAACAAGCGTCTGACCATTCATTCCCTGAGCCACAGAGATGAAGCAGCTGGCCCGTGTGTTTCTAGTTTGTAGGAAACCTTATGCTACCTCATTCGCTAAAACATACAACAACTGTTTTGTCTAGTGTTATTATTTTTTAATGTAAATAATATATCAACAGAAAATGAAATCTAAAAACCTAAGAATTAGAAAACTACTTTTGCATCAAAATCTGAATTATTATTCAGGCTGCACATTTGGGGACTTTTTTTTCACTTTTTATTTTATGTTGGAATATAGCCGGTTAACAATGTTGTGATAGATTCAGGTGCAGAGCAAAGGGACTCAGCCACACATACGCATGTCTCTATTCTCCCCCAAACTCCCCTCCCACCCAGGCTGCACATGACGTCAAGCAGATGAACATCTGGGGAACTTTAATGGTTTCTGTAGATCATGTATTATTCTATGGGTTTCATACGCAATATCATTTCATTTTAAGAGCTAAATCCAAAGTCTCATAGAGCAATGGGAAAAAGAGGGAAGAACGGCAAGTCTCTGCAAACACGTAAGCAAATAAACCCGTGTCTGGAAAGGAAACCTCTCTTCTTTTTTAGGTGGACTTCATACATTTTCAGGTGGAGAAGGAAATGGCAACCCACTCCAGTATTCTTGCCTGGAGAATCCCAAGGACACAGGAGCCTGGTGGGCTACAGTCCATGGGGTCACAAAAAGTTGGACTCGACTGAGCGACTAACGCACACACACATACAAATCAGTCTTGATTTATGGAGGTGGGGCCTTTGGAAGGTAATTAGGCTGTGACACCGATGGGACCACGAGGGTGGTGCCCTCACGCCAGAATGAATGCTCTGGAAAGAAGAGTAAGCACTCTCTCTCTCTGTCTCTCTTTCTATACACACCAAAGAAAGGCCATGTGACAACATGGCCTTGGACATGGACAGAGGATGCCATTTGTAAAGTAGGAAGAGGGCTCCCACCAGCACCGAATCTGCTGGCATCTTGACTTTGGATTTCCCAGCTTCCAGAATTGGGAGACATAAATGTTTGTTGTTTAAGTCTACTGTATTCTGTTACAGCAGCCAGCGCTGTCTAAGACACCGTGTCACACAAAGGCAGGAACACTGTGAAGTTGTTCATCCTTCTGGTTATACACACAGAGGCCCTGCACACAGCCACACAGGAAAATAAGTCCTCCCATGAAGGGAAGAGATAAATCAAGCAATGTGTATTTTTTTAACGCTGAAAGAATCAACAAAATAACATACATAGGATGAACACTGAGGGGAAAAAATAAAGGATTTGGCATAAATCTAATTAGTCAACACAATAAAGAGAGGTTCAGGCTGGTTTTGGTAAACACTGGGTGATTTTTGAGCAGAAAGTAAATAAGGGCATTGAGGTACTATACTAATCACATTTGTTCTAACATTGACCTTATAATAATTAAAAATTGATGCTTGCAACATAATACAGCTGTGCAATCATATTTAAACCTAATCATTTCATAGAGAGAGGAAAGTTGTACAAAAGGTCAAAAACACTTTAATTTCATGACAGTAAATTTACTCTTTATTCCCAAAGTGAAAATGTCTAATTTCTAAAAGAGCAAACCAATAATTACTTATTATAAAGCTATTTTAGTCAATACTTAATTTCTCTATATTGATTAGTGTTTAGACATTTAAAATGTACCCTACAGCAAGAATATGTGTTTACAATACTATTCTCCCTACCGATGTTTGTAAGTATTACAGGTATTGATTGAAGACATGTCTCAAAAATGCCAAACCTAATAGTAATCATATAAAAAATAAAACAGTCTGACTCTTTTAAAACTGGAATTTAATTTTTAAATATTTGAATACTAGGGTTCTTAAAGGTCTCTATCATGATTGCTATTTCTGCCATTATATACTTCAATGATGAGTGCTTGATTAAACTGTGCATTATAAATTCTTCCTCCTCTCAGAAATAATAGAAAGAGATAATGTAAAAATGATCAACTCTATCACTCAAAACTAAACACAAAATGTTTTCTTTTTATTTTATGTACTTCAGATTATAAAATAAAAACTGGGATATTATTTCCCCCTTAACTTGCAGTCTGTGTAACTTAGAGCTCCTTGCAATAAAACAAAATGATGCTTCATCAGGATGTTACTGGGAGTACCAAGGCAATTTACAAACTTTCTATCATTAAGTCTGAGAACATCACTGTGAGGCAGGTATTAATATAACACTTCTCTCCTGAGGAGTTTAATGCACTTTACATAACTTTACTTTATTAACTCTTCCTTGAGCTGGGCAAAAAGGCTAAGACGTCTAACTAGGCACTTCACTCACAAAGCATGCACAGAAATAGAAAAGATTCAATATAGTTACACAGTGTAAATTCGCTTTGCTTCTAATCTGAAATGATGACTAAGATAAGGCCACTTAATATATTTGGTTTTTGTTAATATTGATTTTAAACAAGTTTCAATTTCATAAATTTGAAGTCAGAAATAAACACATAGAGGACTATTAATCTCATTCATTCTTAAGCAATAATTATTTCTGATGGTGGAAAATCTGTAAGAGTAACAATTAACTTTTCTCTTTACTAAAAACTACAAAAGCAGCTTATGATCATAGGGACAAGCGTTACAACATTTTAAAGTAAAACCATGCCTTTCTTAGCAAGAGTACAACTATACTCACAGAGAGGCAGACAGAAAGGAACTATAAAGAGAAGGACATAGAAATACTAATAATACCTAGTAGTATTCACCAAGGGTCAACCACTATTTTAAGAAAACTACAAGTATTAACTCATTTAATTCTTGCAACAACTCTGGGAGGTGAGTATTATCCCCCATTTTATAGATAAGAAAACTGAGGTTGGGAAAACTGAGCTTGTCCTGGGTCACAAATCTAAGTGGCAGAGCTAGGATACAACACGGGTTATATGATTCTAGAGCCAGGGTCTTAGCTGATGCTCCAGAAAGGAAGAAATGCTGTCCTCGGCTGATTCAATCCATGGCATATGCCCATCAGAGAGTTCCAAGTCCATAATATTTTTCCACTTTAAAAGCAACATTTTCCTACCTGGGTCAACTTCACAATCGTTACAAAAGAACAGCTTCTCACGTTTGTTGGAGAAGGAAATGGCAACCCACTCCAGTATTCTAGCCTGGAGAATCCCATGGACAGAGGAGCCTGGTGGGCTACACTCCATAGGAAGGGTCACAAAGAGTTGGACACGACTGAAGTGACGGAGCATGCTCAAGTTTGTATATTGTTCTTTCAAAATATGACACCAATATCTAGAAGATGGTCACAAGGAGGCAGTATAGTATAGCTAGGGGTATAGACCTAGATGTCAAACAGACTTTAAGAGGTTGCCACTAGGCAAGCTACTAGTATCCAAGCTTCATAGAACAGAGATAATGGAACTGACCTCCTGGTACTATAGGACTTACCACTCAATAAGTGGTTGCTATTATAATTAAGTGAGTGCAAAATCATCTGAGCCATTCTCAAAACTGTGAAATTCAGAATTAACAGTGGATTTAGCACATCACAATACTGATAGTAAATTGAAGTGAATCGATTCTTTTACCAAATATATGTTCTACATATTATGCTTGTTTCACCCTCAGAACCTAGAATTGAAGTGTGGTTATGTTTCACTTTTAGATAGTAAATAAGCTTAGAGGTTTGACCTGTCCACTATCCAGTCATAATTAAGATGACTAATCAATTAACTAGATTTATCCCACAAAGCAGAATGAAAACCAGTAAGTGAAGAAATTATTTGAAAAACTTTTCTCTCTCAAATTGTGAAATTGAAATTTTTCCCAAAGTTCACCGTGTTAGCTTTTGCTATAATAGAGTGAAGCTACAACCCAAACCGAGTAGTTAGAATAGAGATGCTAAAAGGGAAAAATACTGCTCCCAAATAACCCCCCATGTCCAGCACGTACCAGGAGGTTCTACTACTTCCAGCAGAGCCACCAAGGAAAACGGCAAGGTCTGGGGTTAGCGCAGGAGACTTTTGAGGGAAGGGTCCGAGCAAAGCAGGCAAGTACTCAGGGGCTAGGGCTCCAGCCAGAGGGAGGTGAGACTGTGGTACTTAAGCAGCAGATCTGCCTCATATTAGCCTTATCTTCACCCAGACATCCTGTAGAGGTCAGCTTCTGTTCTATTCAGAGAAATGTAGAGAAAATACATTATATTGGTCTTTCCCTGACCTCCTCCCTGAATATTGACCTGCTACTATTCCTAAACTGGGAATGCCTTAGTTATGTAAAACAAAAGTACCTCCTGCTAAAGTAGGATACTATTTCTTCTTTCTTAATTCAAATGGAACAGTTTTGTTATTTGCATAATGTCCACTATGTATAGGAAGAAAATTATCTATCATTCTCATTTAAAGAACATGATTCAGAACTGATTATTTCCTACTCCTGGGCATACACACCGAGGAAACCAGATCTGAAAGAGACACGTGCACCCCAGTGTTCATTGCAGCACTGTTTATAATAGCCAGGACATGGAAGCAACCTAGATGCCCATCAGCAGATGAATGGATAAGAAAGCTGTGGTACATATACACAATGGAATATTACTCAGCCATTAAAAAGAATGCATTTGAATCAGTTCTAATGAGATGGATGAAGCTAGAGCCCATTATACAGAGTGAAATAAGCCAGAAAGAAAAACACCAATACAGTATACTAATGCATATATATGGAATTTAGAAAGATGGTAATGATAACCCTATATGCAAGACAGAAAAAGAGACACAGATGTATAGAACAGACTTTTGGACTCTGTGGGCGAGGGCAAGGGTGGGATGATCTGAGAGAATAGCCTTGAAACATGTATATTATCAAGTGTGAAACAGATCACCAGTCCAGGTTTGATGCATGAGACAAGTGCTCGGGGCTGGTGCACTGGGAAGACCCAAAGGGATGAGATGGGGAGGGAGGTGGGAGGGGGGTTCAGGATGGGGAACACATGTAAATCCATGGCTGATTCATATCAATGTATGGCAAAAACCACTACAACATTATAAAGTAATTAGCCTTCAACTAATATAAATAAATGAAAAATAAAATAAAATAAATCTTACCAGTGGTTACTTTGCAAAAAAAAAAAAAAAAGAACTGACTATTCCCACAGTAACTGAAAAAAAATTGTTTCAAGTGAAAGAAAGGAATTTCCTACTGTATTGGCCAACATACAGGCCAATACAGAGGACGTAGCAGATATAAAGTTATTGTTTTAATCACTGAGTCCTGTCCGACTCTTTTGTGACCCCATGGACTGTAATCCCCCAGGCTCCTCTGTTCCTGGGATTTCCTAGCCAAGAATACTGGAGTGAGATACCATTTAAAGTAATCATATATAGAGACACAAGTTCAGTGATAAAGGTTCTGTTTACACAGGTGTGAAAAGAAGTGGAAAACAACTGACCCACGTGTCAGCAAGAAAGTAAATGAAAACATATTCATTATTATCTCAAGAACATATAGAACTTGTGTTTCATTATCAATTACCATGCTGTACCCATTCTAACCTTTTTTTCCACGTTTAGCATACACGACCTCTCTAGATAAACTGTGCCAACTCGTAACAATTGTCACATAAAGATAAGCCTTTTTAATCTAACTTCAGTCACTCACAGGACATGATTGAAACACCCAGAATGATGCAAAGCACATACAAGGTACCCTTTAAACTCTTGTTGATGGGGTGGTGATTTCAGTCTATTTTCCTTTTCTCTGACCTTGGCGGAGACCAGAGAAAGGCTTAGAAACACTGGCAAAAGGGTGAGAGATGAGTGCAAACTGGTAAGGTACAAATGCAGAGTAGAACTGAGGAGGAAAACGATGTGAAGTGACTCACTGTGCCTGAGGACAGTGGAATCTATTTTAGAAGACAGCCAGCCACCAAAAACTGTGAACTGTAAAACAGAACGTGCTAAAGCATGCACTCAGAAAACCTACTGCTTCGCTGCTTTCCTACTCAATTTTCATTCAAAAGAAAACTCCCAAATCAATCTCTCTTTCTAATGCTGACCTCTCCAAGAGTTCCAGTTCCACTCGCCTAACTATATAACTGGATTGGGTAGTAAAATGGAATAGTCTTTCTCTGTAATTCACTCTGTCCTTTTCTCATGACCTTCCTGCTAGTATGGAATGCATCTTTAATAAGACCTAGTAAAAAGAATCATCATGAGCTCCCCTAGCAACCCTTTGACATTTTAATATGGAAAGTAATCCATTTTAACGAGAAAAAATGTTTACAAGTCTTGCAGATTCTCCAGTGTCTTGAGTTTAAGAATGTGCCAAACAGACCTGACATTGCCCAATGCAAGAAGGATTTTAAAGAATCCTGGGGAAGAGGGCAGGGAACTGAAAAAAAGTAAGGTAGGTGATTGGTTAACAGCAGGACTCTCTGGTAATGGAATAGATTTGCTTGTTAGTCTGGGCAATAGGAGACCCAATAAAAGGGTTAAATTTGGATACCCAGAAGCACCCCAAGCTTAACATTTCTAAATTCAAACTTCCCCAAGAACCAGTTTCTGCTGACTTCCTTGTTCGTTAAGGGTACACTTGTTCTCTCAGGCTCCAAACATGAGTCATCTTGCCTCATTCCTCACCCACCTCCATCATATCTAATTAAACACCAAGTTGGAATAGCTTTTTTTCAGCACTTTTTTGCAGCTCTCTCTGCTGCTTTCTTTTCCCATTGCTTCATCTCGAATGTGTTTTGACCTCACACTTGGCTCCCTGACCACAGCCCGTTAACTCTTCCAATCTATCTGGCAGGTAGCGTCCCCTTGGAGTTTGAGCTCTGCCTTGTCTGGGTCACTATTTTCATCAGAAGTATTTTGTGATCCCCCTTGTCTACTGTACGAAGATATTTCAAGCTTTACTTCCAAATGCAGCCCAAGTTGCCCTGTATTTTACCTTCTTCCTATCTTTCTGACCAGCCAAGCTGGCATTACCACCGTCCAACGCCCTAACTCCAGCCATTTCCTTTCCTGTTCTACAATCTCCCCAGGCCCAGCACGTTGCAGCCACACATACACACACACACACACACACGTTTTGGCATCTGTTCAGATGTCCTCCACACCTTCAAGTCTCACTTCACTTCCCCACAGATTTCCCCATGTGAAGTATTTCCTGTTCTCTTAGGGCCTTCATTTGCCTTAATTTGATAGGAAAACATATTGCTTTGTATTGTAGCTGCTGTTTTTATTCAAGGATCTTCTTTCCCAATTAAACTCTCTGCTCGTGCTAGGGAAAACCATGTCTAGCTTGCCTAATGTGTCTTCTCAGTGCCTGGCATGGTACCTCTTACAGACCGAGTGTTCAGAAACTATTTTATATGAGTCAATGCAGAACCAAAATGACTGTCTCATTTTTTTTCCCCAAAAACAGAGTTTTTCAAGCTTTAGGCTTGATTCAAGCCACAGAATTACCTGTGATGCTTGTTCAGATATTCTGATTCAAAAGATATGGTCTGTTACAGAAAACAAACTAGTGATTACCAACAGGGAGAGCGTAGTAGGAAGGGGCAATATAGAGGCAGCAGATTAAAAGGTTCAAACTATCAGATATAAAATAAGCTACAAAGATATACTGTTCAACACAAGGAATACAGTCAATATTCTATAACTAGAAATGGATTATAAACTTTAAAATTTGTGAATCACTATACTGTACACCTATAACTTACATAATATTACATAATATGTATAGCAGCTATAATTCAAATTTTAAAAAAAGATAGTCTGAGACCCAAAAATACGTCTTTTACATGCTTTTGAAAGTAAAACTCCCACCTCTTAGAGTAATGAAAATAAAAACAAAAATAAACAAATATGACCTAATTAAACACTTTTGCACAGCAAAGGAAACCATAAACAAAATGAATAGACAACCCGCAGAATGGGAGAACATATTTGCAAGTAAAGCAACCAGCAAAGAATTAATCTCCAAAATATACAAGTAGCTCCAGCTCAATATCAAAAAAAAGCAAATAACCCAATCAAAAAATGGGTGGAAGATATAGATCGACATTTCCCCAAAGAAGACATACAGATGGCCATAAAACACATGAAAAGATGTTCAACATCACTCATTACTGGAGAAATGCAAATCAAAACTACCATGAGATATCACCTCACACCAGTCAGAATGGCCATCAATAAGAAGTCTACAAACGATAAATGCTGGAGAGGGTGTGGAGAAAAGGGAACCCCCTCCACTGTTGGTAGGAATGTAAACTGGTACAACCACTATGGAGAACAGTATGGAGGTTTCTTAAAAAACTAAAAATAGAGCTACCATATGATCCAGCAATCCCACTCCTGGGCATATATCTGGAGAAAACCATAATTCAAAATATACGTACACCACAAAGTTCACTGCAGCACTATTTGCAATAGCCAGGACACGGAAGCAACTTAAGTGTTCATCAACAGGTGAATGAATAAAGAAGATATGGTACATATATACAATGGAATATTACTCAGCCATTAAAAAAGAATGAAATACTGCTATTTGCAACAACACGAATGGACCTAGAGATTACCATACGAAAGTGAAGTAATTCAAACAAAGACAAATATCACATGATATCACTTATATGTAGAATCTAAAAAGCTGTTACAAGTGAATTTATTCACAAAACAGAAATGGACCCATAAACTTTGAACACAAACATGATTATCAAAGGAGAAAGATGGTAGGGGCAGGGATAGATTAGGAGTTTGGGATTAAAATATACACACTACTACATATAAAAAAGATAATCAACAAGGACCTATTGTATAGTACAGAGAACTCTACTCAATATTCTGTAATAACTTAGGTGGGAAAGGAATCAGAAAAAGAATGGATATATGTATAACTAAAACTTTTTTTTTTAAGGGCAAATGTTATAAATAAATAAATAACTCAATTAGTTTCCATGGGAAAAGGTGTTGCCTATGCAATTCATAGTAAGAAAGCTGAGACAGATAGCACACTAAGCTATCACTTTTTAAAAAAATATATATATACTTAAAAAAAAACTTCACACCTCAACTTAGTCAAACAATTGATGTTCAATAATAGTAATAACAATAAGCTAATGTTTAATAATAATAAACACAGATATAATTTGTAGTTAAATTTTATATTTTAAAGATCATTTACTAGGTCAAATAAATCAAGTGGATAATATTTCAGTTGGTAGTTTCCACTGAAAATAGTTTACATTCCAAGAAAAAAATAATTCTTGGATACTTACTGTAATTTACTATTGAAAATACACAAAAATAACAATCTATTTCTTTACAGAAATGTTTTGGTTTGCAATAGAAATTTTGTTGGGTCCTCTCCTCACTCCCAAAAAAAACCAAAACGTCCTTTAAAATTGTACAATAGTAGATAGTAAAAAGAAAAAGGCAAAATGATTTTCCCTAATATATAATAGAATGGAAATTCATCTTTGCCTATTTTCACTCTGGCCTCTTCTGGCTATTCTGCAACCATTTTCCATCTACGTCAAGTTCATGTGGACTTTAGGGTCAGTCTTCTTTAGGGAAGACCTCCCTGATTACTAATTCTCAGGCAAGACACTGTTCGTGCAAGAAGATATGTAAACAGAGAAAAATAGAACTTTTCCTTCCTTAAAAAGTCCATGAATTCAGAGAAAATTATTTTTTCTATAGAATTTAGAGACAATGTTAATTACATAAAAGTATCCATTTTAACAATTTACATTTTATTATAAAAAGTTATTACAGCTCACTAATATGAAAAAAGGATATTTTACCTTTAAAGAATTAACTCTAGTTTTAGAAATACAGCCAAAGTAAATAATCATGGACGTAAAAAAAAAAAATGTGAATATAAAGATTTAATCACTGTTTTTTTAATAGCAAAGTAACTACATATTAAAAGTCCAAAAGTTACAGATTGGTAAAATAAGATATAATTAGTTAGTAAATCAGAATAGTATGTGATCACTGGGCTTCCCTTGTGGCTAAGCTGGTAAAGAATCAGCCTGCAATTCAGGAGACCTGCGTTCGATCCCTGGGTTGGGAAAATCCCCTGGAGAAGCAAAAGGCTACACATTCCAGTATTCTTGACTGGAGAAATCCAAGGACTATATAGTTCATGGGGTCGCAAGAAGTCAGACACAACTGAGTAACTTTCACTTTCATATGATCACTAAAAGTGATGCTGCAGAAATGTATTCAATGAAATAATATAAAAAATTTTGAGAAGCACACTAACAAATATCATCTTAGAGAAAAACCCAACCAAACTTTTTGGCCAACACAAAATAATAGCATTTATCAGACACACATTATCATGGAAAGTAAATGCTGGAAAGACATTCATCCAAATATCAGTCATGGTTATTTCTGGCTTTGGCATTACTGTTTTTTGTTCTTGTTGTCATTCTTACTACTTTATATATTTTATAAACTACCTACAATAAATGCAATATTTTTAGTGAGGACAAAAAAAGTCTGGATTCTAGGGATAGCTGGGCCACCTTGAGCAAATCACTTAACTTACCCAACTGCATTGGGTTACTTTCTAAAAACAGTAGGTCAAAGATTATACCAATCTTACAAGGTAGAGCAAGACCATTTAGGTATGACCTAAATCAAATCCCTTATGATTATAGAGTGGAAGTGACAAATAGATTCAAGGTATTAGATCTGATAGAATTCCTGAAGAACTATGGGTGGAGGTTCATGACATTGTATAGGAGGCAGTGATCAAGACCATCCCTAAGAAAAAGAGATGCAAAAAAGCAAAACGGTTGTCTGAGGAGGCCTTACAAATATCGGAGAAAAGAAGAGAAGTGAAAGGCAAAGAAGAGGAAAGATATACGCATGTGGATGCAGAGTTCCAAAGAATAGCAGAGAGAGATAAGAAAGCCTTCCTCAGCGATCAATGCAAAGAAATAGAGGAAAACAATAGAATGGAAAAGACTAGCAATCTCTTCAAGAAAATTAGAGATACCAAGGGAACATTTCATGCAAAGATGGGCTCAATAAAGGACACAAATGGTATGGACCTAACAGAAGCAGAAGATATTAAGAAGAGGTGGCAAGAATACGTATAAAAACTATATTAAAAATATCCTCACAACCCAGATAATCACAGTGGTGTGATCACTCACCTAGAGCCAGACATCCTGGAATGTGAAGTCAAGTGGGCCTTAGGAAACATCTCTACAAACGAAGTTAGTGGAGGTAATAGAAATCCAGTTGAGCTATTTCAAATCCTAAAAGATGATGCTGTGAAAGTGCTGCACTCAATATGCCAGCAAATTTGGAAAACTCAGCAGTGGCCACAGGACAGGAAAAGGTCAGTTTTCATTCCAATCCCAAAGAAAGGCAAGGCCAAGGAATGTTCAAACTACCGCGCAATTGCACTCATCTCACACGCTAGCAAAGTAATGCTCAAAATTCTCCAAGCCAGGTTTCAACACTATGTGAACTGTGAACTTCCAGATGTTCAACCTGGATTTAGAAAAGGCAGAAGAACCAGAGATCAAATTGCCAACATCAAAAAAGCAAGAGAGTTCCAGAAAAACATCTATTTCTGATTTATTGACTATGCCAAAGCCTTTGACTGTGTGGATCACAACAAACTGTGTAAAACTCTTAAAGAGATGGGAATACCAGACCACCTTGCCTGCCTCTTGAGAAATCTGTATGCAGGACAGGAAGCAACAGTTAGAACTAGATATGGAACAACAGACTGGTTCCAAATTGGGAAAGGAGTATGTCAAGGCTGTATATTGTCACCCTGCTTATTTAACTTATATGCAGAGTACATCATGAGAAATGCCAGGCTGGATGGAACACGAGCTGGAATCAAGATTGCCAGGAAGAATATCAATAACCTCAGATATGTAGATGACACCACCCTTACGGCAGAAAGCAAAAAAGAACTAAAGCGCCTCTTGATGAAAGTGAAAGCGGAGAGTGAAAGTGCTGGCTTAAAGCTCAACATTCAAAAAACTAAGATCATGGTATCCGGTCCCATTACTTCATGGCAAATAGATGGGGAAACAATGGAAACAGTAACAGACTTTATTTTGGGGAGCTCCAAAATCACCACAGATGGTGACTGCAGCCATGGAATTCAAAGATGCTTGCTCCTTGGAAGAAAAGCTATGACCAACCTAGACAGCATATTTAAAAGCAGAGACATTACTTCGCCAACAAAGGTCCATCTAGTCAAAGCTATGGGCTTCTAATGATAGAAAATGGTCCAGACTTCAGGTTTCAGTTCAGTTCAGTCACTCAGTCATGTCCGACTCTTTGTGACCCCATGGATTGCAGCATGCCAGGCTCCCTGTCCATCACCAACTCCCGGAGTTTACTCAAACTCATGTCCATTGAGTCAGTGATGCCATCCAACCATCTCAGCCTCTGTCGTCCCCTTCTCCTCCTGCCCCCAATGCCTCCCAGCATCAGGGTCTTTTCCAGTGAGTCAGTTCTTCACCTGAAGTGGCCAGAGTATTGGAGTTTCAGCTTCAACATCAGTCCTTCCAATGAACACCCAGGACTGATCTCCTTTAGGATGGACTGGCTGGATCTCCTTGCAGTCCAAGGGACTCTCAAGAGTCTTCTCCAACACCACAGTTCAAAAGCATCAATTCTTTGGGGCTCAGCTTTCTTTATAGTCCAACTCTCACATCCATACATGACTACTGGAAAAACTATAACTTTGACTAGATGGATCTTTGTTGGCAAAGTAATGTCTCTGCTTTTTAATATGCTATCTAGGTTGGTCATAATTTTCCTTCCAAGGAGTAAGCGTCTTTTAATTTCATGGCTGCAGTCACTATCTGCAGTGATTCTGGAGCCCAAAATAATAAAGTCTGTCACTGTTTCTATTGTTTCCCCATCTATTTGCCATGAAGTGATGGGACCAGATGCCTTGATCTTAGTTTTCTGAATGTTGAATATTAAGCCAACTTTTTCACTCTCTTTTTTCACTGTCATCAAGAGGCTCTTTAGTTCTTCATTGCTTTTTGCCATAAAGGTGGTGTCATCTGCGTATCTGAGGTTATTGATATTTCTCCCAGAAATCTTGATTCCAGCTTGTACTTCATCCAGGTTTACATGCCATCAAATAAATCTTTTAAGCAAAAGTATGCTAAAAAAAAATAAAAGCCAT
Organism: Muntiacus reevesi; assembly: GCF_963930625.1. Taxonomy (NCBI): domain Eukaryota; kingdom Metazoa; phylum Chordata; class Mammalia; order Artiodactyla; family Cervidae; genus Muntiacus; species Muntiacus reevesi. Next base: position 267,128,601 of record NC_089249.1, on the reverse strand, counting down.
GTTTTACTTCTGGGTATATTTTAGTCATTTAAACTGGAAAAAATGTATTATTCTGTATATATTCTCACTTCTCTGGGATGTATGTATCCCTGTTAAGCTGGTAATAATCTGATTGAAAACATTAACAAGTTCAGAAGCACCCTCCTTCCTTCCTTTATTCTTTCACCCAATATGTAATTACTGATCATTTAGTATATGCCGATCACTATGTAGGTGCTAAGGACACAAGGAGGTTCTCTTCTCATGAAGCATAAAGCATTGTGGTGGGCGGGGGGATGGTAATTACTCAAATAAGTGCACAAATAAATATATAATTGTAACTGATGCTACAAAAGAGATGTAATACAGCACCCGGGGCAGAATTAGAAACATCAGACTTTTAAGATGCTGAGGTGTTTCTACCTCAGAAAGGAAGGTTTCTCTCATTTTTTCCCTTCTTGTCTCTTTCTCAATTTCCATCACGGCATAATCCATTCCTATGCTTTAACTTACCCAGCTGAAAATGTTACAGATACATATTTTTCTGGGGCTGCCATAGCAAAACACTTCAGACTGGTGTCTTAAACAAAAAAAGTCCTTTTTCCCACAGTTCCAGAGGCTAGAAGTTCAAGTTCAAGGTGCCAGCAGGACAGGTTTTCTCTGAGGCCTCCCTCCTCGGCCTGCAGGTGGCCACCCTCCCACTGCCTCTTGGCACGGTTTTTCCCCGTGCCTGCGCCCCTGGCATCACCCCTTCTTAGGAGGACACATGTCAGGTTGGACTATGACTGCACCCTGAAGGCCTCATTTTATTTATTTTTTTATTTATTTTTATGTTGGAGGCTAATTACTTTACAATACTGTAGTGGTTTTTGCCATCCATTGACATGAATCAGCCATGGATTTACATGTGTCCCCCATCCCGATCCCCCCTCCCGCCTCCCTCTCCATCCCATCCCTCTGGGTCTTCCCAGCACACCAGCCCTGAGCACTTGTCTCATGCATCCAACCTGGGCTGGTGATCTGTTTCACACTTGATAGTATACTTGTTTCAATGCTATTCTCTCAGAACATCCCACCCTTGCCTTCCACAGAGTCCAAAAGTCTGTTCTGTACATCTGCATCTCTTTTTTCTGTTTTGCATATAGGGTTATTGTTACCATCTTTTTAAATTCCATATATATGTTAGTATACTGTATTGGTGTTTATCTTTCTGGCTTACTTCACTCTGTATAATGGGCTCCAGTTTCACCCATCTCATTAGAACTGATTCAAATGAATTCTTTTTAATGGCTGAGTAATATTCCATTGTGTATGCAAACACCTCTTTTACAAAGCCTACTTTCAAATACAGTTAAATCCTGAGGAACTGGGGTACGAGATTTCAAAATAAAAATGAAGGTGGGGAGGAGACACAATTCAGCCCACAGTAGCAGGTTAGGGGGCAGGGCTGCCAAATGTAGTTGTGCCCGAGACACATCACACAACTCCAACATGTTGTCACCCACATCACAGTGATCATAAGCGTGTGTCAGTTTTGATGGAAACATCCTGAGGAAAATGTTTTAACTGAAATCTTCCCAGAGAAGCGTTAACCTATTTCTGACTTTCACAAAGGACGCTGGGGCTGACCTTGCTGCTCTGTGGTAGGAAAGCCTCCCACGTGGAGGGAGACCTCCAAGAGCAAATTCTGGCCTCTGTTTTCCCCTCCCTCCACCCCGCCTCCCTTCAAGAGTGGTTTATTTTGAACAATTAATTTAGAAGGAGTTCCATGAAGGTCACGTAACAGAGACAGTGTGGCAGAGGGCTAAACACCCAGCTTCTAGAAGAAGATGACTTGGGCTTATACTTCAGTCCTAACACTGCGTGGCTATGGGCCTTATTTAACATGTGCCTGCTTAGAATTCCTCGTCCCTAAAATAAAAATGACAAGCACACCTACTTTTTAGGGTCATTGTATGACTTCAGTAAGATTATAGCTGTTGGTAAAGTGCCAGGGTCATTGTACGACTTCAATAAGATTATCGCCATTGATAAAGTGCTTTATGAGCAAACCTACAACAAAAGGCTGCTGTCATTCCTTCCGCACAGTTTGGGGATTACCCTTCGAACTCCCCTCACACAAGCTGAGGAGGAACAGACGAGGGCCAAGCTGACAGAGATTTGAATGTAGTTACAGGAAGGCTGCAACTGCACGACACCATGTGTCTACACCAAGCAGAGCTCGTGGCATGGAGAAAAGATTCTAGACTTGTCAAATGAATGGCTTCATAAAGGAATCGAGGTCAGACTGCAGAAATCAGTCTACATTGGAGAGAGGGGCTTTCACCTCGTTAGTCTGTATATCCCCTGTCAAAGTGAAGGTGAAAGTCGCTCAGTCGTGTCTGACTCTTTGCGATCCCATGGGCTATACAGTTTATGGAATTCTCCAGGCCAGAATACTGGAGGGGGTAGCCTTTCCCTTCTCCAGGTATATCCTCTGTATATCCTCTAAATAGCTGAGTATGTTATCTTGTTTCTTGTAGGCACTAAAATATTGATTGATCTGCTCTAAGGTTAATTAAACATGAAATACCTCACTGTACTTTTCACCGTTGTTCGTTCTCTGGGTAATTTTCCCAGAGAGATGAAGGGCTCCTTGACTGTGGAGATGGAAGACGGAGATGGTTGCACAGCAAAATGAATGCACTTACTGCTCCTGAACTAACTGAACTGTACCTTCAAAAACGATTCAAATTGTAAACTTCTTATGTCAGATTTTTGCCACAGTCTTAAAAAAACGTCCACTATGGACCTACGGTAAGAACAAAAGGAAGTTGTGCTCCTAAAACTCAAGGTTGTCTTGAGAATGGAGGGAGATACGAGCGTTCCTGGCACATGGCAGAGGCGTGATAAAGTCAGCTCCCTTCTCCAATAGGGCTAGATCACAGCTGCCCCTGCTCCGTGACAAGTCCCCCAGAATGCCTGCAGTTCCTACCACCAGATTAAAAGGTTCCTCCAGGGAGAAAAAGGCCTCTAACTCCTGCCGTGGTTCACGTCCTGATACTGCAGATGGTGAAGATAGAGCCCCTCTGGAAGAAACCCTACAGCTTGGCCTCTATTAAAATCAATTCTGACCATAAATTACAAAGTACCAAAGGAAATGCTTGAGACTATTAAAAGAAGACATGTTACTTACCATCCATTTTGGATAGGCATCTGTAACATTTGTTTCAAAATAACATAGATTTTTTTTTTCAATTACAGATCTAGTGAATTTATGTGCCTCATTATAAAGTAATTCTGTAGGAGTTGAGGGATGAGAAAGTAGAATCATTAACTCTTTCTTCACAGAGAAACACACAATAGCCCACAAAGAATGAAAGGTGTAAATAAGAATCTCATATTTAACAGACAGCCAATGTTTTATTTTAAAAGATATATTTCTATTCACCTACTAATCAGTCTCCTTGAATTTGACAGTTGTTCTTTAAATCAACATATTCTTGACTGTCTGAGTTTAAATAAATCATGATATGATCCTGAGAACTTGGCAAGAGCATCAATGATTTTACATCTGGCATCACACAACAGCTGCATGTTGAGGGAATGAAAGCTTTTCTATTTCTTTACCTTGCTTCATTAGTGAATATGTGGTGATGCATGCATTACCACGTGTGTGCAGACTCAGCTCCCCATATGGAGAGGCACTCAGCAATGTCACAGAACCCATGCATCATTTGCTAAGATGCTGAACTTTCACAAATAGTAAGATGATTTTCTGGAAATATTTTCATCTATAAATGGGCACATGTTTCTTACCAATACAGCTATATGCTTAAGATACATTGGTAGAACCTGTTGCAAAAGTCTAATGGAGAAATAACTTTAGCTGTCACAGTGGAACATATGTACAGTATGGTACCCATCTTCAAGTCATCATACAGCAAAAAAAAAAACAATAAATTCCTTGCCAAATCTATGTCCAACACATTTTCTACTTAGTTCTTGACAACTATACTCCTTTCGGGAAAATATCTGCACTGTGAGCTGTATGGTTAGCTAATTAAAGAAATCTTTACAATGTCCTCAGTCTCTATTTATTTGCCTTATATTTGCATATTTTAAATTGAACCAACATGTCTTTTTATTAGTTACATGCTGTGTAACAAGTTACTCCCAAAGCGTAATGGTTCAAAACACAATAATTTTAATAACTTCCTATCTCAAGGTTCCAGTGGGTCAGGAAATCAGAAGTGGCTTGGCTGGGTAGTTGTGGCTTGGGGTCTCTCATGAGGTTGAAGTTTAGGTGCCAGTGCTATAGACATCCTATGATTTGACTGTAGTTGGAGAATCTGCTTCCAAGATGGTTAACACATGTGACTAGCAACTTGGTGCTGACCCTCTTGGCAAGACATATCAGTCCCTTTGATGTGAAACTCTAGAAAGCTCCCTGAATGTCCTCATGACACGAGAGCTGGAAACCCCAATGTCTGATCCAAGAGCACAAAGCTGAAGAGGCACTGTCTTCTAAACCCACACTTGGGAGTCACAGAGCATCACTTCTACCATATTCTAACAGTCACACAAACCAAACTTGGTATAATATGGGAGGGGACTACACAAGGGTTTCAGTATCAGAGGTGAGGATCTTTGAGGGCCATCTTAAAGGATGGCTACCACACTCAAATTTTATTTTCAAAGTTTTAATCTTCCATGGTACATGCACTTTCATTTGGCTGAGATCTGATTTTGCACATGTTCATTTTTCTGTCTTGGCTGAGCATTAAAATAGCAGCATAGAAGTAAAAATAGAGGTTCTCAATCATAATAATTTAATCAATCTAAAAATTACAAGCATATCCACACTTAACTGATGAAAAAAAAAATGTATCAGTTCTAACAGCAAAGCTATTTGTCATCCACTGAAAGCACTTACCTAATAATGAAAACAAAAATCACTGTGAGTCATTGGTTAAAATTATAGGGAAGAAAACTAATTATTTTGAGATATTTTGCTGTTTCATCCTATTCAATATTCTGAGGTAATATCAATCATTAACCTCAAAGTATTTTCAAATTTTTTTTAAAAAAAGCTTCTGCTGTGTCTGATCTTCTGGTTTCCCTGGTGGCTTAGAGGGTAAAGCATCTGCCCACAATGCGTGAGACCCGGGTTCAATCCCTGGGTCGGGAAGATCCCCTGGAGAAGGAAATGGCAACCCACTCCAGTATTCTTGCCTGGAAAATCCCATGGATGGAGGAGCCTGGTGGGCTACAGTACATGGGGTCACAAAGAGTTGGACACAACTGAGTGACCTCACTTTCCTAAGGGAAAAGAATGATCTTTATGGATCTTTTAATCAATAAATTGGAAATATTCATGCAGAGCTCATTCTAAGCTGTTTACAAAATCTCTACCTTGGTAACCAGCCTCATTCGTTCAACAAATATGTCTGAGCATCTGTTGCTTTGAGATACTCTATGACATTAAAAAAAAAAAAACACTAAGCCAAAGCCTTTGCCCTAAAGGTACTTATATCTGGTTAGGCTGATAAGGCAGTTTAACACATACTTTAATACTAAACATTCTGCAATAAGTTTCATAAGATAAAGGAATAGTGCACTATGAGTTAGAAGAGAGAAGTCAGTTCTACTTGGCAAACCCAGTAAAGCCTTAGGGAATATTGGCGTTTGAGCCAACTTTTTAAGGATGAGTAGATTTTAACTACTAGTAGATTGAGTAGAGTGGAAGATTATAGGGTAATGATTATAATGAAAGGAGAACAAAATCAAAATGTAAATACAGGGAAATCATAACACTGCTAAGACACATTAAGCCTTGACAATGTCGGTGCATTTTTCATCACCTCCATATTTCAAGGTAAGAGACCCAGAAGGCTCTGCTCCTTCTCCCCTTCCACCCCTCATCCAGTGCAAACTCGTCATTACCTTCTACCGGCTCTTGGGTTTGAATTTGCTGGGGCTGGTTTTCCTGCTAATCCATCAGTACTATAATTTACACAGTTACTCTCACCAAGTTCTTTTTTTTTTTTCTTTCTTCCCTGTTTTAATTAATCAGTGAGGGTTTCTGTATAGGATTTACATTTTAAACTCTTCTGACACAGCTACTGGGTCAGCTTGTATTTTTCAACACGGCCACAAAACCAGCCTGAGCGGAAGTCCCAGGACCAGCCACCTCTAACGGCCCCCGCAGGCCTGAACTCAAGTGAGAAATGCCTAACTGGGCCCAGGCCACCCTATCACCACAGGAGGTAACAAGGAACAGATTGTTGTAGTTTTAAGCCACTATGCCTTGGAGTGATCTGTTTCCTAACAGTCGATAATTAAGAAGGATTCTGGCTCCTGTAACTGGGATGCTGTCGTAACAAAACCCAAGACACGCAGTATTGTGTGTGGGACCAATTTGAGAGCAGAAAATGGAAGAATACTGAAGAGGCTGTTAGTGGAAAACTAAAGAACCTCCATGAAAGCATCCGTGGAACCTGAGGGCCTCAAGAAGGCTGCCAGCGAGGGTTGGCAAAGAAAGGTCAATGCCACCAGAAGTAGGAGGAAAGGGTGCAATTTTCATGAAGAATCGCAAAGTTCGGCAATGCTGTCGCCTGCGGTAAGGTGCAAAATGTGAAGTGTACCTAGCAAACTCGAAGATCTAGCTAAGGAGCTTTTCAGGCAGGATACTGAAACTGCCACCTGGCTTCTTCTCCTGCCAGTGATAAAATGCAAAAGGAAAGAGCTAAAGAATGAACTGTTAATATAGAGGCGCCAAGACTCACTGGGTTTGAAAATAAAACGATTTCTTATTCCCAGCCTCTCTACACAGCAAATGATTCTAAAATTAAAAGTAGCTTCTGGGCAGAGATGAAATCCAGTGCACTATCAAGAAAGCGTGGTCTAAAAATGAAAGTGAGGGCACGACTAAAATTCTTTGTTAAGATTTTAGAAAGGTCTAAAAGACTACCTCACAGACCCTTTCAATCAGCCCCAAAGCTTTTCAAGGCTCTTGAGAACATGCCTTGCAGACCCTCTTAGGCGAATAATTGGGCCTCTCAGAATCTTAAGGATGTCATCACACACCAGTGTCACATACACTCTAGTAAAGAAGAATTTAGTTTGAAGAAATAGAATTATAAAGTGATACATTTAAAGACACACAAACTCACAGTGGCTTTAAGAAAATTATTCTGGTGGAACCACTATCATCTTAGACCAAAAGGGACAGATAAATACTAAATAAAAAAAGGACTTTGAATTTCTATTTTATAGGCAGGAAGCAAGCTGACAAGTCTTCTCAATTGCAAACTCAAGCTTTCCTATTGGAAAAAAAAAAATTTTTTTAAGGATGACTTGGACTGCAAGGAGATCCAACCAGTCCATCCTAAAGGGAATCAGTCCTGGATGTTCACTGGAAGGACTGATGTTGAAGCTGAAACTTCAATACTTTGGCCACCTCGTGCGAAGAGTTGACTCATTTGAAAAGACCCTAATGCTGGGAAAGATTGGGGGCAGGAGGAGAAGGGGACGACAGAGGATGAGATGGTTGGATGGCATCACCGACTCAATGGACATGGGTTTGGGTGAACTCCGGTAGTTGTTGATGGACAGGGAGGCCTGGTGTGCTGAGGTTCACGGGGTTACAAAGAGTCAGATGTGACTGAGTGACTGAACTGAACTGAAAGGATGACTCAGGGCAGAACCAAGAGTCCAGAAGGTAGATAGAGCCAACAGCCAAGCAGGTGCATTGACACAGCAAACAGACTGAAAACCAGTGGCTCTTGTTTTACCCTTGGGGCACTGTCCCACAGCTGTATGTGGGTGTGAGAGGAAGACAGTCTTATCCCTTTAGTTATAGGTCTTCCAATTGAGAGGAATGTAACTCAGGGAGATGTGCCTGAGGAAACACAGTCAAGAAGCTTCACTTGCACCTGACTCCCATGACAAGATCCCAGACTTTGAGCAAATGCCATTGTAGAATAAGACTGGGAGGAAGGGGACAGAATAAGTATATTTTGGACAAGGGAGGGATTTCAATTGTTATGGCCAAAGGGTTGACTGCAACTGACAGTACTCTCCAACCTAACCACAGTGAGCCCTCCCACCACCGATGTTCCTGCAATGTGACCTTGCTGAGCTCTCTCCTCCCACCAAGGGGGTACATGTCCCCTCCTCCTTAAATGTGGGCAAGTCAAGGACCATGGCAGAAGTGGTTCAGTCTCAGAGCACAGGCTATAAAAGGTGAAACTGTTTCCAGCTGGGCCCCTTGGACACTCCCTCTTGGAATCAGTGATTACATCATGAGGAAGAGGAAAGATCTCACTGAGAATCACATAACGGTGTTCTAGTCAACAGCCCTGGGTGAGATCACTGCTAAGCGCCAGCATCAACCTCCAGACACATGAGAGAGTGAGCTTACAGATAATCTAGGCACAGTCATTATCTGACCACTCACTACCTGATGGACATCCCAAGTAAGAACCGCCACGCTGAGCCCAATTACCCCCAGAATCATGAGCGGAACAAAAATTAAATTATTCCTGTCATTTGAAACCACTAAATTTTGGAACAATTTATTGCAAAGCAATAGATATCTAGAACAGCTACTTATTAAAGTCATTTTTTAATGCCAGAAGGATTAAGTTAACATTAGAAAACAGGTTTCTTTTCCTAAAAGCATGTTTTAAGGTAATCTTAAAAGGACAGATAAATAAATAAAAAGAGGACTTTGAACTTCTATTTTGTAGGCAGGAAGCAAGCTGAGAAGCTTTCTCAATTGCAAACTCAAGCTTTCCTATTGGGAAAAAAAATTCTTTTAAAGGATGACTCAGAGCAGAACCAAGAGCCCAGAAGGTAGATGGAGTCAAGAGCCAAACAGGTGCATTGACACAGGAAACAGGCTGAAAATCAGTTTGCTATTAATGTGATACCTTTATCATATAAAATAAAAGTTTATGAAGTCTGTTGTACTAATTGTACTATCCTTCAGCGCAAGTGAGATTCCCCTAATTTAGGGAATGCCAAGCGGCTAACCACCATGTTAAGACAATCTGTCATTAGAATGAATGCTATGAGTTAGGTATAAGTTAAGGTGCTATAACAAAGAGGCTCCAAAACACAGAGAAACAAAGAGGATTATTTTGCTCTCATGTAACAGTTCAGAAGTAGACACTGCATGGCTGGCGAAGTGGCTCTGCTATACAAGTTTGGCCAGGGAAGCAGTTGTTTCAAGCTCATCCTCTGTCACCTCCTAAGGTTATCTTCATCTGCATGGTCAACACGACTCACCAGAACCATATTCACACTGTCTCTTGTAGAAAAGGGGAAAGAGTAGAGTGGATGGCAAGAAATTTCCTTATTAAAATAGATTCAAAGCTTCCACCCATTAATTCTTCTATCTTCCCATTGGTCAAAACTTAGAGCAACTCCTAGCTACAAGGAAGGCTAGGAAATGTAGACTCTAGCTGAACAGGTACATACTCAGTTTTGACACACAGACTCTAAGATGACCCTGTGATTCCTTTTACCAAGTTATTCACATGTTTGTATTAAGCCCTCTGCTTGAGGGTGGGCAGGACCCATGACTTGTTTCTAGCTAATACAATATGGTAATGGTAATGGGAGGCATATGATTACATATATGTGATTACATCACTTAAGATGATAATGTCCATCATGCTATGAGACTCTCCCTTGCTGGCTTTGAAGAAGCAAGCCTCCATGCTGTGTGCTACTGTAGAGAGGGCCACACAACAAGGAAGTGAGGGCAGTCTCGGTCCAACAGACAGCAAGGAAATGAACGCTGCCAAGCCACCAAATCTGATGGGTAGAACACTGAGAATGGGTCCGCCCTCCAGCAAGAGAGCAACAACACTGACACAAGAAGGCAAGCCTGAAGCAGTCAGTGAAAGAGCAGCCACACAGAGCCAGTCACTCAATCTCCCTGCCCAGCTCCAGTCGTGGAGACCAAGTCACAATTAGCAATAAGCATGTAATCAGTGTCAAGAAGTGATAACAAAATTCAGATCCTGAACAGAGCCAGAGGAACTGGGTGTGCATTACCACTGGAACAGACCTTCAGATCTGACTCCCCAGAAACAAGGACTGGATGAGCAATGTTAATGTTTCCCCAGCAACTCTGTTCTGTTTCATGGGTAAGTGGGCCATCCCTTCTGATCGATGCATTCTTTTCTGGATATTCTTGCCATCCAAATTTGCCAGGGAAGGTCTCTATGGATAATTAGATAGACTGTATGGATTACACAGGGTACAATGATCACATATAACCTGACATCATCAACACTCCTGTGGATTTCATATATTTGTACATTTATTATAACTTTGTAGTAAATCACATAAAATTCTGCAAGGACTGTTGGTATTCCTTGGTTTGTATTTCTGCTTCCATGGTCACGTGACATTCTCCTGTGCCTGTGTCTGTGTCCTACGTTCCCGCTTCTTATAAGAATACCAGTCATTTGATCAGGGCCTGTCCTACACTGGGCTTCCTCATGTCTCAGCTGGTAAAGAATCCACCTGCAATGTGGGAGACCTGGGTTCGATCCCTGGGTTGGGAAGATCCCCTGGAGACGGGAACAGCTATCCACTCCAGCATTCTGGCCTGGAGAATCCCATGGACTACAAAGTCCATGGGGTCGCAAAGAGTCAGACATGACTGAGCGACTTTCACTTCACTACCCTAAACCAGAATTACCTCATCTGGTAATTACCTCATCTGGTAATGTGAATTCATACCTTAATTCACATTTCATCTGCAGAGACCCTACTTCCAAATAAGGTCATATTCACAGATAGCAGGGGTAAGGATTTGAACATCTTCATATGGACACAGTTCAACCCATAACAATATCAAATCTTAATTTTCCTCTGTGAACAGTATAACCTAGTTTACCTGAGGAGAGTATATTCCTGTGATCACTGTGATTTTCACTCAATGCTCAGCAAAATAATGCCCCTGACTGATAGTGCTAAAAAATGTGCCCATTTCATAGGTCTTGAATTATTTTTTCTCTAGCTATGGTTTTTCCAGTAGTCATGTATGGATGTGAGAATTGGACTATAAAGAAAGCAGAGCACCGAAGAATTGATGCTTTTGAACTGTGATGCTGGAGAAGACTCTTGAGAGTCCCTAGGACTGAAAGGAGATCCAAACAGTCCATCCTAAAGGGGATCAGTCCTGAATATTCATTGGAAGGACTGATGCTGAAACTGAATCTCCGATACTTTGGCCACCTGATGAGAAGAGCTGACTCATTTGAAAAGACCCTGATGCTGGAAAAGATTGAAGGCAGGAAGAGAAGGGGACAACAGAGGATGAGACGGCTGGATGGCATCACCCAGTCGATGGACATGAGTTTGAGCAAGCTCTAGGAGTTGGTGATGGACAGGGAGGCCTGGTGTGCTGCAGTCCATGGGGTCGCAAAGAGTCGGACACGACTGAGCGACTGAACTGAATGGAGTTCTCTGAAGCTTTTAAGTTAGCAACCCCTTGTCTAGAGGCCATTTTTTGTACACCTGGAACCACTCACATTTTTAAGGTGGCTATGTATGTATCTGTATGTCCTCTTTTGTATTGTTCTTTAAATTTAACATTCAACGGCTTCCTTGGTGGAACAGTGGGTAAGAATCTATCTGACAATGCAGGGGACATGGGTTCAATCCCTGATCTGGGAAGATTCCACATGCCATGGAGTAACTAAGCCTGTGCTCCACAACTGAAGCCCATGCACGTAGAGCCTGTGGTCTGCAACAAGAGAAGCCTGCTTGATGCAATGAAGAGTAGCCCCTGCTCACCACAACTAAAGAAAGCTTGACAAAGCAATAACAACAACAACAGCAAAAACCCAGCGCAGGAACTCCCCGGTGGCACAGTGGTGAAGCATCTGCCTGCCAATGCAAGGGACACGGGTTCGGCATTTGCAACTAAGCCTGTGCACGTGAGAAGCCCAAGCACCAAACCACTTGTCACAGCTAGAGGAAACCTCTGCAAAGCAACAAAGAACCAGTGCAGCCAGAAATAAATAAAAATAAATTTTAAAACCAACGCAGCCAAAAAAATATTAATTTTTAAAAAATTTAACAGAGAATAAATTTTATCTCACACTTCTTAAAGGAAGTTCCTGCATAATAACTTCCATGTACAGTAAGTCTTCTACATACAAACTTTCAAGTTTCGAACTTTCAAAGATATAAACGTGCGTTCACATGTCCAGTCACATAAGCTAGTTCATGTGTCTGGCGTACATTGTCACAAGCGTGCATCCTCTACAAGTGGTTGTGCTTTTGTATATGTTACTGTGCAGTACTATAGAGAGAACAGTAGTACAGTATCTTCAGTTCAAGCCCAGGATGTCTGGAAGCAAGTGTAAAAGTAGCAGTGATATACCTGGTACTACTGTATTTTCAAGGTACTGCACTGTAAAATCAAAATTTTTTTCTTAATGTTTTATGTTTGTATATTTTTACGTATTATTGGTGTGAAGAGTATTATAAACCTACTACAGTACAGTACCATATATCTGATTATGTTAGTTGGATACTTAGACTAACTTTGTTGTACTTACGAACCAGTTGGACCCACTACCGTGTTCTCTTTGTGACCCTATGGACTGTAGCCCACCAGGCTTCTCTGTCCATGGGATTTTCCAGGCAAGAATACTGGAGTGGGTTGCCATTTCCTTCTCCAGGGAATCTTCTCCACCCAGGGATCGAAGCTGCGTCTCCTGCATTGTAGGGAGACACTTTACCCTCTGAACCACCAGGGAAGCCCTAAGTGAAAGAGGAGAGTGAAAAAGTTGGCTTAAAGCTCAACATTCAGAAAACTAAGACCATGGCATCTGGTCCCATCACTTCATGGGAAATAGATGGGGAAACAGTGGAAACTGAGTCAGACTTTATTTTGGGGGGCTCCAAAATCACTGCAGATGGTGATTGCAGCCATGAAATTAAAAGACGCTTACTCCTTGGAAGGAAAGTTATGACCAACCTAGATAGCATATTAAAAAACAGAGACATTACTTTGCCAACAAAGGTCCGTCTGGTCAGGGCTATGGTTTTTCCAGTGGTCATGTATGGATGTAAGAGTTGGACTGTGAAGAAAGCTGAGTGCCAAAAAATTGATGCTTTTGAACTGTGATGTTGGAGAAGACTCTTGAGAGTCCCTTGGACTTCGAGGAGACCCAATCACTCCATCCTAAAGGAGATCAGTCCTGGGTGTTCATTGGAAGGACTGATGCTGAAGCTGAAACTCCAATACTTTGGCCACCTGATGTGAAGAGCTGACTCATTGGAAAAGACCCTGATGCTGGGAGGGATTGGGGTCAGGAGGAGAAGGGGATGACAGAGGATGAGATGGCTGGATGGCATCACCGACTCGATGGACATGAGTTTGAGTAAACTCCGGGAGTTGGTGTTGGACAGGGAGGCCTGGTGTGCTGTGATTCATGGGGTCACAAAGAGTCGGACATGACTGAGCGACTGAACTGAACTGAACTGAACCACGTTCTCACATGGAACTCATTTGTATGTAGGAGACTTACTGTTCTGACAAGAGCTTTGTGTTGACTTTAGACTAATGCATAATGGTTCAGTGAGTGGAAGTTAACAGAGATGCAGATTTTACTACGTTATGGAACAAATTTCTAACCATTAAAGTCATCTGGACATGGAGTGGAGACTGCTCTAAAGTAGCGAGTCATCTGCGCCTGTAGGTGTTTTCTCAGAGGGTCAATAGTGCTGTATCATACACTGGAGTGTGCACCGTGGCTGGAACACCGTAAATGCTCAATAAATAACAGATGAAGTGATGATAGAGAGAGGGCTCCTCTGAGCAGTCTGGTCCAAATCCAAGATTCTGTCATTTTACCAGAGGTCTGTTCAGAAGAGCACCATTTGACATTCTAACATTTGGGACACTTTGTGTTTTTATTAATAATATTATTACTACTAACAATATTAGCTGCCAACCACTTAAAACTCATATTTCTAAGGGTTTATGCTAAGTGCCCCCATATAGTTTTGTGTAAATACTTACATGAGATAAGTATTATCACTCTACTTGACAGGTGAGGAAACTGCGGTTCTCTCTGTTTACATGGCATATGCAAGATCATGCAGTTAACAGGATACAAAATCAAGATTCAGTCTGAATCTGCCTAGCTCTAAATTAAATACTTACCACATATTACACCACTTCAAAGAACAAAATGGCTGATTATCTTTCAGAGAGAAAGTATCAAATGGATAATAATTTTCAAGTAAGACAGAGACATAGATGTCCTCAAAGATATATACTTTCACTTGAATCACAAAGGTACCACTGCTCTTCCATGATAAGACCCCAGGAAGGAAAGAGACCACAGGACTGGATTAAAGGGAATTTTAACTTTGTTCGGCTCCATCTCTGGGAAAACAAGCCGAGAGAAAACCCCACTGAGGCTTTCGGCTACCATTTTAAAGGAGGCTGGGGCCTATGAATCAGAATCACTGCTAGGAAAGTTTATAAACACTGGAAGTTTCTTAAGTATATTTGCCTCATTAACTTCTTTTTGTCCAAAGTGATTTGCTGAAAACCCATTAAGAGAAGAGGATCTGGGTGCTTATATTCAGGAACAGTAGAGAAAAAAGGCGCTTTTTTTAACAACTAGGCTGAGTCGGGAGAATGAGATCTTTAGCGACAGTTTGCAGCAGAAGCACCCGAGGGAGAAAAACCTAAGTGAAGTGACCAAGCTCTGTGGTCAAAAAGAGAGAGAGAGGGAGACTGCACTTGGGTGCCTGGGAGCTGGTTGGGGTCCATCTCAACAAGCAGCGGGACATTTCACCATCTTCCCCAATGGCTCAGCAGTAAAGAATCTGCCTGCCAATGCGGGACACACAGGAGATGCGGGTTTGATCGCTGGGTCGGGGAGATCCCCTGGAGGAGGAAATGGCACCCCACTCCAGTACTCTTGCGTGGGAAATCCCATGGACAGGAGCCTGGTGGGCTACAGTCCCTGGGGTCACAAAGAGGCCGACATGACTGACTGAGCACACGCACACCCCTGGGACGCGGAGACGAACAGTCGGAGGACAGGCGCTTGCAGCTGTACCGCAGGAGTGCGCCTCAAAATGTGGTTCCAGGCCACTGTGTCATAAACCTGGGAACCCACTCCATACGTGACCGCTGCAGCCCCACGGGTGACCTACTGAATCAAAACCGCTGGGGCTGAGGCCCAGCAATCTGTACTTTAATAAGCCTCCGGGTGACTCTGACATAGACACAAGTTTGCAAACCCCTGAGCTAGGGAATAGGATTTGGCTCGTGACAGCATTTCACCTCAGGAGGTACTGGTCCCCTGATAAAAGGTGAAAACAAAAACAGGCTGACTAGAAAGTCCCTGTGCTAGGACAGCGAGAGGAAATGATTCATTTCTTCAATATCTATCAAAATGTCACAAAAGAAGCACGGCAACTAATCCATTAAGTGATCATGACTCACCACGCTCAGTAGCGTCTATCTTCTATGTATATTGCAATACAATCCACATTTGTTTGCTGACAGTTTCACTTGTTAACCAGAACCAAGAATACTCACTATAAATGATATAAAAATAGGACTTAAAATTAGTGAAACTTACCGTATCAGTTAGCAATGAATTTGGCTGAAAACAACATATGCCTAAGATAAACACATATTATTCATTCCAGTCAGACACTTTGAAGAAAAATATTAACATTAAAAATATATATCCAGACTCTAGTTATTAGTGGAATATTAGACACTTATGTTCTAAAATGAAAGGTGCACTATTCAAATGTACTCAAGAACTTGTTTAAAATGTGACAAATCTGGGACTTCCCTAATAGTCCAGTGCCTAAGACTCCATGTTTCCAATGCAGAGGGCTTGGGTTCAATCCCTGGTCAGGAAACTAGACCCCACATGCCACGACTAAGAGTTTGCATGCCACGACTAAAAGAACCTGCATGCTGCAATAAAGATCCAATTTCCACATGCTGCCAACTAAGACTCAGCACAGCCAACTAAATAAAAAAAAATTTTTTTTAAGTGACACATCCCATTACCCTTATTGTACTGATAAAAGATGCTAATGAGTTGGGGGTAATGAAAAAAAAACAAACAAACAGTATACAAGATCACGCCCAAATCTATCTGAAGTCAGGATGTTCTGTTTCTCAGATTCCAAAACATGAATCTTTACATCTCTCCTAACAACCAATGTCCTTATCAAATTATATAGAATCTATTTTCAAACTTTTTCTTTCCTTCAGAGATTGAGTCTAGCAAGAGAGGAAGGAATATTTTAAAACAAACCCTTTTATTGAAGTAAAAGAAACTCGAGGCCTCTCACCACGAGTAGAAGATAATCGCATGAAGTCGATGAAGAAAGCGAGGGAAGCCATAGGTACAAACGGGCTCCTGGAGGCAGAACTTTATACTGATGTCAACGATGCTGGAGAGGCGCCAGGAAGCCTCAGCCAGGGAACGTGATCACACAGGCTTACAAAGGAAAAGGGCGAGGGGAGCAGGCTGGGATCCTCTTAGCCACAGCTATGGGAGGTGACAGCAGACTTGTCTCATCTGCAAGTGCTTAAGATAGTATTTCTTCATTAACACGATGCTAACCCCAAGAAGATACTGCGATGGTGGGGGTGAGGGTAGGGGCTGGGGGAACACCAGAGGAGCAAATTGTTTCAATTTAGTTCATACAGCTCCTCTTTCCAACCTTGCTGTATTCAGAGACACCTAATTATATCACCATATGCTTTGAAAAGAACATTTTTTCACTGCATCTAAAACAAGCATATGGTGAAATATTTTTTCAGGGTTATGTTTTAAGTGAAGTGTAGACGAATTGATGTGGCATATAATACTTCTAATATATAAGAAGCTTGAAGACCTTTGAGATATAACATCGGAATAGATGGATTAATAATTTTCTTGACATATTCTTGCATGTTTGATTAATTAATTGGTGTCTTGAGACTATGTCATTTTATCTCAAGATTTGAATGTACATGGGTTAATTTAGTAATGGATATCACTTTAATTGGATTTGAAATTGGGGTTTATGTCTCTGAGGACCTTAACTGGTCAGGGTAGTCAAAAGTATTAATTAATACACCTCAGAATATTAACTTATTTTCTGAATGCCTCATGGTCCTCCTCAGTTCATAGATTTGTGAAAGTTTTTCTCTCAGCATGAACTCATGGCCATACATTTGGGTAATTATAAAAGATCAGTCAAATGTAAAATTATGAAAAAAAGAGTTTTAAAAAATTATCATAAGCCTTCTGTTACTGATTTTTAAATTAGTTTACTGAAAATGCACTTATAGTATCTAGGAAAAATTCAACTCTGTGTTTCTTGAATCTACTTTCTCTCAAATACAAATGCATCAGCCAGCATCACCAAATTAAGCCATTTAGACTATGATTGTCATTGATCTGTGTTAGAAATAACATGTGTCAAAATACACGTCAGGTAGGTAGGAGGTCAAAGCCCATGAGAATTCATTGTGATTCTTTTGTTCACTAATTTTGCAACACTGTTCAAGTTAACCTGTCTTTTTGTGTTGGGTTAAAAATGGCAACCCACTCCAGTACTCTTGCCTGAAAAATCCCATGGACAGAGAAGCCTGGTAGGCTATAGTCAATGGGACTGCAAACAGTCGGACACGACTGAGCGATTTCACTTCAACCTGTCCTTATTTGTAAAATGGGGCTACATGCTAACATGGTCATGGTTCACTGAAGTCTGGGTCTGTGAAACCTGCAGTGTCAAGAGCCTACATCTGTTTGCTGACTTTTCCCTGCTCGTGGAGAGACCTACGAGCCACTCAAGGACACCAAATACACAGCCTGCAATGAGGTTTGGAGAAACTCTGTGACAATGTCAAGCCTAACAACGAACAGAAGTCAGCCTCACAGTGCTTCTATGCACCATCAGTGGGTCCCTATGTATACCCAGAAACCTCCTGAGGTAAGACAAGTGGTCCCAGAACACCTCCAGGAACTATGCAAGAGATCCTAGGCCCACTGCCTTCCCATCATGAGAGTCTTGTTCCATGAGAAAGCGCACTCCTTTGTGCACACTGCCTCTGTTTGGTTTTCTGGCTTTGCGTGGGTGATTAGAGACTCTCCAGTGTTATCTAGAACCAGAGGGAGACAGAGCCTCACGGGTATCTGATTGACCTACAAGGCCCTGCGTGACTTGGCCGCTCATCTACCTCTAACTCCCTGAAGCCTTGGTGAGCAGTGGAGCTCCCCCAAATCTCTATGCTCCAGTTCAGCAGCCACCTTGCCTTCTGCCCCAGGGCCCTGGCACCTGCAGCTCCCTCAGGAAGATTCTAGTCCCATGCTCCATGGGCCTGCACACACAGTCTTGATGCAATCTCTCTTAAAGTATCACTTTCTCAGGGAAACTTTTCATAACCCAGTCTAGGTCAAGTTTGTTTATGAGCAACTCTAAAGGATTATGATCCTTTCCTTCACTTATCTACACTTGTAATTGTGCATTCATAATGGAATATGGATATATCTCAGGCAATCTGCAAGAGGATACTCTAATAACGTCTATGTCCACAGCTCAGTGATAACATCCATAAGGGTATGTACTTTGAGCCTTTTGCTCACCAGTTCTATCATTCAAATTCAATGGGTAGAAGCAACCAATGATGACTGATTTACAACACAAAAGACAAAAAGGTTAAAAATCTATGTCAGTCACAGGCTGCCCAGATTTGAATACTGACTCTGCCACTTATTACCTCTGTGGTCTCGGACAGGTTTCTTAAAATCTGTGTGCCTCAGCTTCTTCATATGTAAAATGGAGATTACAAGAGGATCTATGTATTACAACTGTGGTGAGGATTAAATGCACCTTTTCATCTAAAGCATTTAGTAAGAACAAAACAAAGTAAATGTTAAGCATCCAGTAAATTTTGACTATTATTATTTAAAGCAGAAAGTAAATTTACTAATGTTAATTTTAAAGGTTATTCTTTCAGCTCATGCAGTTCAATATAAAAAACAGACAAGTCAATTAACAAATAAGCAGAAGACCTAAATTACATTTCTCCAAAGAAGACACACAGATAGCCAAAAATCACACATGAAAAGTTCAACACTACTAATCATTAGAGAAATGCAAATCAAAACTACAATGAGGTACCACCTCACACCAGTCAGAATGGTCATCATCAAAAAATCTACAAACAGTAAATGCTGAAGAGGGTGTGGAGAAGTGGGAACTGTTTTAAACTGTTGGTGGGGATGTAAATTGGTACAACCACTATGGAAAATAGTATGGAGGTTCCTTAAAATATTAAAAACAGAACTACCATCTTATCCAGCAATCACACTTCTGGACATATATCCAGAGAAAACTATAATTCAAAAAGGTACATGCACCCCAGTGTTCATTGCAGCACTATTTATAATAGCCAAGACATGGAAGCAACCTAATTGTCCATCAACAGGGGAATGGACAAAAGAACGAATCAGTGAGCTAGAAGATAAAATGGTGGAAATAACTTCTGAAGAGCAGAATAAAGTAAAAAGAATGAAAAGAACTGAGGATTGTCTCAGAGACCTCTGGGACAATATCAAATGCACCAACATTCGAGTTATAGGGGTCCGAGAAGAAGAAGAGAAAAAGAAAGGGTATGAGAAAATTTGTGAAGAGATTAGAGTTGAAAATTTCCCCAACATGGAAAAGAAATAGTCAATCAAGTCCAAGAGGGACAGAATCCCATAAAGGCTAAACCTAAGGAGAAACACACCAAGACACATACTGATCAACTAAGAAAGACTAAATACAAAGAAAGAATATTAAAGCAGCAAGGAAGAAGCAACAAGTAACATACAGGGGAAGCACCATATACTTAACAGCTATCTTTCAGCAGAAACTCTTCAGGTCAGAAGGGAAAGGCGGTATATATTTAAAGCATTGAAAGGGAAAAAGCTACAACCAAGATTACTGTACCGGCAAGGATCTCATACAAAAGTTATGGAGAAATAACAAGCTTCTCAGACAAGCAAAAGTTAAGAGACTTCAGTACCACCAAACTAGCTTTACAACAAATGTTGAAGGGACTTATATAGTCAAGAAACACAAGAGAAGATAAAAATCTACAAAATCAATCCCAAACAATTAAGAAAATGGCAATAGGAACATATATATCAATAATTACTTTAAATGTAAATGGATTAAATGCTCCAACCAAAAGACACAGACTGGTTGAATGGATATGAAAACAAGACCCATACATATGCTGTCTACAAGAAACCCACTTCAGACCTAAAGACACATATAGACTGAAAGTGAGAGGATGGAAATATATATTCCATGCAAATGGGAAGCAAAAGAAAGCTGGAGTAGCAATCCTCCTATCAGACAAAAAAGACCTTAAAATAAAGATTACAAGAGACAAGGAAGGACACTACATAATGATCAAGAGATCAATCCAAGAGAAAGACATACCAATTGTAAGTATCTATGCACCCAACATAGGAGCACCTCAATACATAAGACAAACACTAACAAACACAAAAGGAGAAATTGACAGTAACACAATAATAGTAGGAGACTTTAACATGCCACTCACACCAATGGACAGATCATCAAAACAGAAAATTAATAAGGAAACACAAGTCTTAAATGATACATTAGGTGAGATTGATCTCATTGATATCTTCAGGACATTCCACCCAAATGCTGAAGAATACATCTTCTTCTCAAGTGCACATGGAACATTCTCCAGGAGAGACCACATCTTGGGTCACAGATCAAACCTCAGTAAATTTAAGAAAATTGCAATCATTTCAAAGCATCTTCTCCAACCACAATGTTATGAGACTAGATATCAATAACAAGAAAAAAAACTGTAAGATACAAAAACACATGGATATTAAACAACACATTTATAAATAACCAACAGGGTACTGAAGAAATCAAAAGGGAAATCAAAAAATTTCTAGAAATAAATGACAATGAAAACATGACAACTCAAAGCCTATAAGATGCAGCAAAAGCAGTTCTAAGAGGGAAGTTTATACCAACACAATCCTACCTCAAGAAACAAGAAAAACATCAAACAGACAACCTAGCTTTACACCTAAAGCAACTGGAAAAAGAAGAACAAAAAAAAATCAGTAGAAAGAAAGAAATCATAAAGATCCAAGCAGAAATAAATGAAAAAGAAATGAAAGAAACAATGGTAAAGATTAATAAAACTAAAAGCTGGTTCTTTGAGAAGATAAACAAAATTGACAAACCTTTAGCCAGACTCATCAAGAAAAAAAGTGAGAAGAATAAAATCAACAAAATTAGAAGTGAAAAAGGAGAGGTTACAACAGACAATGCAGAAATACAAAGGATGATAAGAGATTACTATGAACAACTATATGGCAATAAAATGGATAACCTGGAAGAAATGGATAGATTCTTAGAAAAGTTCAATCTTCCAAGACTGAACCAGAAGAAATAGAAATTATGAACAACCCAATTACAAGCACTGAAATTTAAGGTGTGATCAAAAATCTCCCAAAAAACAAAAGCCCAGGATGAGATGGCTTCACAGGAGAATTCTAGCACACATTTAGAGAAGAGCTAATGCCTATCCTTCTAAAACTCTTTCAAAAAATTGCAGAAGAACACTTCCAAACTCATTCTATGTGGTCACCATCAACTTGATACCAAAACCAGACAAAGACAATACAAAAGAAGAAAACTACAGGCCAATATCACTGATGAACATAGATGCAAAAACCCTCAACAAAATTTTAGCAGACAGAATTCAGCAACACATCAAAAAGCTCATACACCATGATCAAGTTGGGTTTATTCCAGGAATGCAAGGATTCTTCAATGTACACAAATCGACCAATGTGACATACCATATTAACAAATTGAAAGATAAAAATCATATGATAATCTCAATAGATGCAGAAAAAGGCTTTGACAAAACTCAGCACCAATTTATGATTAAAACTCTTCAAAAAGTGGGCATAGAAGGAACCTACCTCAACATAGTAAAGGCCATATATGATAAGCCTACAGCAAACATTATTCTCAATGGTGAAAAACTGAAACAATTCCCCCTAAGATCAGGAACAAGACAAGGGTGTCCACTTTCACCACTATTATTCAACATAGTTTTGGAAGTCCTAACTACAGCAATCAGAGAAGAAAAAGAAAGAAAAGGAATCCAGATTGGAAAAGAAGAAGTAAAGATCTCACTGTTCACAGGTGACATGATATTGTACACAGAAAACCCTAAAGATCATATCAGAAAATTACTAGAGCTGATCAGTGAATTTAGCAAAGTTGCAGGATACAAAATCAATATATAGAAATCACTTGCATTTCTATACACTAATTATGAAAAATCAGAAAAAGAAATTAAGGAATCAATCTCATTCACCATTGTAACAAAAAGAATTAAATATCTAGGAATTAACTTACCTAATGACATCCTGGAATGTGATGTGAAGTGGGCCTTAGAAAGCATCACTGTGAACAAAGCTAGTGGATGTGATGGATTTCCAGTTGAGCTCTTTCAAATCCTAAAAGATGATGCTGTGAAAGTGCTACACTCAATATGCCAGAAAATTTGGAAAACTCAGCAGTGGCCACAGGACTGGAAAAGGTCAGTTTTCACTCCAATCCCTAAGAAAGGCAATCCCAATGAATGCTCAAACTACTGCACAATTGCACTCATCTAACATGCTAGTAAAGTAATGCTCAAAATTCTCCAAGTCAGGCTTCAGCAATACGTGAACCGAGAACTTCCAGATGTTCAAGCTGGTTTTAGAAAAGGCAGAGGAACCAGAGATCAAATTGCCAACATCCACTGGATCATCGAAAAAGCAAAAGCATTCCAGAAAAACATCTATTTCTGCTTTATTGACTACACCAAAGTCTTCGACTGTGTAGATCACAATAAACTGTGGAAAATTCTGAAGGAGATAGGAATACCAGACCACTTGACCTTCCTCTTGAGAAACCTGTATGCAGGTCAGGAAGCAACAGTTAGAACTGGACATGGAACAACAGATTGGTTCCAAATAGCAAAAGGACTATGTCAAGGCTGTACATTGTCACCCTGCTTATTTAACTTATATGCAGAGTACATCATGAGAAATGCTGGGCTAAATAAAGTACAAGCTGGAATCAAGATTGCCAGGAGAAATATCAATAACCTCAGATATGCAGATGACACCACCCTTATGGCAGAACATGAAGAGGAACTAAAAAGCCTCTTGATGAAAGTAAAAGAGGAGAGTGAAAAAATTGGCTTAAAGCTCAACATTTAGAAAACTAAGATCATGGCATCTGGTCCCATCACTTCATGGCAAATTGATGGGGAAACAGTGGAAACTGTGTCAGACTTTATTTTGGGGGGCTCCAAAATCACTGCAGATTGTGATTGCAGCCATGAAATTAAAAGATGCTTACTCCTTGGAAGGAAAGTTATGAGCAACCTAGATAGCATATTAAAAAGCAGAGACATTACTTTGCCAACTAGTATGCTATGGTTTTTCCAGTGGTCATGTATGGATGTGATAGTTGGACTGTGAAGAAAACTGAGCGCTGAAGAATTGATGCTTTAGAACTGTGGTGTTGGAGAAGACTCTTGAGAGTCCCTTGGACTGCAAGGAGATCAGTCCTGCAGGTTCATTGGAAGGACTGATGCTGAAGCTGAAACTCCCAATACTTTGGCCACCTCATGCGAAGAGTTGACTCACTGGCAAAGACCCTGATGCTGGGAGGGATTGGGGGCAGGAGGAGAAGGGGATGGCAGAGGATGAGATGGTTGGATGGGATGACCGACTCGATGGACATGTGTTTGGGTAAACTCCGGGAGTGTGAAAGTGTTAGCTGCTCTGTCATGTCCGACTCTTTGTGACCCCATGGACTGTAGCCCGCTAGGCCCCTCTGTCCATAGGATTCTCCAGGCAAGAATACTGGAGTGGGTTGCCATCACCCCTTTAAAATGATTTAAATCTTCGTGGGTTGAAATGGTAACGTTTTCAAGATATTATTTTCTGAAAGACATTTTTATCATTCTACCTCACAGTTCCCTGTTGGCCCATGGAAGAGAGCGTACTCTCATCTGTGCCCGCAGGCCACTTCTCAGTGCCTCCACCCACTTCTCAGCTCTCCCTCTGCCTCCTGGGAGAGGAAACACTGACGTCATCAGCCTCACGCTTGGATCAAAGTTGACTAGTAGAAGAGCTACTATTCCAAAAGTTAAGAATAACTTCCACTAACTTTCTGTTACTACCCGATCCTCTTCTGTTGGTTCACAGACCAGAGCCCAGCCTCAGAGGCAGGCCAGCATCCTTATCCAGGGGCTGGCTAGATACCTGGACTTAGGAAGCCAGGGGCAAGGAGCCCTGCCTAGAGGGCTAGGCCACTTGCTCATGAACCACTGCCATTTCACAGGGAAGCCTGCTGTCTAGAGCTCTGGGCACTTGTCCAGCTATTCCATCTCAGAAGTCACGGCTTGTACTTTGGCTCCCTCCTCCCTGCCTCTCACTGGTTGTTTACTAGTCAAGAGTCCTAGAGAGCAGGTGGGCCAGTGGGAGGCTTTAGCATTAAAATTACACCAAAAAGTCCAGCACAATCTTTCAGTGGAAGAAAGAAAAGCCTTAGAACAATATCTACATTATAATTCTGCTTCTGTCAAATAAAAATGTCCCCAAATTCTGTGTATGTTCTTATACAATTATGAGAATAATGTTTGAAAAGGTCACAAAGGGTGCAAACCAAATTCTCACCATGCCTGCCATTCGAGAGGAGAATGGGTTGGAGGGAGTTAGAGGGGGGAAATGTAAAGAGAGGTATTGACTTTTTTGCTGTGTAGTTCTGTATATTGTTTGGATTTTTACAATGAGCATATATATTCATACTTGATGTGTGTTTCAAGCAAGAAGGTTTTCTGGTTTTTCATACATACAAAAATAACTTGCTGAATATGAGAAATCTTTGGAACAAAACTCTTGCACAAAAGATTTGCTTGAGCAAATGTATGGCCTTATCTAAAACAAAGCCTCACTTCCTCTCAAAAAATAATAAGAACTATGTGAATTGGTGGGGAAAATCACTTTTTAAAAACTAAGAAAAAATAAAAAATAATTCCTATCCTAAGTTTTATTATTGGTTCTTTTGACTTGCTGTCACCTCTGGGCCTTTATGAGTACTAGACAAACAAAAGGTATTTTGAGGGATGGGTGAAGCATTATGAATTCTCAGGGACCAGAAGAGAGGATGTAATTTGCCAAAGCAGGAACTGATGTCTGTCTTCTGAGTCAGGTGGTATGATTACCAAGTACTGTATATAATATTATACATATACACTTAGATATATAGCACACACATATCTATGTATATTCACACAATTCATGCAAAATATATATTACTGAACTTCCCAAAAGCAAGAGCCGTAATTTAGCCATCTTTGTATCATAGCACTCAGTATAATAACCTGATAGTTCATCATCAATACAAATATTTTGAGCTATGTAACAATATTTTAGCTACCACTGATTGAAGACTATGCTGGCCACTTAAATACACTGTCATTTAACCAACAACTTACTAGGTAGGTATTATGGCCTGAATCATGTTCCCCCCAAATCATATGCTGTAGCCCTAACTCCCAGAACTTCAGAATGTGATTCTATTTGAAGATAGGGCCTTTAAAGTGGTAATGAAAGTAAAAAACGAGATCACATAAGTGGGTCCTGATCCAATACAACTAGTGTCCTTATAAGAAGGGATGAGAAACGACACACAGAAGCAATACCTAGCGAAGACACTGGCGCCATCACAAGCCAAGGAGAGGCCTTACTTGGACTTCCAGCATCCAAGACTAAGAAAAATCAATTTCTGTGGTTTAAGCCAGTCTGTGATAATTTGTTATGGCAGCTTTAACAAACTAATCTAGTAAGTAAATGATTTTACCCTACTACCTGATTTGAGATTTACTCAAGTCCGGATAGTATAGCCCAATGGACTTGTGATGGGTATCTGTTTTGGTAACAGTACGCTGTTCTCCCTAAAGGTTTCTATTCCATGAAGACTTTCTGGGTCTACAAACAAAGGATAAGCACAGTATCAAGACTATGACATCCTAAGAGTCTTCCTACTGTAGCTGGCCATGGAAGACTTCTGGACCAAGCACTCAATCAGCCTCTCTCTCTTAGGATCTGAGATCTAGAGTCACACAGGACAAAAGGAATTTGGAACTGAGACATTTCAAGTCTAGTGCCCTTCATAGATTCTCCATGCGTTCTTATCATAGAGATCGCTGGAGCTACTCTGGTTACTGACCTTCCCAAGGCCTTGAATTTTCAACTCTTCCTCTGCTTCTGAACCAGTGCATCCCCTTTCTTGGCCTAAACTTACTAGGGACAGTCTTTGCTTCCTGAAGCCCAAAACGCTTCAGTGATACACGTATCATTTCATACAATTAAGTCCCTCCCATGATAGTCTCCTAATAAATAAATCAACTGTATATTCTTGGGTCCCTTAAGAAAAAAGTTTGAAAATGCCTTGCAAAATAAAACTCTCCACCATACCCATCCAATGTCAGTAGGTGACAATGCCATTTCACAGATGAAAAAGGTCAAAGAATAGAAGCTAACATAAAACCAGACTTTTCCAATATACCAAACAGAACTTTAAAAAAATTAGGGGCAAGAGAAAAGAGTACATGGAAAGGTTGAATTGCAGAAGTATAGAATGTGCTCAGTAACTAGGCTGTAGTTGATATCTGCAGTGCGCTATGGCACGCAGCTAACAGCTAGACAGCAAGTGACTGCAGAAGTTTTGCACAATAATTCTGCCCTACTGGACTCTCAATCCCCAAGCCAGATGGTTTCCACAGAGACAACCTAACTCATTACCAAGGTGAATTGATATCATGACTTGGTAAAAGAATTTTAGAATCACTTCCAATAGCACTATTTTCTGATATCCCTACACAAGTAATATGCCAAGTTGTGTCTATTTGCCAAAACAGTGATTTCCCACAAAGAAAATTACTTATTCTTAATGTATTATTTATATCACTTGCAATTTTTTAGTATAAAGTTTATTAAAAAATATATTCTCCCAATCCCCATCAGTCACAATTTTAAAATTGTATACAGCCAGATCACACAATTAGATCTCAGAATTAACATATCTTTTTTTCTCTGCTTAAATTTTAAAACTTCAATAAAACTTTCATTTACTTTTCCATGTTCCTTTAAAATTAGAAATTAAATTTAACTGTTTTCTAACACCTGGAAAAGTTTTACTTGCAGTTTCTGCTTTCCTTTATCCATCAAAGAATGGCTACAACGGTTTTCAAAAACTTTATAAGTCACAATCTAAACTGATTTCATCATTCGTGAAACTGGCATCATTCACCCTGCACTTGCTACCTCAGATAGTGAGTATTAGGAATGGCTTTTTATATTCCAGTGAAGTAAACCACCTACTAAGATAGGTTAACTAACCTGATCAACAGGAAAGTGTTATTCTCGAGTCCTATGCCCAGAGAAGTTTGCAGTTGTCTTCATGAGGTGTCCCCAAAGCTAATACTTATTTTGCCCAACTACACATCTACAAATCAAAATCTCTCCTCTCAAATGGATAAGGAAGCTGTGGTACATATACACCATGGAATATTACTCAGCCATTAAAAAGAATTCATTTGAATCAGTTCTAATGAGATGGATGAAACTGGAGCCCATTATACAGAGTGAAGTAAGCCAGAAAGATAAAGAACATTACAGCATACTAACACATATATATGGAATTTAGAAAGATGGTAATGATAACCCTATATGCAAAACAGAAAAAGAGACACAGAAGTACAGAACAGACTTTTGGACTCTGTGGGAGAAGGCGAGGGTGGGATGTTTCGAGAGAACAGCATGTATATTATCTATGGTGAAACAGATCACCAGCCCAGGTGGGATGCATGAGACAAGTGCTCGGGCCTGGTGCACTGGGAAGACCCAGAGGAATCGGGTGGAGAGGGAGGAGGGAGGGGGGATCAGGATGGGGAATACGTGTAACTCTATGGCTGATTCATGTCAATGTATGACAAAACCCACTGCAATGTTGTGAAGTAATTAGACTCCAACTAATAAAAATAAATGGAAAAAAATATATAAATGAAATTTATAAAATAAAAAATAAGAAAAGAAATAAAAATATAAAACAATCAGTGCCTGAAAAAAAAAATCTCTCCTCTCCTCCCCCTCCCTCACTTCCCATCTTCCCCTTCTCCCCCCACCCCACCCCCACCCTACCTTCATCTCTCTGTTTCTGTTTCAATTTCAGTGTCTGGATCAATCAATCCCTGCTCAACCAATTAGCTATCAGACAGAGATAAACACTGGGAGAGAAAACGTTATGACTTACAAGTTGCTAAAAGAGTCTCCATGGTGCTCCTTCCTCTACGTAACCATTCACATTGCCCCCAAATTCCCACACTAATAACTACAGACATTTCCTGATCAACTCTGTTAAAATACCTAGTGCTGCCCTTGGTAAATCAGTGCATGAATAGCCACGGTCATGGAAGGGGGTCTTGTGCTACAGGGATGAAAAATGCCATCACTTAGAAAGCCTCGACCCAGATATTTGGCTCTGATGTGAGCTAGACATCAGTAGAAACAGATTAAAGGCAGAAGTGAAACAAATGGGAAGGTATAAGAAGTAAGTATATGTATGGCTGAGTCCCTTCACTGTTCCCCTGAAACTACAACAACATTATTAATTAGCTATGACCCAATACAACATAAAAAGTTTATTTTTAAAAAGTAAGTCATGATCGAGAAGGAGAGAAGGAAGTCTGTAAGGTGAATTGCTTTGATCAGAATGGCAGGGGAAGATTGACATTCGTGTGGGGAAGATTGACATTCGTGTGATATGCAGACTGACATTTTTTTTTTCTTTTTTTTTAATTGGCATAAAAGTGAAAATGTATTTAGAATGAGAAAATAAATAACAATGAATTACTTATTCTTTAAAGATGACATATCCTCCACTTTTTTTTGAGCCTTTCCCATATTTTTATTTGGATCTTAATAAATGTATACATTAATCTAAATGGAATTGACAGCTTTACAAGTTTAAGCTTTTTATCCCAAGATAAGTATGTGATTTATTTAAGTCATCTTTTACGAACATAGAGATAGAGATATAACATTTTCTTCAAGAAGGTTCTGCTCATTTCTAGTTATATTTATTCCAAGGTATTTTAAAAAATCTTTTTGTTGCTACTGTTAACCTATCTGTATCTATAGATATACTTTTATACTTTTTGATATCTATCTATATGACATATCTGCCAGAGTTTTAAGACTGATTTCTACATTGTTTTAATCTGTATACTCACTTACCATCTCTATAAATGACAACAGCTCATATTTTCTAAAGAGGGAATAGAAAAGTAATTCAGTCTTTCTCCTAACACAGTTGGCAGATTTTTAGTTTTTGTTACAGATTCTAAAAGTTTCTGTCATAACACCACCTAATATGGTATGGAGAAAATTTGGGGATTTTTTTTTTTTAATTTGAAAAGGCTTCTTATTAAGTTTCTTTCCTATATGCCTGGTTTCTGGTTCTCTGCATTTTCAAACCCTGTTTCTCTCCGCTGCCTACGCACTTTCCACGCCAAGAACACGTTCGCATTGCAAATGCTCCTGGTCTTGCACCTTCCAATCCAGCTGCCACTGTAAGCAGCAGTTCTACTCAGGGACAGTAGCTTCGGTTGTGAAACCACGTGTTAAATGTAGAACATACATCGGCAGCTATTTCCTTTTTATAACATTTCTCTGTCACCAAGTTGCAAGATAAAGAAGCATTCAGAGTATCAAGCAAATCCATACCAGCTTTTAATTGTATGTTAAATGTCATAAATCACATGAATTTGGTGATAATTTCCTCCTCACCAGAGCAGTTGCTTGGTGATTTGGCTTTCTTCCAGGCCCTTTTAGATAGCAGTGCTGACCAAATTATCCTGTTATTCAGAAAGCTCAATGAAACATTAGATCACATTTATTTTCAATAATTAAATTCATACCAGCTGCTGAACAAGAAAAGTGTTCCTTCTAACGCAAACCAAAATCAGTTTTAAAAAGACATTGCTCACAAAGAGTGCATGCAATGAACCAGAATATTTTACACTTCAAGCCACACATAGCAATGTGAGCAATTGTAGACACATTAATTTGCAGGTAGCAGGGGATGTCTTCCTGTTCACATTATTTTGTTCTTATAAAATATAGTGTTCTAAAAAATATATATATAGTGTTCTATCTAAGTAATTTACAAAAGAATTGATCATCATTTTCAAAGTGCCCATTATAGAAGTTAGATTGAGAAACTATGAAATAAAAACAGTATTTCCATAAAGTTTTTTGAAAGCATCTATTCACACTAATTCTTAGGACAACTATAAAATTTCTGGTTTGTATCAAAATTATTTTATAAAATTGAAAAGCTAAGTATATGGGCTTTTTACTCTGACCTTAATTTACTAAAACGCGGAAACCTAAAAATGCTGCTTTATCACACATTTGTCACACAATGCTTTATCACACAATTCCTGTAGGAAAAAAAGTTTAGGAATTCAAGACGAAATAAATACACTTTAAAGCTCACTTTGACTATAAGCAATAGTACTATGTTGTTTAAAGGCAACTGTTCTCCATCTTGAATCCTTGTTAGAATCAAGCGGGGAGCTTTAAAATTCCTACTGTCCAGACTACACCCCAGAAGAGTTCATTAGCATTTCTATATAAGGGCCAGGCATCAGTCCCAAGTGATTCTGATATGTGTTAAAAAGTGAGAACAAGTGCATTATTCTGTATTTGTAATGAGCAGGCAGGCAAGAGCAGACAAGAATATTTGCTGTAAATTAATTCAGAAGGAAAAGCCATAGAAAGCACCAAAGTCACTCCCAACCTCCCCAGGCAAGAGGTCCTCAAAATAGGAAGATTCAGCATAAAGATTATTTAAGGGTGTGACTATGAAACTCTTTAAGTCTTCAGAAAAACTAACCCTCTCCACCATTCCAACTGGCTTCTGTGACTAGTAAGGGCTTTGTCTCAGCCCTATCAGCCAACCCAGAGAGGGATCTGTCTTGAAGAGACTTGTGGGTATGGTTTTTATCTAATGGAGTAAACCCCAACAGGACTTATAGAAAACTCACAAAACTTTCAAGAAAATTGTACCAACAGGAGCACCATTGGCTTAAACTAAAGGGGATAAGGAAGAAGGTCCATGGTGCCACCAATTCTGCAGAGGGTGGAAAGCCGTCAGCAAAGTTAGTCTGCCCAACTACCACATCAGTGAGGAAGGATGATACAGAGGGTAGACCCAAAGATCCCAGGGTATGGAGCCAAGAGCTTAGAGACGTATAACCAGGGCATCACAGGGCCTGATCAAGAAACTGGCGGCAGCCTGTGTCCAAATGGATTTCAGAATTGCTCTAGATCAGGAGACTCGTTGGAGAAGGAAATAGCAACCCACTCCAGTGTTCTTGCCTGGAGAATCCCCGGGACGGGGGAGCCTGGTGGGCTGCCGTCTATGGGGTCGCACAGAGTCGGACACGACTGAAGCGACTTAGCAGCAGCAGCAGCAGCAGGAGACTCGTTTTCCCCTGATGCCATAACAAAATACCGCAAATTCAGTGGATTAAAACAACACAAACTTATGATCTTAGAGATCACAGATCAGGTACAAGTTTCACCAGATGAAAACCAAGGTACCAGCAGCGCTTTCTGGAGGCTCTAAGACAAAACCTGTTATTGTTCATTCTGGTGTTTGACAAAATTCAACAGCTTGAGATCATAGGAGTGAGTTTCCTATTTTCTTGCTGACTATAAACAGAGGGCCATTTCCAGCTTCTGGAGATCATGACATTCCTCAGCTCATGGTCTCCATTCTCCACCGTCACAGCCAGCAGCAGCCTTTCTCTGACTCACTCCTCCTCCTTTCTCTTCTACTTTTAAGGACACAGGTGATCTGGACAACCTAGAATAATCTTCCCATTTCAAGCCACCTTAAACACACCTGCAAAGTACCCTTGGCTATGGAAGGCAACATATTCAGATTCTAGGGATTAGGACATGGCATCTTGGGGTAAAGGGGTCTTGTTTTATCAATCATAACCACTAGGTGGTACAAGCCTTCTGTTCTCCCCCTTTTTAATAGGACAGCTTCTGCGGTGATCCTATCTCCTTCTCACTAAGGTATGCACAAAAGTGGGGATATTCAGTTTAGCTCAGTCACTCAGTAGTGTTCAACTCTTTGTGACCCCATGGACTGCAACACGCCAGGCCTCCCTGTCCATCACCAACTCCTGGAGCTTGCTCAAACTCATGTCCATCGAGTTGGTGATGCCATCCAACCATCTCATCCTCTGTCATCCCCTTCTCCTCCCACTTTCAATCTTTGCCAGCATCAGGGTCTTTTCACATGAGTCAGTTCTTCACATCAGGTGGCCAAACGAATATTCAGGACTGATTTCCAACGAATATTCAGGACTGATTTCCTTTAGGATGGACTGGTTGGATCTCCTTGCAGTCCAAGGGACTCTCAACAGTCTTCTCCAACACCACAGTTCAAAAGCATCAATTCTCTGGTACTCAGCTTTTATAGTCCAACTCTCACATCCATCCATAACCACTGGAAAAACCATAACCTTGACTAGATGGACCTTTGTTGGCAAAGTAATGTCTCTGCTTTTTAATATGCTGTCTAGGTTGATCATAGCTTTTATTCCAAGGAGTAAGCATCTTTTAATTTCACAGCTGCAGTCACCATCTGCATTGATTTTGGAGCCCAAAAAAGTAATATCTGACACTGTTTCCACATTTTCACCATCTATTTGCCATGAAGTGATGGAACTAGATGCCATGATCTTAGTTTTCTGAATGTTGAGTTTTACGCCAACTTTTTCACTCTCCTCTTTCACTTTCATCAAGATGCTCGTTAGTTCTTCTTCACTTTCTGTTATTAAGGGTGGTGTCATCTGCATATCTGAGGTTATTGATATTTCTCCCATGATGTTAACAAAGGGGAGGTTAAAATGGGGAAGAAGGACAGTTAACCAGTCTCTTCAATGAACAGGTCTTGAGAACAAATGGCTCTGAATGCAAGGAACTATACCCAAGTTACCACATGTGAGGCTCTTCAACCACACCTAAATCCAATTTAGTTAAAGAAGTCCTGGATTATGGACTGATGCTATAGTAGAATGACAGTTTGGAAAACCCTGGAAGGGGTACATGTTTTTGCAAGTGAGAGGGATGTAAATAATCTGCAACCAGAAAGCAGACTGAGGTAGACAGACGATGGCAGAAAATGCTTAGACTCCTCCCACTGAAACGTAGTCTGGGGTCCCACCCCTGTATCTTATGACCAACAGAGTAGGCAGAAGTGATGCAGTGTGACTTCCCTGGCAGGTCATTGTACCTGTCAACAAGAGAATACTCAGAAAACATGTGTTGAGTGACTGGGTAAACAAAAACCTACTCTGTGTAGAAGTCAGGGGAGACAATTATTTTAAACATTAATAATGCATATGGTCACATAACCATTTATTGGCGGCTTACTAGGTACCAGGCAGTATGCAAAGTGCCCTATACATGTGTTATAATTGTATTATCTGCACTTTATAGATCAGAGAGATTAAGTGATGTTAATGAAATCATATGGTCAATAAGTGGCTGAATTGGTATTCAAACCTGGGTACCTCTAACACCAGAGTCCCCTTATTTGCCTTCTCTCTTCTTTCATTTCTTTTGAACTTCCTTTTTAGTTATTCATATAAATGGTCAAAAAAACTCCACAAATAGTGTCAAAAGCATACAGTGAAAAGTCTCTCTCTCACCTCTGATTCTCATCTCCCATTCCCATTCTCCAAGAAAAGCATGGCTACTAGTTTCCTCTGTATTGTTTTAAACATATCCTAGGTAATTATTAATACAAATATATGTGAGTATCTCTTTTTACACAAGTGGTGGTATTTTAAATGCAAAATGTAACTTTTTCTCATATAATCATGTCTCCAAAATTGTTAAATAATACACTGCATTAATGTATACACAAAAAAGAGGTAAAAACTGTATAATATCCAAATAATTTGAGTCAGTATAATTGTTTAAACAATAAAACATTAATGTAGTGAAAACAAAATAAATATTCTATTCCTCAGGGTTTTTTAATTAAATCTCTTAAATGTGTATTGCATTCCTTGAAACAGTTTAGGAATATCAAATTTTATATTCATTAAGCAAATAAAAAATCAGTCGGTGTAACTTAAGTAGTAATACTGAAGTTTTATTCAAGCAACAGACACCTTTAGAATCTTAAACGGTAAATAGCAAAGGTTTAGGTCTGACAATATTTAATTAATTTTAACTGACCAATAGGAGAAAAAAAATGAAGGGTATACTAAGAACAAAATATAGACATTTTCCAGAGTTATGAAACACATTTTTTAAAAATTGTGAATCTACAGCTAATTGTCATATGGAAACTATTATATTGGCTACCTCTTATACTGTGCTTGCTTTTCTATCTAGTACTGATGCAAAATAAAATTTAGGCTGAAGTTTTCTGAAGAGGAAGCAGGAAAGTTTTATTAGTATAAAAGGAGAAAATATAAATTTAACAAAAGATGAAAGAAAGATTTTGCCATATGAAAGATTAATTCAATACTTCAAGAATCATTGTCCTGGAACAGGTATTTATGTTCAAAAATATGAGAAAATTATCAAACTGCATCTTTAAGGATAAATTTGGCCGATAAATGTCATACAGAATAAAACTATCAATTAATAAAATCTGCCTTTCCTTTAGTAGTAAGAAAAAAAATGACCCAAATGTTTGGGTATAAATTTTTCATCACACCTGAGTAGCTTATATATCAAAGTGACACCCTAACTAATATATATACACGAATAATTCACATTTGTCTTGGTTTGGATTTTCCCCCAGAAGCACACTGTGCAACAAGGATTCTAGCACAAGGAGTTGATGTGGAAGGTCTCAGCAAACAGTGGAGTGGAGTGGAAGTCAGTGAAGGGTGTTTTACCGAGGCAGTTAGCACTGCGGGCAACCAAAAACAACCCTAACAGTCAGTGTTGAACACGCCCAAGGAGGGACAAGGAGCTTGGGTGTGTATCCACCAACACTCACTGAGACAAAACAGCTCCCTCAAGGTAGTAATCTGTGGCTGCTTTCCACCTGCGGAGAACCCAGGTGAGGGCACCCAGGCCCAGAGAAAGCCGGCAGACCGAGGCAAGGATTTTGAACTCCAGGGATGGGCGTGATCTGAAGGGATCTGGAGAGTCTCTGCTCTATTTCAGACCAGAAGAAGGCAAAGGTTCTCTGTAAAGGTCCCAAGAGTAAACATTCTAGGCTATGTGGGCCACTACAATCTCTGCTGCAGCCGCTCAGCTGGGCAGTTATAGCACAAAAGCAGCCGTAGACAATACGTAGACAAAGTTGCATGACTGTGTCTCAATGAAACTTTAGGGACACTCAAATGTGAATTTCATATAATTCTCATGTGCTAAAAAATATCATTCCTCTTTTGACTTTTTTCAACCACTTAAGAATGCAAAAACTATTCTTTGTTTGCACCCATACAAAAATAGGAGGTAGGCTGCATTTGGCCCATTGGCTCTAATTTGCCAAACTCTGTTTCAGACTATGAAGATATTTAACAAACATTTATAAAATCCCATGGGAGATAACAATTTGTAAGATTTCATATGATAATATTTAATAACCAACCTAACACAAAAACTGCCCTATTGTTTTGAAAATAGTGTATTTTCATTCTAGTGTACTGATCTATGCTGTAGTTACTAATGAGTTATTAAATGAATGTGCACAGGAAAATGCAAGTATACAAATGATCTCAGACCTGTTTAAGAGCTATTAGAGTTCATCTCATTAACCCGTTCTTTTGTCAGAGTAATCTCATATCTAATGAATACCAAAAAATACATACATTAGTAAATTACGGACAGCTTTTCATCAGTCATAAGTGCATTGTGCTAATCTGCATATTTATATCAGCTATGAAGTCTATGTAATGCAATCTAAATAAGCAAGTAGAGAATGTCATTTTATAGAAGGGATTTAGGTGAACTGGTTGGAAAGTGAGGTTAGTCTTGACCTATTTTTGCAAAATGATCACGTTATTTTTCTTTAGACTGTAAATTTATGTGGGATGAATAAATAGGGAAGAAAGGCTGTAGATGACAGAAGATGTAAAGTCTTCTCCTCAAAGTGCCTCTTTATGCCAACACTACAGGAGCCAAAAGTATTAGAGGACTTAAGCTCAATCTTCCAGAAAGTGGTATGTTACCTTTAGTCAATTCAGTCACTCAGTCGTGTCCGACTCTTTGTGACCCCATGGACGGCAGCAGGCCAGGCCTCCCTGCCCATCACCAACTCCTGGGCCTTGCTCAAACTCATGTCCATCGAGTCAGTGATGCCATCCAACCATCTCATCCTCTGTTGCCCCCTTCTCCTGCCTTCAATCTTTCCCAGTATCAGGGTCTTTTCAAATGAGTCAGTTCTTCACATCAGGTGGCCAAAGTATTGGAGTTTCAGCTTCAACATCAGTCCTTCCAATGAATATTCAGGATTGGATTTCCTTTAGGATGGACTGGTTGGATCTCCTTGCAGTCCAAGGGACTCTCAAGAGTCTTCTCCAACACCACAGTTCAAAAGCATCAATTCTTTGGCGCTCATCTTTCTTTACAGTCCAACTCTCACATCCATACATGACTACTGGAAAAATATAGCTTTGACTAGATGGACCTTTGTTGACAAAGTAATGTCTCTGCTTTTTAATATGCTGTCTAGGTTGGTCATAACTTTTCTTACAAGGAGCAAGCGTCTTTTAATTTCATGGCTCCAGTCACCATCTGCAGTGATTTTGGAACCCCAAAAAATAAAGTCTGTCACTGTTTCCATTATTTCCTCATCTATTTGCCATGAAGTGATGAGACTGGATGCCATGATCTTAGTTTTCTGAATGTTGAGCTTGAAGCCAGCTTTTAAACTCTCTCTTTCACTTTCACCAAGAGGCTTTTTAGTTCTCCTTCGCTTTCTGCCATAAGGGTGAGGTACCCATTTGACCTCTCTGATCATCATTTGTCTTGAAAACAGACATTCAACACCAACTGAAACTATGCAAAAGCAACTTGCTAGATGGAGATGGCCAGACACCATCTTCTCAAAGTCCAAAATCTGGGACTTCCCTGGTGGTCCAGTGGTTAAGAAGTTGCCTTCCAGTGGAGGGGATATGGGTTTGATACCTGGTCGGGGAACTAAGATTCCACATGCCACAGGGCAGCTAAACCCATGTGACACAACTACTGAGCCAGCATGCCCTAGACCCCATGTGCCACATCTAGTAAGAAGCCCACTCGCCACAATGAAGATCCTGCATGCCACACCTAAGACCCGACACAACACTTTCTTTAAAAATCCAAAATTTAAAGGACAGATGACAATTCAACATGAGAAGTGCTCAATTAAATGTGTACACAATGCAGAGTGGGATATCAGAAGAGAAAGTGACTAAGGAGCTTCACACAGATAACATGTGGGCTAACTCTTAAAGGGTAAGCATGGCTTACCTTTAAGCCATGGGAAGATGGCTAGAATTTATCCTGCGGACAGTAAAGGGATGTGACATGTGTCTGAGCACAGGCAGCAAAGATGAGATAAGCAATCAGACTGGGAGACACAGCTGAGCTAAAATGGGCTGGACTTCCTTGATCAGATGTGGGATGAAGCAGAGCGATACTCCAGAGGACTCCCACTGCCAGCCTGGTGGACTGTGTGAATGGTGTGGATGGATACTGATCTTGATTTGGACGTTGATCTTGATTTACAAGAAGAAAGAATTGTGGGAAGAAAATAACAATTTGGCTTTGATAAAACATTATGTTTAAGTTACTTGTATTCGGAAAACTCATAGTAATAGCAGCCTAAAATTAAAAGAAATGCCCCAGCTAACGGGTTAGGTTTAGGAGATTCTAATCCATGGAGAGCTGTGAGAGAAAACAAAAGAGGCTGAAGACAAAATCCTAGTAGAACAAGTGTTCCTGTTCATAAAATGGGTATCATTGTGGGCCTCGGAGAAGCATTCTAAATGCACAGACAGGATGCAAGAAGTTCCACCAAAAATTGTTTATTTGTTGATTAAACCAATATTCATCAAATACCTTGTAGGTACCAAGTCCAGTACTCACAGATTTGCAGCAAGAACCAGACAGACAAATTTAAAGATGTGAAGACCTTACAGTCTATTACAGAGATGCATTTAACAAGGAAACAAAGTAAAAATAATTCTACACTATTCCAATAAGAAGAAAATGAGTAAAGTGCTATGATAGAATAACAAAGGATCTACCCAGAAATTTTTTAAAAAAAAATTCAATTATGGTTTGTCAGGACCAAATTTCTCTGCAGAGGCTTCATTTAAGTTGAGACCTGAGAGAAAAGATAAAGGAAGCATTTCAGGAAGATGATGTCACATACCAAATCCTTTTGTAAGAAAGAGCTTGATTTGTTTTCAAAATTTCTAGAATGTCCACATAACCAGCAGATAAGCATCAGGAGAGAAATGAAGGTAGAGATGGGGTAGGGGACAGGCCTTACAAAATCTTGTAAAACATGAGATTAGGGTTTGAGAGTTTTTAGAAAAGAGTTAAGGATGACTCCCAATTTTCTGACTTTATTAACTATATTGATAATTTGCAGAGGAAATGGAGACCCAGGAAAAGAAAAATTGAGGGCTAAAATCTAGAATTTGATTTGTGCAAATTAGGTGAAACATGTACAGATGACAGAGTAAAGAATGTTAAAAAGGCATTTGGGTAAATGAAGAAATACTCTGGGAGTATTTATCTTCTATCTAATATTGTAAGGGATGAGAAGATATGAGATTATCTGACAAGAGTGACATACCGGTAAATGTTTGCTAAATGAGTGAGTAAACAGTCCATTTAAAAATATGTCTTATAAGTCAGATAGATAAAGATTTAAGTCTTGACTGTGAGCTGTGTGAGCTGTGTGACCTTGGGTAAATTATTTAACCACACTATAATTTTCTCATTTGTGAAATTAAAAACAACAATAAAGAGCTCACTTGGTTAGTTTTAGGACTAATGAAATTATGGGTATAATGTGCTTAATAGTGCATAGTAGTAGTAATTTTAGTTCCGAAATCATTTTCAACTCTTGAGACCCCATGGACCATAGCCCGACAGGCTCCTCTGTCCACGGGATTTCCCAGGCAAGAATATTGGAGTGGGTTGCCACTTCCTTTTCCAGGGGATCTTCCAAACCCAGGGATCGAACCTAGGTCTCCTGCATTGCAGCTGGATTCTTGACCGAATGAGCCACCAGGGGACCCTTTAATTGTGCATGGCATATAGCAAATTACAGTGAGTGCTAACTTTCCACCACCCCAAGTCCACAACACCCCTACTTGGCCTTTTATGTGCCAAGTAGTTGGATAAGACTCTTGAGAGTCCCTTGGACTGCAAGGAGATCCAACCAGTCCATCCCAAAGGAGATCAGTCCTGGGTGTTCATTGGAAGAACTGATGTTGAAGCTGAAACTCCAATGCTTTGTCCACCTGATGCGACAAACTAACTCATTTGAAAAGACCCTGATGCTGTGAAAGATTGAGGGGCAGAGAAGGGGACGAAAGAGGATGAGATGGTTGGACGGCATCACTGACTCAATGGACATGAGTTTGGGAAACTCCAAGAGTTGGTGATGGACAGGGAGGCCTGGCGTGCTGCAGTCCATGGAGTCGCAGAGTCGGACATGACTGAGCGACTGAACTGAACTGAGAGGATTAGCTCCTCTCCCTTCCTGCCTTCCCTTCTTTTCCTTTCTCTCTCTAAATTTCTCCCTTTCTTTTCTCTTTCTGTTGAAACAGAAATTGAATGCCTACTTTACACTTAAGGCTGCTACTTCCTCTGGATACTGGAGACAGCAGTGAACAAAAGTGTAACAGGAAAGAACACAAACAACTCTGTGCCTTTCATTATCCTAAAAACAGAATTATATCAGATATCTACTGAATCTAATTAACAATGACAAAAATTCAGTTCCAAAAAAAGAAGATTGAAAAAAAATTTGTCAATTCAGTTTTCCTGGCACAGCCTAATAAATGAGCAATTGCAATCATTCTAGTAAATTAAAGTTGCTTTCTCCCCAAACATCAGCATTTACATCCATAACCTTTTAGACTTATTTCTTGAGCAGTAAAACCAAGGCAACACTGCCTACTTAAAGGCAGGGTGGTGGGAAGTAAACGAGACCACCGTCTAAAAGCACCTTGCACAAGGCTGAATACAACACAGACAATTAACAGTTATTTACAGCTTCCTTCCCTTTCTCCTTCTTGTATTCTAAAAATCGTTTCTGAAATGAAACACACACACACACCACCTCTAGGTCAAGTTTTTACAGAAATGTGAAAATATAAATTTAATTATTATTGAACAAATTGGAAAACACTCTTCTTTATATTAAGGAAAAGGTGATGGTTTTACCTGTGTAATGTTCTCAAAAACAAGTAAAAGTATATAAAAAAAAAATTCAAGATTGCAACTGTCATATAAATAAAACTGTACAGATATACATTCATTTTATGTGCAGAAGTTCCTGAAATTTATATTTGAGAAAATTTTACTTATTTACTTAATGCTATTTACTAGAATGTATAATCACAGTAGTTCTTGAAAAGTTATAAGGTTTTGAATCCAAAAAGTCAGTTTGACCAGAAGATGGCGCCAAGCTCCCAAAAATCTTTGTGGCAGGCAAGCAACGGAGTTAATTTAGGTCTAGAAGGTGAGTCAG
This sequence comes from Muntiacus reevesi, assembly GCF_963930625.1. NCBI lineage: Eukaryota > Metazoa > Chordata > Mammalia > Artiodactyla > Cervidae > Muntiacus > Muntiacus reevesi. Next base: position 267,087,696 of record NC_089249.1, on the reverse strand, counting down.
TTGCTAACTGACCCTTGTGGTTACTTACATACACAACCATCTTGAAGAATCAAGGGAAATTATTTCTGAAGGGTCAAAACTCCTTTATGGGATCTTACCAGATTCTTGCTTTGCTGTTAATATTTTAATCTACATATGAATCTTCTTCCTCATCTGTATTTTAGTTGCAATTAGCCACTTTCAGTGTTTCACTGTATATTTTAAAATCCATTCTATGTTTCTGAATGATACTATGAGATCCTGAGACTTTGGTATTTATCTCATTAAAATGATTCAGGTGTCAATATTTTCTTCTTTTTTAAATATAAGAAATAGAATATAGTGAAATGGTAGATATTTAACATAATAAATGATTAATTTTTAAATTATCAATAAAGTTAGAAATTTTATTTTTGCAAAATGTATATTTGTATTGATAGATTAAGTTGTGCTGTTATTATCTACAACCTCCAAACTCTCAGTGGATTAAGAAACAAAAGTTTATTTCTTGCTCACACTGCAAGTCCACTGCAGGCTGTCTGGGGCTCTCTTTCACATCACACTCACTCTAGGACTCAAAAAAGTGAAAGTGTTAGTCACTCGGTCATGTCCAACTCTTTGTGAACCCTGTGGAGGCTGTCTGTGGGATTCTCCAGGCAAGAATACTGGAGTGGGTTGCCATTTCCTTCTCCAGAGGATCTTCCCAACCCTGGGATCAAATCCAGGTCTCCTGCATTGCAGGCAGATCCTTTACTGTCTGAACCACCAGGGAAGCCCCTAGAAGCCAAGCTAAAGATCATCTGCCAACTGGAATATTCCTATAGTTACTCAAAAGTGTCCATCTGGGAGTAACACTCCACTTTCATTCACATCTCAATGGTCAAACTCAGTCACACAGATACACCTAACACCAGGAGACCTGCAAAGCAGAATGCTGGAAATACCTGGTGAAGAGTCACTGTATGCTATTCATAACTTAAATTACTCTACCATATACAACAGATTTAGGACTAATATAAACCATTTTATACGAATTTTTATGGCTTTACCAAATCTCCCTAGTATTAAGGAAATGCCAAAGTTCTTTCTTTCGCAGGCATCGAAACTGGCTGGAGAGAAAAGACATGTTCGAAAAAACAAAATTCTTATGTCAACCAATACCCATACCAATAAATAAAGTGATAAAACTGTCACAAAGTGATAAAGAAAATTAGCTGAAGGAGAGGAAATTTGATCTGAGCATTACAGGAAGTGTAGAATTTGTATTGAAGTAGCAAGAGGATATTTGAGACAACAGGAATGACTGTGAAAAAGGACAGAGAAGTGGGAATAAACAACAATTGAGTATGAATAACGTAAAACAACCTAGATCATCGTTTCCCCACCCTGCAAAAACAAAACAAAATTTGAGGGGAAAAAAAAAGTATGTGTGTGTGAGTGAAAGAGAAAAAGAGAGAGAGAGAAAGTGTGCGTCTATGTGTGTGTCTGTATCGTGTTTTTGTGGTGGGGAGAACTAAGAGGGGTGTGGAGGTGGAAAGAAGGCAACCATCAAACCCGTCAACTTATGCTTTTCCCAAGCAAGATCTTTTCAAAAATTCTGCCATCAACAACCAGCAGTTTACAAAGAATGAACATTTTATCACAAAAAAAGCAAGAGAAACAATCTCAATTTTTAAAAATTTGAATACACCATTCTAACCACATTTTTCATATTTTTATCTTTTTACTATGGGCCAGTGAAAGCTCTGTCACAAGCCAGCTTCTGTGAGGAACTGACCTGAAAACAGAGTCCAAATTGAGCTGAATGAGAAAGTCAGCACGTCTTCAAAACAAGGCAGAGTAATATCCTCTGGTGGGAAACCAGTAACTACTGTATGTTTCTGGGTAGAAGGCCAACTAGAATCAGGGTGGGAAGCTGGAAGGGGGGTGTAGAAGAAAGAACATCCAAAATGACCTACCCTAACCCAGCAAGACACAGGAGCCTGGATTAGGACGCAGACAGAAGAGAGGCATGGTGGACGGAAGCCAAAAAGAGACCTTAAAAATAAACCTGCTCTCTCCTGGCGGGCTACAGCCCACAGCATAGCAGAGTCCGACACGACTGAAGTGACTTAGTACACGCCCCCCGCGATGCCACCTCCCACCTCCCTATCAGGTAAGGTTTTCTTTCAGTGATTTATATAACAGAGTTCTTGAAGGTCTGACACCTCAACATGTTCCATGGATCTTGAAAAAACTGCTATATAAACAAAGCTTTAACTGGCAATTAGAAAGCATTTCAACACCCTCCACAGTTCTGGGACTATCACTGAAACCTTCATCTCCTAGAGCTGGCCCCAGGGAAATGCAGCAAACTAATCTAATGCTAACCTTATTTGTGTTTTAACTTTCATTGTGATCCATTCAACCTCATCATCCTATGAAAACAATATTTCTTAAGCACTAAATCCCAGGTCAGGAAGATCCCCTGGATGAGAAAATGGCAACCCACTCCAATATTCTTGCCTGGAGAAGTCCATGGGCAGAGAAGCCTGGCAGGCTACAGTCCGTGGAATCGAAAGCAGTCAGACATGACTGAGCGACTTTCACTTTTTCTCACTTTTAAGCACTAAATGGTTAGTTATTTATACATGTGTCACTCTGGAGAAAGACAGCATTACTTAAATTACTATGAATATTTACCAGGAGTTACTGAAGCCAAGAGTACATTTTTCATCAAGATTTTAACTTAACTGTAAATCACAGTGTTGTCCTTTGAAGTAAAATAATGCTTTATACTTATCTTAAAAAAAAAAAAAGTTTTTCTGTGTTAACTTTTTAAAACATATTTCTTTATACAGGGCATTCCTCTCCACTGCAAATAAATTGAGAGATGCCTTAATTTTTTTTTTAATTTTCAGAGGATAATTGCTTTACAGAATTTTGTGGCTTTCTGTCCTACGTCAACAAGAATCAGCCGTAGGTATACCCATGTCCCCTCCCTCCCATCTCCTGCCCACCCCACCCTTCAGCCTGTTGAGAAGCCTGTTTGAGTTCCCGCTTCATACAGTGAATTCCCACTGGCTGTCTGTTTTACACACGGTATTGTAAACTTCTATGCTGCTCTGTCCATACATCTCCCCTTCTCCCTCCTCTCCTCCCACCTTGTCCATAGGTCTGTTCTCTGTCTGTTTCTCCATTGCTGCCCTGAAAATAAATTCATCAGTGCCATCTCTTCAGATTCCATATGTATGTGCCAGTATACGATATTTATATTTCTGTTTCTGACTTACTTCACTCTCTATCATGGGCTCTAGTTTCATCCACCTCATTAGAACAGATTCAAATGCATTCCTTTTTATGGCTGAGTAGTATTCCATTGTAGATATGTACCACGGTGTCTTTATCCATTCAACAGATGCCTTAATTTTTAAAAGATGAATCCATGTCAATGTATGACAAAACCCACTGCAATGTTGTGAAGTAATTAACGTCCAACTAATAAAAATTTAAAAAAAGATGAATCCAATCAAGTTCATTATAATGTCATTAATCATTTTGGAAAATGTTTACTGCCATATGTTTTTAGAAAATAACAAGTGGGGGGAGGAGCTAAGATGGCGGAGGAATAGGAGGGGGAGACCACTTTCTCCCCTACAAATTCATTGAAAGAACATTTGAATGCTGAGCAAACTGCACAAAACAACTTCTGATCGCTAGCAGAGGACATCAGGCGCCCAGAAAAGCAGCCCATTGTCTTCGAAAGGAGGTAGGAAAAAATACAAAAGATAAAAAGAGGAACAAAAAATAACAAGTGAATTTTTCCCTCATTTTAAGTGTAGATTTTTTCAGGCCTATCAAAACATACAGACAGTAACAGTAGAAACAGCTACGTACCCTTCCCTGAGCTTAAAATATGAAACAGAACATTAAATTTCCTGTGAATCTCCAGACACCATAATTTCACCCCAGAGATAAACTCTTAACTTGATGTTATTATAATCCTATATGTTGCTATATCTTTACTACTTATCTAAGCACCTATGAACAAGTATAATATTATTTGGCCTATTTTTAAACTTTATACACATAGTATTCTATTGTGCGGATGCTTCCCCATTTTGCCTTTTCATCCAACATAATAATGTTGGGATTTAGCTACACACTGACACATATGACTAAAGGTCATTCAGATTATCTACCACACACACATCACTTATCCACACTTTTATTACTGGAATTAGATATTTTTCTATACTTGTATCATGAGCAATGCTGGCATCAACCTCCTGGCCCCAATCTCCTTGTGCCCAGGCAAGACTGCCTGAATTCCACCTTTTGAGGCACATTACTGACCTGACACAGGCTCTCATTAGTGGTATGAGTTCTTCGTTTCTCTTCCTCACCAAATATTTTAACGAAATTTTCAAATCGTATGCCAGTCTGATGAATGTGAAATAGTATTGCAATGAGGTTTTTTTTTCACTTTCTTTTTCCGAATTACAACTGAGTTTAAGCATCTTTTCTTGGGTTAGTGGCCAGTTTTTCCCTTCTATGAAATGCCTTTTCATATATCTATCTATATCTCTATCAGGTTGCTGATCTATTATTGATTTTGTAGGATTTTTTGTATATTTGGAATACCATTCCTTTGAAAGTCAGTAATAAGCATTGCAAATATCTTATTTCCAACTGTGTCTCCTATTTTTACTTTTTAATGCTTTCTAAATGTACACAAAGTAATATTAGGAATATCTACCAGGCGGCTTCATCTCTTTGGCTTTATGGTTTGTACTTTTTGTATCTTGTGTCTTATTTAAAATAATAATCACTATTTTATGAGTTAAAGATATTTCCTTATATTTTATTTTAAAAATTTTAAAGTTTCTCATGCACATTTAAGATTTAATGTACCAAAAATATATTTTTGAGCATGATGTTAGGTAAAAATCTAATTTTATTTTGGTGTGATAAAAAATCAACATGCCTCCAGAGCCAGACCACTTCACTTCTGTTGAGTCCTGGCTCTGTCACGTTCTAGCTATGAGACCCTGGCCCTATCACTAAACCTCTCGGAGCCCGTTTCCTCACTGGTGAAAAGTAGATTAAAATGATAGCTACCTCACAGGATTGTTGTGAAGAATAAATGAATTAATATTTCTAAGGCATTTAAAAGTGCCAATAGATGCAGTTTTTCCAGTGGTCATGTATGGATGTGAGAGTTGGACTATAAAGAAAGCTGAGCCTGAAGAATTGATGCTTTTGAACTGTGGCGTTGGAGAAGACTCTTGAGAGCCCCTTGGACTGCAAGGAGATCCAACCAGTCCATCCTAAAGGAAATCAGTCCTGGGTGTTCATTGGAAGGACTGATGTTGAAGCTGAAACTCCAATACTTTGGCCACCTGATGAGAAGAGCTGACTCATTTGAAAAGACCCTGATGCTGGGAGGGATTGGGGGCAGGAGGAGAAGGGGATGACAGAGGGTGAGATGGTTGGATGGCATTACCAACTTAACAGACATGAGTTTGAGTAGACTCCAGGTGTTGGTGATGGACAGGGAGGCCTGGCATGCTGCGGTTCATGGGGTTGCAAAGAGTCAAACACAGTTGAGCAACTGAACTGAACTGAACTGAATAGATGTGACTCCACTGTCTTCTAGCTTCCAGCATGGTAAAAGAACTCTTAACAGTCCGAGATTTGTCTCCTTATAGAATTTGTTCTTTCTGCCTGAAGTCATATACCATTTCCTATTAATAACTGGAGTTCTGGGATTTTATCATAACATACTAAGAGTTTTCCCTCATCTCTCCAGCCTGGAACTCGGTGAGATATTATAGTCTGCAAACTCATTTCTTTCATTTTATGGACACTGAGTTCATTTGTTTAATTACTGTCTGACTTCCTTTTTCCTGTTCTGCAACTACCATAAGTCTCATGGTAGACCTTCTAGACACATTTTCTAGGTGTCTAATTGCCTTCCTAGATGTCCATTTATTTATCTGTTTACTCTGCAGTTGGAGAAATATCTTGGCACTGATTTTCAGAAAATGTCAGATTTCAACAGTGGAAACACCCTCTCCCCAAGTTCCTCTAATAAATTACGTATTTGGTTGCTTTGGTTGTTTTTTTTGTTTGTTTGTTTTTTGTTGTTGTTGTTGTTTGTTTGTTTTTTTTTTTTTTTGGCTCCAGAAAGCCTCTTTGTGATGCATTATTATTTTCTTGGGTACTCTTCTCATTTTTTAATTTGGGATTTCCTTTTTCTCCATCCAAAAGCTCTATTTCACTGAATGGTCTGCCTATTCTTCCATTCCACTTTGCGTTCCAACTCCTTGACTGTTTAGAAGCCAAGGAGACTGGATATACTCATGCTAAGCTTGGACTGACCCTTCTCCCAGGGTTCAAAGTCTCCCCTGAACCCACTGCTTTCTGGCTCTTCTCTGCCCACTCAGCCACTGGTCTCACTCCCTACCTGCACTCAGCTTTCTCAGCTCCATCTATGAGAACTGTGGTGTTGAAGACTCTAGAGAGTCCCTTGGACTTCAAGGAGATCAAATCAATCAATCCTAAAGGAAATCAAGTCCTGAATATTCATTGGAAGGACTGATGCTGAAGCTGAAACTCCAATACTTTGGCCACCTCGTGCGAAGAACTGACTCATTGTAAAAAACCCTGATGCTGGGAAAGATTGAGGGCAGGAGAAGGGGACCATGGAGGATGAGATGGTTGGATGACATCACCGACTCAATGGACAAGAGTTTGAGCAAGCTCCGGGAGGTGGTGATAGACATGGAAGCCTGGCGTGCTGCAGTCCATGGGGTCGCAAAGAGTCGGACATGATCTGAACTGACTGAAGAGGAAAAAGGCTGCAAGAAAATCCATTCATAGAAGTAGGTGTAAAAGAAATTTTATAGGTGGGGAATGTTTACTATTTCTAGAATTTCCAAGTATCCTAAAACAGATATACATGATTTTAATAAACAAGAATGTTATATATTATTATTCATTTTAAAGCCACTGTTGGCCACTCATATGCCATTTTAAAAGTCTATGCTTGTGGGACTTCCTGGTGACCAGAGGCTAAGACTCCATGCTCCCGAAGCAGGGGATTCAATCCCTGGTCAGGGGACTAAATTCCACATGTCACAACTAAAAGTTCACAAGCCACAACTAAGCAACAAAAGATCCTGCATGCCACAATTAAGACCCAGCACAGTCAAATAAATAAAAATCAATATTACCAAAAAAGTCTGTGCTTATGATTGGCTGAAATGTGTCACAGGCTTTATAAGTGATAAATTAAGTCACTATTGTGAGTTAGTTTCAGTTTAATCCAAAGAACTGAATTAAAAATGAGGATTAAATCAGATCCACCACATATTATACATTATTTCACTATTATAAACTATAAATTATTATAGATCCTGATTGACTACAGATAATTTTATACAGATTTAAGTAATCAAACATACATATTGAAAATGCTAAGGATCATTCTGTTAGCAACAGCTTACTTCCAGAATTTGCCAATGAAAATTTCTATTTCAATAGGTGAAACAATATTTTGGAAAAATGTCTGCCCTGAGTGGATATTTACCTGTTGTTCAGTCATTAAGTCATGTCCAACTCTTTGCAACCCCATGATCTGCAGCACACCAGGCTTCCCTGTCCTTCACTATCTCCCTGAGTTTGCGCAAACTCATGTCCATTGAGTTGGTGATGCCATCCAACCATTCTCATCTTCTGTGGTCCCCTTTTCCTGCCTTCAATCTTTCCCAGCATCAGAGTCTTTCCCAATCAGTTGGCTCTTTGCATCAGGTGGCCAAAGTATTGGAGCTTCAACATAAATCCTTCCAATAAATAATCAGTGATGATTTCCTTTAGGATTGACTGACTGGATCTCCTTGCAGTTCAAGGGACTCTCAAGACTCTTCTCCAACACCACAATTCAAAAGCATCAATTCTTTGGTGCTCAGCTTTCTTTATGATCCAACTCTCACATTCATACATGACTATCGGAAAAACCATATGGACTATAAGGACCTTTGTCAGCAAAGTGATATCTCTGCTTTTTAATACACTGTTTGTTGTAGCTATTCTTCCAAGAAGCAAGTGTATTTTAAGGCTGCAGTCACTATCCACAGGGACTCTGGAGTCCAAGAAAATGAAATCTGACACTGTCTCCACATTTTCCCCATCTATTTGCCATGAAGTGATGGGACTGGATGCTGTGATCTTTGTTTTTTGAATGCTAAGCTTTAAGCCAGCTTTTTCACTCTCCTTTTTCACCTTCATCAGGAGGCTCTTTATCTTCTCTTCACATTCTGCCAGTGAAGTGGTATCATCTGCATATCTGAGGTTATTGATATTTCTCCCGGTAATCTTGATTCCAGCTTGTGCTTCATCCAGCCTGGCATTTCGCATGATGTACCCTGCATGATGTTCTCTGATAGCTCAGTTGGTAAAGAATCCACCGGCAATGCAGGAGACCCTGGTTTGATTCCTAGGTCGGGAAGATCCACTGGAGAAGGAATAAGCGACCCACTCCAGTGTTGTTGGGCTTGGCTTGTGGTTCAGCTGGTAAAGAATTCGCCCGCAATGTGGGAGACCTGGGTTTGATCCCTGGGTTGGAAAGATCCCCTGGAGAAGGAAAAGGCTACCCACTCCAGTATTCTGGCCTGGAGAATTCCATGGACTGTATATAGTCCATGGGGTCACAAAGAGTCAGACACGACTGAACAACTTTCACTTCACTCTCCATAGAAGTTAAATAAGCAGGGTGACAATACACAGCCTTGACGTACTCCTTTCCCAATTCTGAACTAGTCCATTGTTTCATGTCCGGTTCTAACTGCTGCTCCTTGTTCTTCACACGGGCTTCTCAGGAAGCAGATAAAGTGGTCTGGTATTACCATCTCATTAGGAATATTCCACAGTTTGCCGTCATTCATGTAGTCACAGGCTTTAGCATAGTCAATGAAGCGGAAGTAGATGTTTTTTTGGAATTCCCTTGCTTTTTCTATGATCCAGCGTATGCTGGCAGTTTGATCTCTGATTCCTCTGCCTTTTCTAAATCCAGCTTATACATCTACAATTGTCAGATCAAGTACTGCTGAAGCCTAGCTTGAGGGATTTTGAGCATAATCTTGCTAGCATGTGAGATGAGTGCAACTGTACGATAATTTGAACATTCTCTGACATTGCTCTTCCTTGGGATTAGAAGAAAACTGACCTTTTTCCAGTCCTGTGGCCAATGCTGTTTTCCAAATGTGCTACCATAATGAGTGCAGCACTTTAATAGCATCATCTTTTAGGATTTGAAATAGCTCAACTAAATGTCATCACCTCCATTGGCTTTGTTCATAGTAATGCTTCCTAACGTCCACTTGACTTCACACTCCAGGATGTCTGGCTCTAGATGAGTGACCACACCACTGTTAAGACGTCTATATATAGAAAATGAAAGTCTTAACTTTAAACTTGTTCTTTACAATTAAAAAGTACACATGCAAGATTTAACATTTCAAACAGTACAAGAAGGTACATAGTGAAAAATCAGGCTTATAGAACACCTATTCCCCACCCATACCCAAGTACCAACAGTTTCTTGAATATCACTCCCCAAAAATGTACATACATTATGCTTCTGTGCTGAAAAAGATACTACCAAGTGATTCTTTTTCTTTTCACCTAATGCTGCTACTTATGGCATGATTTATTAGTTTTCCTATGCAGAATTCCTGGCCACTCCCACACGCCTCTCCTGTCTGGGCTGTAACCAGGGTCTGGGTGCCAGCTGGTAGAGGCCACAGCTGTTGAAAACCCTAGCAACGCCTCCATCTCTCAGACCATCGCCTCACACAGTCTTGATTTCTTTTCTCCCAGCACTGGAGACTTCCCCAACTCTTTCCTTTCAATAGGAAAGAGTGTATTGACAAGCTCTTCTTAAAGGCTGGTAGGTGCTAGACTAAACCATTTACTTGACTATACATTAAGTTTGGGTGTCCAGCATTTCTAGGTCTACTGCTTATTTTGTGTTCTGCAGTTGCCACTGCAGTTAGTTTGGCAGTGACTTCAAGATCTGTGCAGCCCCAGGCAAAATGAAAGCCACCACTCATTCACCTTTCCAAGCAAGACAGAGGATGTGATGGTTGGATGATGGCATCATAGACTCAATGGACATGAGTCTGAGCAAACTCAGGGAGATAGTGAAGGACAGGGAAGCCTGGAGTGCATGTTGCAGTCCATGGGGTCACAGAGTCAGACACGACCGCGCGACCGATAAACAACCTGATTAGTATTCACAGTCACTCAATACAGCATTCCAGACAAGAACTCCCAAGTGACCACAAATGACCGGTAAGATAACACTCTCCCACGTTTAGGTTAAAGCCCAGAAGAGGCAAATTTCATTTTTCCACAGTGACATGTCTTTCTCATTATAAACAAAGCAATTCAACTTTTTTGCTCTTATTACCTTTTCTGGGTTTTTTTAAAACTTGATTTTTGATGGATATAATATTGTTAACTTGTTCCCCAATTATGAACAGTTTGTTTTATTAATTATCTGATGCTTTCAAGTGTAATATTAACCATCTCTACAGTTTAATTACTGAGTTTTCATATCTAATACAAGTAAATATATTTAAGTAATTGACCTGTGATCAGGGTTTGCTGAGTTGATTGGGTGAATTTATCTGTGATCTCATTGGTAAAATATAGTACAGAGACATACATTTATAAGAGAATCAGGTGGGGTAGTTCTACTTGCTGTGAAATAATATTATGCATTTTTATTTCTTATAAGGATGTATACTTTTAGTTTATTGGAAGTATATAACTAATCATCAAATATACCCTGGATTCTTAACATTAGAGGATAATGTCTCAACCTAAAAAGGTGAATAAAAATTTGTTTATATTTTAGTGTAATTGAAATGGAAACAGATCTACATGACAGGAGGATATTAATTTTTAGCAGGAGGCCCATTGTCTAGAGAATCCTGGTTTATTTAGAGCCCTAGTTTACATCATAGGGGAACTGCCTCTGCAAAGCACTTACCAAAAAATAACAGAACTGAGTCTGTTGTCAACAGCTGGAAGAGCTGGGCTTTGGAATGAATCACTGCTGAATGTCTTACTAGCTGCATAATACTGAGTAAGTTATTGATCTTTAAAAGTCTCAGTTTCCTCACCTGTAAGAAGGAAGTAATATCTCCTAACCTGCAAGAATGATGTCATCAAGATTAGAAATAGGTTTAAAAGAATTTCAAGACAAAGATTTTTTTGGTTACTTATGAAGTTGCTGCCTCTCATGTTTTTGCTAGAACTGAAGTTCAGAAGGCAGTATTGCACAGGCCTACATGTGGGAAGTGACTCCAAAGTTAATTAGCAAGATGTCTACAGACTATGGAGTAGCTTCCTTCTTATCTGGTCTGGCTCTCTGATCCAGGCTCTGAAACCCAGAAATTGGCTTGTTCTTTCCAGGTGGACGTGATTTACCAAATGCTGATCCTTGGGGATCTATGCACAAAACATTTCTTTCGTTCTGTCACTGCGTGTCCATTGAGGCTTCCCTGCTGCTCTGGCACCTACAACAGCAAATGTTGTCACTATGCTTTATTCTCTTTTTAGCTTTTCCACTACTGGAAATTACATCCTAAGCTGATAGGTTAACTTGCTCATTATTTGACTCCACCGTTAAAAATATAAATTCTATGAGGGAAGACGATTTGTCTCTCTTTTTTTTACCATGTGATCCTTGGTGCCTAGAAGAGTGGCTGAAATGTACAGTGATTTGATTTCAACAAATAATTTGTTAAGTGAATAAATGATTTAAATAACTGCACTCACTCTGTGCAGCTGAACATAAAACTCAGCTCTGATTCAAGTACTACTAAATAATTCACTCAAAAATACTATTGGGCAATGTTGATTTTACTGAACATTTTGTATAGGGAATGAAGATAGGGTTTATATTGGCATTCTTCGTTAAAAATTGCTCAACCTCACCCACAACAAAAAGAATATAAATTAAAACTGCACTCAGAAGCTTGAGGAGGAACAAGAACTTCTTTGGGAGATGGGGGAGGCGGAGTGCAGAGTGGCAAGTCTTTATGTGGGAGTGAAGCAGTGCGTGAGACGTTTACACACAGGGAATGATCAATTAGGGAAATCTGTAAGGATAACACACAGGGAATGATCAATTAGGGAAATCTGTAAGGATAATGAGAGCTAGCTTCTCACTGTCAGAGAAGGGAATTAAAAATATGCAAAGGGAGAAAAATAAAATCGATCCTGTGGTGTCAGGTAAGAATTGAAAGCATGGTATAGACTCATAATTTTCACTATAGAAGTAAATAAACAAACATAGACGTGGATATGTGTCTGTTCAGGTGGCCTAGGAACAGAGACACCCCAATAGGAAGAAGCACACCTAGCACCAGATCTTAACTTCCATACACCACCGTCTGCTCAAAGCTTTCTTGAAGAAACCAGTGATTCCAAGTCTGGGTCAGAAAAAGTACAAGGTAGCCCTGGAACATCTCTTTGAATCAGAAAACAAGGGAATGCTCACAGAATGATAGAAGGAAGTCAAAAGGACAGAGAAGCCAGCTTGAAGGAGCACCCACTCATCAAATCTAGGGTAATCTGACCAACAATATAAATAATGACAGTAACAGATTATGATCTATTGAATATAATAGAAACCAATGAGTTCACAATAATTAAAAGAAATAAAAAGAAATTCTAATATTGAAAAAGATATTTACATAATTTCAAAAGGACCCTACCCAAAGACATTAGCAATTGCAAAAGGAAAAGATTAAATTTACAATGGAGAATCCTGGCAGCCACAACTTCAATCAGATGACCAGAATGAACATCATCATTAATGCAGTAACTCAAAATTATACACCATCTGATAGGTTACAATGAGAACACAGCGTTGCTTCTGTGATATCCCTGCCAAAGATGTGTTATCTGAGTTGAGTCAAAAGGAAACATCAGGCAAACCCAAATTAAGAGAAATTTTACAAAATATCTGGCCTTTCAACATCATGAAAGGTAAAGAAAGCGGAAGGAACCATTTCAGATTGAAAAAGGTTAAAGAGGCCCAGCAGCTAAGCACAACACATGATTCTTACTGGATATTTTTTCTATAAAGGACACATTATGGATAATAAGCTAAACATAAATGGAATCTGAGGGTTAGATGGTAGTTATGTAGCAAAGCTAATGCCCTGAGATTGATGGTTTTATTTTGGTTATAAAAAGAATATACTTGTTTGTAAAATATATACCTAAGGTTTTCCAGAGTGCAGGAGTATGATGTCAGCAACTTACTATTAAATAGGGAAAAAAAACTTTTCTATAAGTTTGAGATAGTTTGAAGTTTTTGAAAAACTGAACTTGATTAAAAAAAAAAAAAACCCTAGACAAGATGCTATTTGTTACTTACCAGGCTTGTGGAAATGTAAAAATACATTTTTACATACATACATTGCATTGGCAAAACTTTGGAAAAACAAGGGCCTTCATTTACTTCTGTTGGGAGTATACATTGGTACAACTCCTTAGGAGGGAAATGTAGCAAAGTCAATCAAAAATTAACTGCATATATGTTTTCCAACAATACAAACACTGGGAATTCTTTCTGTGGGTATCTTTGTGCTAATGCAAAATAAGTTCTATGTGAAACGGCATGCTAAGTTGCTTCAGTTAAGTTCAGTCGTGTCTGACTCCTAGCAACCCCATACGCTGTAGCCTACCAGGCTCCGCCGTCCATGGGATTTTCCAGGCAAGGGTACTGGAGTGGGGTGCCACTGCCTTCTCCGGATGCACTCTGCATATAAGTTAAATAAGCAGAGTGACAATATACAGCCTTGACGTACTCCTTTTGCTATTTGGAACCAGTCTGTTGTTCCATATGCAGTACTAACTGTTGCTTTCTGACCTGCATACAGGTTTCTCAAGAGGCAGGTCAGGTGGTCTGGTATTCCCATCTCTTTCAGAATTTTTCACAGTTTATTGTGATCCACACAAAGGCTTTGGCATAGTCAATAAAGCAGAAATAGATGTTTTTCTGGAACGCTCTTGCTTTTTCAATGATCCAGCGGATGTTGGCAATTTGATCTCTGATTCCTCTACCTTTTCTAAAACCAGCTTAAACATCTGGAAGTTCACAGTTCATGTATTGCTGAAGCCTGGCTTGAAGAATTTAGAGCATTACTTTACAAGCATGTGAGATAAGGGCAAATGTGCGGTAGTTTGAGCATTCTTTGGGATTGCCTTTCTTAGGGATTGGAATGAAAACGACCTTTTCCAGTTCTGTGGCCACTGCTGAGTTTCCCAAATTTGCTGGCATATTGAGTGCAGCACTTTCACAGCATCATCTTTTAGGATTTGAAATAGCTCAAATGGAATTCCACTAGCTTTGTTCATAGTGATGCTTCCTAAGGCCCATTTGACTTCACATTCCAGGATGTCTGGCTCTAGTTGTTTCAGTCATGTAAAACTCTGTGTGACCCCATGGACTGTAGCCCACCAGGCTCCTCTGTCCATGGAATTCTCCAGGCATGAATACAGGAGTGGGTTGCCATTTTCTTCTCCAGGGAATCTTCCCAATCCAGGGATCAAACCTGCATCTCCTATGTCCCCTGCACTGGCAGGCAGGTTCTTAACCACTAGCGCCACCTGGGAAGCCCCAACCTCTATGTAAGTTTACTCAATATTATAAATTCAAACAACTAGAAATAACCCAATGTCCACAAATAGGTTAGATTAATTATGATATATCAATAGAATGGAATGCAGCAGGACAATAAAAAGAATCATAAAGTTCTCTATGTGGTGACAAGAAAGATGTGCAGAACATATTTGTTGTTGTGCATGCATGCTCAGTCATGTCTGAGTCTTTGTGATCCTGGAGACTGTAGCCTGCCAGGCTCCTCTGTCCATGGGATTTTCCAGGCAAGAATACTAGAGTGGGTTGCCACTTCCTCCTCCAGATCTTCCTGTCCCAGGGACTGAACCCACATCTTCTGCATTGGCAGGTGGATTCTTTACCACTGATCCTCCTGGGAAGTCCATTAAAAATACATAGTACAGTGAAAAAAAAATTAAGGTACAAAACAATGTAATAACCTATATTTGGTGTTAAAAAAAAGCAGATGAGGAAGATAAAAATCAATATTCATATTTGTTTTTATGTATATAAAGAAATTTGCAAGCTTACATTAAAAAAAAAAAAAAAAAAAAACCAGTTGTCCCCCGGTGGAGAGACGGGTGAACACTAGGGACCAGGCTATTAATGAAACTTTATGGTCCATGTTTTTATACTTGTGTTGAAACATGCGTTTCTATCTTCTATTTGAAAATTTAATTTTAAAAATCTCTTTATTAAACATGCTTGTTTTTCAAAGTTTCTCTTAAACCAAGTGGTTACTTTCCTTTACTCCCTCTCTAAAGGGCCCAACAAACTGGTTCCTCACTGCCCCCAGCATTCCTCAGGATCTCTTATTCCGTTCTCCTCATAAATACTCCCAGACTCAGCCCTCTCCTTAATACTACCTGCAAATCTGCTTACCAACTCTTTAGGGAAGTGACCAAAACAAAGGGCCCTATGTGGGAAGCCAAGTACTAGCAACTATTCCCCAGTAGTTTGTCAAAGCATTTTTAAAAATACATCCATTCTTTGCTCAGGAGCCGCTCTAAGGAATGGGATTTCTTCCACGTCATGAAGAACTCACTCACACACCCACTAATGGTGCCCTCTGTCCACACAGGCAGCATAACCTACCCTGTGACTTTCTCCTGCTCTTCATTGCGGGGGGCTGATATGCATAGCCCACCATCCTTCTTATCCAACACTGGACTAAGTTAAATCTGTATTAGGTCAAAGGCTCT
This sequence comes from Muntiacus reevesi, assembly GCF_963930625.1. Lineage (NCBI taxonomy): Eukaryota > Metazoa > Chordata > Mammalia > Artiodactyla > Cervidae > Muntiacus > Muntiacus reevesi. The sequence continues at coordinate 267,071,832 of NC_089249.1, read as the reverse complement.
GCCCAAATTTGGAGAAAACACTTAAGAACCAGTCAAAACTAGGATTTGGGGCTCAAACTCAAAATGAGAAGGATAAACAAATCCTGTCCAAATGGGATCTAGTTCTAACATATTTTCCTGCTTCCTAATTAAAGCTAAATGTTTGAATAGATCCCAAATTACTTCTGATGAAACTCGCTGCAATATTTTGCCTTTTTAAAAAAAAGCAGAGGAACCTATATGTACAAATTGTCAATAGATTTATTTCAGGGCATGGTAATTTTCAGTGCGGTTGTCACAGGATGCCATGAATCTCTAGCATAGATGGCCCAACGAGCTCTAGTCTCTGATGGACTGACACATTTGGTCCCTGGGCCACACATATAACAAAGACTTGTGGGAGCCACAAGTGGAGAGAATCCTCTCTCACATAATTCTTCACCATTATTTTTCTCCCTGCCAAGGATACAGGGGAGCCAGGGAAAAAGACTCCATGATATCGTGGATCAGTTAACACCAACACTGGAAAAAGTAAAGTCCTCTGACTTGATCACATTTCAAAACAATTCTCACAATCTCAAACATTTCAGCAAGACTCTAGGAATCTACTGGAGGTGTTATCCCATTGGATTTCCACAAGTTGAAGTGGTTATAACTTATCCCTGTTCTCTAAGTCAGGAAATGAAGACCCAGAGAGGATCACTGAATCTCCCCAGATCACACAGCTAGGAAGAACAAGGCTGTGACACGCCTGAATTAGGGTTACCTTCAATGATCTCAGAGTAAATCTCTGATTATCACGTTTAATAATTCTATCAGTGATGGGGATTTCTAAATTCAAATGAGTTTAAAGTTTTATGAGGCTATTTAATGCCTTGAGAAGACAGTCTGCAGAAGCTGGGAATTCCAGAAAATAGGAGCTAAAAAGGTTAATTTATTCTGAGAGAAGGATGATTACTATAAGGTAAGATTACCTATCTCTAATTAACCTAGTCCATTATTGAATTTTTAACAAGAAAGATATGGATAGCAGAACTGTCACTCAGAAAAGAATTCAGCTGAGAAAGTCTGAAGACAGTACCACTCTGGGAATGATAATCATTATATTTGTTAGCCACTGGGAATGCTTAAAACCATCTTCATATTTAAGCCAGAACCTAAAATACTTCCATATTCAAACCTCTCTTAAGGGGACTATGGGGTGCAAGATTAACAAATACATTTTAACACCTACTTAAATTTTTTAAATTGTCTTTCAAAGGTCTTAAATGAAGATCTATTTCTTTTTTAATTGATGCTGATTCTGCTTATTATATTGAAAGAACTTCTAATAAAAATAGTTAAACATTGTCACTGAGCTGTATTTTTCACTGACCAATGATTTAATAATAGGCCTAACTCCTCTCCCTCACTGTCACCTGCCATATTCCAATAGGAAGCCAGAAAAAAAAACTACATTATTATTCGTAAGTAATACTTCTGATGACTGGAGAATCAATGCCATTTTAAACACAGCTAACTAAAAATCTGAGGCACCGAAAAGAACTGGTTTGCCATAACTTATGGGCTAGAGTTTGCATGTTTTTCTTATCATTGTAAACTGCAGTATCAACTAAGAATAAAGGTTACTATTCAGTTTTATAACAGAATGTTGAATTGGATTTTTCCTGTTGTCTTGAAATTAGTTATTCTCACTGAAAAGTGATAACAAAAAGGCACAAGGATTTCATGCTTTTAAAGGCCTCTCCAACTACTAGGGTCCAAAGTCTCCCAAAGGACATCCTCAGAGGCATAGTAACCATCTCTGCTCCTCCTAACCGATAACTCAGTCCTAGGTGGCCAGAAAAATATTTCCCCTCAAGCCTCTGAAGGCCGTCCCTGGTGACTCAGTAAAGAATCCACTTGCAATGCAAGAGACCAGGGTTTGATCCCTGGGTCAGGACGATCCCCTGGAGAAGGAAATGGCAACCCACTCCAGTACTCTTGCTTGGAAATCCCATGGACAGAGAACAGAGGAGTCTGGCAGGCTACATTCCATGGGGTTACAAGAGTTGGACACAACTTGGAAACTAAACCACTACCAACCACCAACCCCCTGAAGCCAAGTGAATGAGGAATTTCAATGGAAATTCAATGGAATTTCAATTTCAATGTGAGTGCTGGCAAGGAGCAAAGCTTGAAAGCCTGCTACTTGGCTGAAGACTTGCAGAGTCAGGAACCAACCTGATGCCTGCCTTCAAAGTGCAGTGAGTCCCATGAGGGAATCTGGGGAAGAATTTGACTTCCGTCTTCTGGAATTTGGGAACATATCTGAACACCAAAGGTTGTGCCTGTCTTTTGAAAGGCAAGGACTTGCTGGCTGAGCCCAGGAAAGTGGAATAAAAAGAGACTATGTTATAGAGAACTTAAAAAGAAGGTGAGGAAGTCTCCAACCTATTCCAGGTTTCCTCATCTTTCAAAGGGTGCAGACAAGGACTTGCATGGCTGACGCCTAGTGTGCATGCATGCCAAGTTGCTAAGTCATATCTGACTCTTTGCGACCCCATGGACTGTAGCCCACCAGACTCCTCTGTCCATGAGATTCTCCAGGCAAGAATACTAGAGTGGGTTGCCATGCCCTTCTCCAGGGGATCTTCCCCACCCAGGGATCAAACCCGCGTCTCTTACGTCTCCTGCATTGGCAGGCAGGTTCTTTACCACTAGTGCCACCTGGAAGCCCTTGACACCTTAGGAAGGAAAATAGAGAAGAGAGGAAATATGGTTAGGATGTGGATCAAAGGCAAGACTCCGGGAAGACATAAATGCTCCCTCTGGAGGTCATCCTTAGTGATGTGGTAGCCCAAGGTAAAGCTAAACAACTCTAAAAATTGAACAAAGTTGTGAAGAGACCACCACATCCTCAGAGGCCACAGGCAGCAACAGAATCAGGCACGGTCTTGTGGGGAGGAGCTCTCTTCATCTCCAGTGGCACCCCCTGACATCTCTCATATTCTTCCTTCCTTCCCCCACCCTCCACACAAAGGAGTTAGATGATAGCAGAGGGAATTGAAAGGATTATATTTGAATCAGATTCGAGATTGGATTTTTACACAGGAGTGAGATTAGACTGGTTTGGCTTTGTTTTTTTAATAACTGAAAGTGATGAGAAAGTTGTGGAATGAACCCAAGAAATTGTCTTGGGAGATTCTATACAGCACTACTGGGAATTGTGATTGGAGAAAAATAAAAACATCACTGTGTTAATATCCACAAAGTACAGTCTATTCAATAAACTGTTTACACTTAAATGTTGACTTTGGAAAGTAGGCTGGGAGGGGCTGTTTTGAGAGGAAGAAGGTTACACAGTGTCTCAAGAATAATGGACAATGAAAGGAACAATGATAATGAAAACAAGTCAGTTCATAAATGTAGGGATTATGGAAAGAGATTTTAGGGAAAAAAATCATACAATATTTTATTGTATAAGTTGAATATAATAGTTACCTATGTCTTTTCCAAAAGGGGACATTTTTATTAAAATCAACCTTGGTACTGACTTCAAAGTTCTCAATGCACTGTTTTGTACTTTAACTTATGAGCAAGAGAACAAACTCTCATTATGTGGTTCATATCCACAGTGTACATGACGGACCTGAACCACAGAAAATATCCAAACCATGATTTTCAAATCAATCTATCACCTTCTACCAACTTCTCCCTTTTGTTGTCATATCTTGCTCACTGATTTGCAGTCACTAAAGATATAGGAAAGGGCGGTAGTTTTAATTATTTTTATAATGTAGATTTATTATTTGTGATTAAAAAAATAAAAGTTAAAAAATATATTTTATCATCTTCCTTTCTGTATCAAATCATGCTTTATCCTATATAAATTCAATACCACACAAGCAGTCTACTACTGCTAAACATGTTTCTGCTGCCACAGCATGCATTCTCTTCCTTCAATTAACAGCACATTTGTTTTCTTTTGAGGAACTACCCATATCCCAAATAGGGGAAGGAGGACATCAAGGCTGTGTTTTGTCACCCTGCTTATTTAACTTATATGCAGAGTACATCATGCAAAATGCCAGGCTTGATAAATCATGAGCTAGAATCAAGATTGCCAGAAGAAATATCAACAACCTCAAACATGCAGATGATACCACTCTAATGGCAAAAGCAAAGAGGAACTAAAGAGCCTCTTGATGAGGATGAAAAAGGAGAGTGAAAAGTCTGGCTTAAAACTCAACATTCAAAAAACGAAGATCATGGCATCCAAGTGCATCACTTCATAGACAATAGATGAGGAAACAGTGGCAGATTTTATTTTCTTGGACTTCAAATTCACTTTGGATGGTGACCACGGCTATGAAATTACAAGATGCTTGCTCCTTGGAAGAAAAGCTATCACAAGCCTAGACAGCATATTAAAAAGCAGAGACATCACTTTGCCAACAAAGGTCCATCTAATCAAAGCGATGGTTGTTCCTTTAGTCATGTACAGATGGAAGAATTGGACCATAAAGAAGGCTGAGTGCTGAAGAACTGATGCATTCAAATTGCAGTGCTGGAGAAGACTCTTCAGAGTCCCTTGGACAGCAAGGAGATTGAACCAGTCAATCCTAAAGGAAATTAACCCTGAATATTAATTGGAAGGACTGATGCTGAAGCTGAAACTCCAATACTTTCGCCACCTGATGCAAAGAGCTGGCTCACTGGAAAAGACCCTGATGCTGCGAAAGAAGAAGGGGTGACAAAGAATGAGATGGTTGGATGGCATCACTGACTCAATGGACACGAGTTCGAGCAAACTCCAGGAGATAGTCAAGCACAGGGAAGTCTTACATGCTGCAGTCCATGGGGTTGCAAAGAATCAGACACAACTTAGTGACTGAACAACAACAACAAATATATATAAACAGCTGGGACTTCCCTGGTGACCCAGTGGTTGAGAATCTGCCCTGCAATTCAGCGGACACGGGTTCAATCCCTGGTCAGGGAACTAAGATCCCACATGCTTTGGAGCATCTGAGTCTAAGAGTTGCAACTACAGCCCCAATGCCATGCCACAACGAAGACTAGTTGAAGCCAAAAATAATTAATTAATTACATTTTTAAAAAATAGCCAACAAGGACATACTATATAGCACAGGGAACTATGCTTAATATAATAACCTATAATGGGAAAGAATTCAAATCTACATAATCATATATATAAAATTGAATCACTTTGCTGTACACCTCAAACTAATACAACATTGTAAATCAACTATATTTCAATAAATTTTTTAAAAGAACTCTTCAACATTCAATATTTATTTCCTTCATGTCAGGCTCTCTCTAGTCAGTATCTTCAACTTGCATCATGTCTATTTAACTATTTAACTGATAAAAACTGCCTTCTCCACTCCTATTACTAGGACTGCTGAGAAAATACTACAACTGTTCAGGCTAGCGTCTTCATTCATTTTCAGTTTCTATTTTCAATTAGACTTGCCATACCACTCAGAAATCTTCCTGTGTTTTTGCTCATTTCAGTTCTCTTTTTCTACAATGATTTTAGAACTCTCTCTACTTTACTCAAATCTCCAACTAAATCACTGCTCAACAATCTCCAAAAAAGAAAGCAAAAGCCATAGCATGGAAATTCACTCCCCTTCCAGGTGGCAAACTCTCAAAGAAGTCTGTATTAAACCCATTCTTCCCCCCCATTCTCTGCTGGAGTGGGAAAAGAGTCTTGTACTTTAATCCTTAGGATTATGCTCTAGGTCTTATTCTTCTCTACCTTCTGGGAGAAGTAGCCTTGTCAATTATCTCTGTCCCTTCTATATCTTTAACCTCACCCTCCAAATGGGCATCTTACAAAAAACAATTCTTTCCTGAATGAGCCACCTTTCAGCTACTGTCCTTTCTCTACTCACAACTAAATTCAAATCGTCCTATATCTGCCCTGCTTGTGGAAGGAAGGACACAGAAGGAGGAAACAATAGGAGCAGCATGCAAGTCAGACCCCACCTGGCAGAGGAGGAAGACAACATCACACAAAGGTCAGTCCAGTGTGGACAGGCCAAGCCTACAGGGTGAGGATACATCTATGCAGGGGGCAGTCTGATGTGGAGGTCTGAGCCCATGCAGAAGAGAACATCTTTATGAGAGAAGGGATGGCAGTGGGAAGGAAAGATTCATTACAAACAGGGAGAATGAATAAACAAGTAAATCTAAGAAAGCCAATGGGAGCCACGTTTCTCATCACAAAAGAGTATCATATATAGAAAGGAAGAAAATAAGAAGAAACTCTGAGGTGCGAGATTAGAACTGATGGGATCAGTATACATTCATGGCCAGACACACAGATAAAACACAAAGGTGTGTATCTACATTCCTATATACATGCATATTTATCCTACTCTCTTCGCTGAGACAGGCTTCAAGTACCATACTCCAAAAGCAAAGAGCATACCTAATGTACAGATCCTGTTTTCTAAATATTATTCTCTGCTAAAAAGACTCAGGTCTAAAATAGCTAATTCCAGAGCTAGGGGAGGGAAAGTACAAGATGAACTTTTTAATATCTTGTGCTAGAAAGAAAATAGTCAAAAAGTGATGGAAAAATGCAAGAGACACACAAGCTACCTGGAAGGAGTTCTCACTAGCTAAATTGGGAAAAATGTGAACACCAAGATAAATAATGATAGTAATGAATTAAGGCTCAACAGAACTATAAATAGAACTGTGGTGTTGGAGAAGACTCTCGAGAGTCCCTTGGACTGCAAGGAGATCCAACCAGTGAATTCTAAAGGTAATCAACTATGAATATTCATTGGAAGGACTGATGCTGAAGCTGAAGCTCCAATACTTTGGCGACCTGAGGTGAAGAACTGACTCACTGGAAAAGACACTGATGCTGCCAAAGACTGAAGGCAGGAGAAGGGGACGACAGAGGACGAAATGACTGGATGGCATCACCAACTCAATGGAGCTCTGGGAGATGGTAAAGGAAGAGAAGCTTGGCATGCTGCAGTTCATGGGGTTGCAAATAGTCGGACATGACTGAGCAACTGAACAAAAACAACAAAGAACTATAAATGTGTATATTGAAAGCTTAATGACCAACGATATACATGCAAACTCTCAAAGAACTTCCCCACAAAATATTAACTACCCAAAGAAAAAAAACTCAATTGCTGAGAATCTTGACAGACACATCCTTAATCAAGTAACCACTAGTAATGGGTCAAATCAAAATTGTTTATCATCTAACAGGATTCAATGAGAAGAAAACAGCATCACTTCTGAGGTATTTCTGTCAAAATCTAATAATTTAGCTTTTTTAAACTGAACCACAGAAACGTAGTGACGATTTCCTCAACTCAACTCTCTCAAGAATGGTTCATAACAGTTTTGGTGTATTGAGAGAAGTTAATTTTTTCATACAATAGATGCTTTAGGATGTTATAGCTAAATTCTCTTCTAGAACCCAGAATGGAAAAGGCCCAGAGGTACAGTCCATAAAAGAACTGATCTAGAATTTTCATAATGTCAAGGTCATTAAAAACCAGGAAAAGATTGTGTTGCTGCTCCCAACTGAAGGACACTAAAAAGTCATGACAACTATACGCAACAGGTGATTTTGAACTATATCTTTTTGTCCTAAAGTATAGTATTAAGACAACAAACTTCATTGGGATTTGATGGTAGTCAATGTAGAATGTCAATGACCTGATTTCCACAGTTGTGTTATGGTTATAAAAGCAAAAATCCTTACTTATAGGAAACACATAGTAAAGGATTTAGGGATAGTAAACCAGCACACAGACAAATTACTTCCCAATGGTTCAGGAAAGAAAGTCTTTGTACTTTTTCGTGCCTATAAATTCTCTATCAATTTGTCATTGCTTCAAACTTGTAAAAATCAAAAAAATTCTAAATGAACAAATATAAAACTAAACAAATACAAATTCACTGTCATCCTTAGTCCTTCTCATGTTCCTCATTTCAGTGAATGGCTGCACCATTCATTAATCAAGTTGACTAAGTTAGTGTCATCCTTTACTCTCCTTCCCTCAGTTACATGTCCAATTAATATGTCTCCCACAGAACCCACATCCAATCACACATCAAGCTCCAGTGATTCTACACCCTGAATATATCTTGATCTTAATTCATTTCTCTCTACTTCTCTGAATTCTGGCCAGCATCCTCTCTCTCCTGCATTACTAAACGTCAGTCTCGTAAAATAAGCTCAAACCTCCTTCAATGCATTTCCCACACATCAGTCTGAGTTATTCTATCACTAAAACACAAATCTGATCACGTTATTTTCCTTTAAAAACCCTTAGGTACTCTTTATTGCTCCTAAAGTCCAAACTCCCCATGTTATCATACATCCTGGTTTGCCCAGAGTGGTTTTCATTTCTGTTGTACCGAAACAGACATTAGTGGCCTCCTTTTCATTCTCAAGTGTCCCAACCAATACAATCAATACTGTATGTGTGCTCAGTCATGTCCAACTCTTTGCAGGAAGTGAAGAGGAATTAAAGAGCATTTTGATGAAGGTGAAAGAGTACACTGAAAAAGCTGCCTTAAAACTCAACATTCAAAAAACAAAGATAATGGTATCAAATCCCATCATTTCAAGGCAAATAGATGGGGAAATATGGGAACAGTGACAGACTTTATTTTCTTGGGCTTCAAAATCACTGCAGCCATGAAATTAAAAGATGCTTGCTCCTTGGAAGAAAAGCTATCACAAACCTAGACAGCGTATTAAAAAGCAGAGACATCACTTTGCCAACAAAGGTCCATATAGTCAAAGTTATAGTTTTTCCGATAGTCATGTATGGATGGGATAACTGGACCATAAAGAAGAAGAGGCTGAGTGCTGAAGAATGTATAGTCAAAGCTATGGTTTTTCCGATAGTCATGTATGGATGGGATAACTGGACCATAAAGAAGAAAGGCTGAGTGCTCAAGAATTGATGCTTTCACATTGTGGTACTGGAGAAGAATATTGAGAGATCCTTGGACTGCAAGGAGATTAAACCGTCAATCCTAAAGGAAATCAACCCTGAATATTCATTAGAAGGACTGGTGCTGAAGCTTAAGCTCCAATACTTTGACTACCTGATTCGAAGAGCTGACTTATTGGAAAAGACACTGGTGATGGAAAAGACCAAAGGCAGGTGAAGGGGACAACAGAAGATGAAATGGTTGGATGCCATCACTGACTCAATGGACATGAGTTTGAGCAAACCCTGGGAGATGGTGAAGAACAGGGAAGCCTGGCATGCTGCAGTTCACGGGGTTGCACAGAGACAGACATGAGTTAGCAACTGAACAACTGTATTGGCAGGTGAGTTCCTTACCACTAGTGCCACCAAGGAAGCCCCGACAATAATTGACATACATAACACATCCTCACTGTAAGGCTCTGAAAAGCTGGCCTCTGTTTACTTCTGTAGCTTGATCATTAAGCATTCCCCCAATTTTCCTCTCCTCACTAGTGAATCTCAACTTTTCTGGAAAGTTCTGCCTAAGCACTGGATCAGAATTCACTACCTTTGCTAGATGCTCCCTAACACTATACCAATCCTATTAGCAACTCTTTCTATTGCATACATATCTCTAGTATAACTATTTGTTTATATTACCTCTTAAACTGTATTTCTGTACAGATAACTCTGCTATTGACAGTGCGACCTTGAGCAAGTTGCTCTTGACCAAGATTATTTCTTAACACAAATATAACAAGTCTCTATGACAGAGTTCTCTTTAATTTTATTTCCTTTTTTTTTTTTTTTTAAAGAAAACACATGTCTTTACAGAAAGTTATCTTCTGGGAAACGAGATAACACCAAAAAAGGATTAGCTCTTCTCAGGAAGGGGTATTTCTTTCCTCTCTGTTCTAGTGAGTATAGACAAGTTCCCACAGCAAATTCTTCATATATGTAATGTAGCAAATATAGTGCATAGATACACTTTAAACGTATTTGGGAGTCAAATGTATAAATTTGTGGAAAACAATGTTTTCAATCACTTAAAAGAGTTGTTTATTAACAACTAAACAGTATTTTGGGAAAGAAAGCCCTACTGAAATAAAAAAGAATAACAATTCAACAACAACAATTAATGAGTCCTATACTGACAGATTAAACATTGAATATGACATTTAAAAGTCTTTTGAATTTCATAACTGTGAAGAAAAATATGTAGGTATTTTGAAGCTACCTTATAGTGTGTCTTTTATAAATTTTAAGCTAAACATTATGGCTTCTAGAAGTGAAAATTCAGAATTACAAGACTGTATATTTCTATTCATTGAGTACCCTCTAAATTTAACTGTCATTGTTTTATCTTTGTTAATTGTACTGTTTAATCATAGATACCTTTTGTTTAGTAAAGCATATAATACAATAACCACATCCCTAAAGCTTTTCTTTTCATTATTAAAGGAAAGTAATTCATATTATCAGAGTTAAATTTATACAAACAAATTTAATCCACGGCACTAACCATTGCTCAAGCTTTCTGATATCTTGTGGATATCTGGAATGTCACATCTTGAGTCATAAATGCATAAATATCTGCTTCTCATAGCAAATATTGTGTCATATTCCACTTAATTATTTCACATCTTTAAAAATAAAAAACATATTTAAAAGTATAGTTGACCCTTGAGCAACATGGGTTTGAACTGCATGGATATGTGGACTTTTTTCACTGAATACATACTACAGGCTAGGCAATCTGAGTTTGTCTGAGGTTGGCCGAATCAGGAGGCTGCAGAACCTTGGATTTCGAGAAACCTAGGAAATGCAGGACTGACTGTAAAGTTATACACGGATTATACACACAGGGGAGGGGGAGGTTGTCTGTAGCCCTCAAGGTCAAGGGTCAACAGTATATGTAAAATCATTTTAAAATAATAGGTATTTTATTAACGACTAGGGTTTCACATAACTGTTGAATTTACCAAACCTATGAATAAATGTTGGTCTTCAGAAGTGCTTTTAGTGATTTTAATTTCTAAGAGTGATATCATCTCTATATAACCTAAATATATGTAGCAAATAAAATACTGTATAATTGAAACCTTTGAAATAAACCTGTTGCCTACTCACAAATCTGTTCAGAATACTTTAATAAATGTCAGCTGTGAAACTGTGTCAAGAATTCAGGTAAACAATATTACAAGTTTCATTTAACATTCCTAAATTTTTACAATCTGGTATTTTGCTCTCTGCTATGGCACACAACTGCATTTTTTTCCTAAGCAATCAAAAGCAAGCCAGAAGACTCTTTGTTCATCAGTTGTAAATAATGTAATATAACTAGGAAAATGCCCTAAGAGAATATACCATTAATAATCATATTTTAATATAATTATTACTTTATAACCACAAAACTTTAGCAAAGACTAGTAATCCTTATTTGCTTTAACTGGTATTGGATAATACATCATGATAGTGACTGTGTGGCAATCAGCATATATTTATAAAATGATGGTTTGAAACTTAAATCTTATTTTTAATTCTTCAGTCTCATGTGGTTGTCTAGAAAAACTTCCCATAAGATTCTACAATCTTACAATGGAAAACTGCTTAAAGATAACACTCCATTATCAATTGATCACATATCAGTAAATATTTATTGAGTGTGTACCATGTGCCAGGCACTATGCTAAGTGCTGAAGATATAAAAATTACTAACACTTGAGCACTAGATAAAACATGGAGTGTGCCCTTGAGAGGCCTGGAATAATGTAGAGGAGATAATTAATGTACAAACTATATAAAAAATTGTTAAGGAATAGTGTTTTTATAAGGTGTTGTGTACGAAGAAGAGAAATACATAATCCAAGCTAGCAGAGGAGAGGATGGTGACAGGAGCCTTCTTGGAGGAGGAACTGATAAATAAGCCTGCTGACTTGCTTGTAGTACGGCCTAGTAACTTAGCACAGGTTCAAATCCTAGCATCATCTTTTACCAGCTGTATAAGTTTGGACAACTTACTTTATCATTCCAAGCTTGTTTCCTTGCTTATCAAATGGATATAACAGTATTTACCTCATCAGGCTGTTAAGAGGACCAAATAAGACTAGAAAGCACATAAGATATACTTGTATTCTGGCTGTTATAAAGATAATCTCCTTCTCACACCCCACTCAGCGTACAAGCTGGTGGTTTCTAGACTTCTTGGCCAATGTATGCATGTCCCACATCCCTATAAAAGAAAAACCCACTCCATCGTCACCCCTGTCTTCTGATATCAGCCAGGTTTTCCAGTCTCCTGAAAAGCTGGCCTGACCTGTGGTCATTACCAGACATGCCTGCACCACATTCATTCTTTGAACATGAGTCTGACCACTGATGCATCTCTGGACTGCCTGTCCCCCACCACTTTCCTCTCCTTCACCGTCCCCCACATTCACCAGGAGACACATCTCTTGGCCTTCACCCCCACACTACTCTCTGGTGGGTCTTTCTTACCAGTGTTTTGGAAATTTTTATGCATTTCACTTTATCAGCTTTGCCCTCTATTAGCCACCATGTCTCCAAGCCAGTAGCCAATGTTTATTTCATTTGGAGTTATCATTATTGCAGAGACAGGAAAAAAAAAAATGTGATTAGAACACAAAATCATCAAGGTTTGTGAGGCTGAGGAAGGCTAGTGCTAGAAAAAGAGTTAACAATTGGGCCTTTTGTTCTTTCCTGTATTATTCTCTTTAGGATCATGACTCTGTTTCACCATCCAGGCTAATAATCTCCCACTGGTCACGCATCTATCAAGTGACTTTTTCTAAAAGATTTTCTGCTCTATTTGCAGAAAGACCTATGGGAGCAGCAGGGCTCAATTCAATTCTTCTCACACATTCACCTTTTTGAGGCCTTTTACCCAATTTCACCAAAAAAAAATTCAAATGATAGCAGGAAATAATAATAATAAATAACAAATTAAAGTTAAAAGATATTTTCCTATTCAAGGGACTCATGATAGAAATAAAGTGTTTATTTCTAAGAGTGCAAAATATATGATTTAAGTATTATAACTATTGAGCAAAAGGATATCTGGGGGCTTCCCAGGTGGTGCAGTGGTAAAGAATCCGCCTGCCAATGCAGGAGACATAAAAGGTGCAGGTTCAATCCCTGGGTTGGGAAGATTCCCTGGAGAAGGAAAACGACAACCCGCTCCAATATTCTAGCCTAGAAAATTTCACAAAAAGAGGAGTCTGGTGGGCTGTAGTCCATGATATCACAAAGAGTCGGACACGACCGAGAACACAATCACACAGAAGGGTATCCACTTTAGCTTCCAAATTTTGTTTTTAACCTATACCTTACAAAATTGTTTTGGCTTTATCAAAGCATCACTTCTACTTTCTAAAAACCAAGACAGATTATATTATTTTAATTTGCAAATTAGCTATAATTTAATTCTGTTCCTCGCTTTGGATACTTCACTCTGGGCATCTTTACAACAACATGTATACCACCATGCCAACCAAATCCTTCATGTATGTTTCAAAGTCCAAAATATTTTTTAATCAGATATTCTGCAGCAAAATAATCGGAAATTCTTAAATGACCACAAAAATGTTACAACAAGTTGAGGCAGAAAATTATGGTTGCCTCATGTTTCCACTGAAATGTACTAATTTAAGAAGTTTATACATGAACTAAAAAAGACATTTACGTTACAAAAATAACAAATATAATGCTAATATAATGCTGATGATCCACATAAGAATTTACTAGGTCATAGACTGAATGTGTGATTTTAAGGTTTAGCTATCACCTAAACTGTTTCCTGACCCTGAAATAAAAGGTCACTTGAAATTCTTAAAATTCTGGAGACAGTAAGTGGTCAGGAACCTTCTAAACTTAAATTGCCCCTTCTCCTCACACCTTTTCACACTGAATACTTCCTTCATCACAACTATTTCTTCAATGTGGTAGCAAGTAAAATTCCCCAACAACAGAAATGACAGTAACATGAAAACCAACTTGATTATAGATGGGTCAGAAGAAAGAATTCTCTCTTATAGTTTTTAAATTATGATAAAATAATTAACAGTAAATTAATAAATAAAACAGTAAATAAAGCAGAAGGCAAACCTTTGGAAAATGCTTCCATTAAACAGCATTGAGAAGGTAGTGGCAGTTAAGTAACAAGTTTGAGGTTTTTTTAATCATTCATAATGATCCTCTACATTAAAAGAAAAAAATATAGATAACTAGAAAGGCAAAATACTTCAAGTAAGATACTTAATATGAAATCCCAGTTGGCCCAATATAAATTTGATGTAAAAAAAATGGAGAACTGGTTCCTTTCAGTTAATACTTTGCCACTAAAACTCAACATACATCAGAAAATATTAGTTATTATAATTAGAATTCTTTTATCCACATTACAAAATGATGTGCCTGGTCAAAAACCAGAAAATAGTTCGGAAAAGATTTTAACATTTCTGATCCTTCTTCTAGGCCTGATGCCACTTGAGCCTGGATGAATAAACTTTTTCAACTCATCTAATTTAGCAGGTCCTAAGTATTACAATTTCATGGCTACAATCACCATCTGCAGTGATTCTAGATAGCATATTAAAAAGCAGAGACATTACTTTGCCAACAAAGGTCCGTCTGGTCAAGGCTATGGTTTTTCCAGTGGTCATGTATGGATGTGAGAGTTGGACTGTGAAGAAAGCGGAGTGCCAAAAAATTGATGCTTTTGAACTATGGTGTTGGAGAAGACTCTTGAGAGTCCCTTGGACTGCAAGGAGATTGAACCAGTCCATCCTAAAGGAGATCAGTCCTGGGTGTTCGTTGGAAAGACTGATGCTGAAGCTGCAACTCCAGTACTTTGGCCACCTCATACGAAGAGTTGACTCATTGGAAAAGACCCTGATGCTGGGAGGGATTGGGGGCAGGAGGAGAAGGAGACGACAGAGGATGAGATGGTTGGATGGCATTACCAACTCGATGGACATGGGTTTGAGTAAACTCCGGGAGTTGGTGATGGACAGGGAGGCCTGGCGTGCTGCGATTCATGGGGTCACAAAGAGTCGGACACAACTGAGCAACTGAACTGAACTGAACTGAAGTATTACAAACTAAGCAAGCAGACTATACTCTTGGAGCCACTAATCAAATCTGTTGTCAAAATATTCTACTGGACTCAACAGCAAAAAAAACAAACAACCTGATTAAAAAAATGGGCAGAGGATCTGAATAGATATTTTTCCAAAGAAGACATACAGATGGCCAACAGGCAGATGAAAAGATGTTCAACATCACTATCAAGAAAGGCAAACAAAAACCACAATGAGATATCACCCCACACCGGTCAGTATGGCTATTATCAAAGAGACACAAAATAACAAATGTTATAGAGGACACAGAAAAGGGAAACCTCATACACTATTGGTGGAACTGTAAACTGGTGCAGACACAGTGGAAAACAGGAGGGCGATTCCTCAAAAGACTAAGAATAGAACTACTGTATGACTCAGCTATTCTACTTCTGGGTATTTACTTGAAGAACCACTAATCTGAAAACATACGTGTACCCTGATGTTCACTGCAGCATTGTTTATAATGGCCAAAATATGAGTACAACCTAAGTGTCCGTAAACGAATGTATAACACATAAAGATGTGTTATACATAGGAAGCGTATAATTAGCTATATGAAAATGAAATTCAGCCATCTGCAATGACAGAGAATATTATGTTCTCCATCTGAATGAACCTGGAGAATATTATGCTAAGTGAAATGTGTGCTGTGCGTGCTCAGTCGTGTCCAACTCTTTGTGACCCCATGGACTGCAGCCCACCAGGCCGCTCTGTTCTTGGGATTCTCTAGGAAAGAACCTGGACTGGGCTGCCATCTCTTTCTTCAGGGGATCTTCCCGACCCAGGGAGCAAACCTGCATCTCCTGCAAGTCTCCTGCAATGGCAGGAAGGTTCTTTACCACTGAGCCACCTGGGAAGTCAAGTGAAGTCAAACGAAGAAGGACAAATATCTTACGGTTTCACTCATAAGTAGAGTATAAAAAGAAAAAACAAGTGAACCAAAAAATAAAATGAAAATAAACTCAGATACAGAGATAAGATCAGATCTGATCTTACCAGAGGGGAAAGCAGTTGGAAGGTGGGTAAGAACAGGGAAGGGAATGGTGATGAATGGTAACTAGACTTGTGGTGGGGATTATTTTGTAGTTGTGTACAGATGTTGAATTATAATGCTGTTATACCTAACACTTACGTTCCTTCTTTTTAAAGTTTAAAAATTGTACTTGATAAGAAGCACTGTAATTGCTTAACTGGTAACGCTTTTCTTTTTTAGATGTACAGCTCGATGGAAATGTACCAAAATATTAACAGAATATTAATACTGTGAATAGAATACTTATGAATGATTTTACATTAAATCAAAAATAAGATTAAATGGCATTTACATAATACATATCACACTATTTCTTAATGATGGCAAACAGAAACCAAATTTGGTACTGAATTTTATCACAAAATCCATAAGACATTAAAACATTTATTAAGTAAAAAGAATGTAACAAACATACCATATAATTAACTAATATAAAAAGCAAGTCTTACTCATTTTGCTAATACTATGTATAGCAAATCTTACCTCTGATCTCCACATCAAAGTCAAATTTGTTGCAGCCTGAAGATGTTAGCGTTAAGCCACAGTTGCAAAATCTTGAAATGCAGAGTTAAGACTCAAAAAACAAACAAACAAAATCTCCCTCAGTTCTACAGCACTCAAGCCTGTCAGGTGTAAAATAAAATAAGGAGTAAGCATGGATTTCATATTTTTCCTTAAGAAACAGGTTCTGATGGCTGATACAGTTTTTCTTACAACCACACAATAAGACATTCAGCTGAGATGCCGTGCTTTTAACGATACTCAGCATTTTGATATTATACATGGAAAACTCCAGACTCTGCAGTAATTTCGACATATGGCCTCAATATTATATATCTTAAAAGCAATTATCATTTGTCTATTATTGACACAATTGTTGAGCTTGAGTTTCAAACTTTGCACAGTAAAGTGGAACAGCCATGGAATTTAAAATCCAAGAAGGGACTTCCCTGGTGGCCCAGTGGTTAAGACTCCATGCTTCCAATGTAGGGCACACAGGTTCAACCCCTGGTCAGGGAACTAAGATCCCACATGCCATGAAGCCAGGCAAAAAAAAAATTCAAGAAATAAATGCCATAAGAAGAGATTCCTACACAAGTTCAGAAGAAGCTATAAAAGGGGGAGGAGGAACTGGTTATTCTGCCTAGCCAGAATTTTACTCAGCTGTTCCGAGTGAATCTAGTAGAGGGGTTAGAGGAAGGGAAAGGAGACAACACAGCAGTGGGATGTTTCTCTGGGCACAGAAAGGCAGCCTGTGACTCTATTTCGGCCACTGTGAGACAAGTTAACAGTGCGAACAGAAGATGTACTTGACAGGAGTAAAGAGAGTTAGCAGAGTAGGAGGAGACGGCATATGAGACGTTGGCCAGGGTGCAGCAGGAAAAGAGTCTTGATGGTAAAGATGAATAGCTTAAATGTAACACAAAATTCAATTAGGGCCCAGTGCAGCAAGTCCAGAAGCCTGAGACAATGGCTACAGTACCACATTTCAAGCTGGGTAGATATTGAGATAGGGGGTCTTAAAAGGGGGAGGTTATAAAAGTCAGGAGACAAAACGTTAAAACTTAGTCCAAGTGTTTTCACAGAAATGAAAACACAAGCAGGGATTAAGAGGTGCCAGTGTTGTTCATTTGTTGTTTGTTCCCGATGGTTTTATAGCTTGAAGAAACAGGAGGAGGAAAACAAAACTCAAAAAGTAAACTCAAGTTTAGGTGTTTAAGAAATAATCACATGACTGAATCCAAAGAGAATAAAGGTTATAATTAGGGTAAGTGAGTAGGACCTTGAGTCAAAGTGATAGGGGTAAGAATTTCTTGACAACTTGTCAGTTACTAAAGCATTTAGGAAGACACTGTAAAAAGAAAACAGAGAGAAGTAGAAAAATAATGACGAGAATGATTTATAATATCCTAAAAGCGTCACACAGAAGGAATAATGTAATATAATGACAGGATTGAATCATTTAATGGGCTAAAACAATTTTACAAAATACAATTCTTCAGAATTCTTTTTGGTTAAATGGAATTCTAGTTGTCTTAATTTAAACAGCTGACTTATTTTTTCAGAAATAAGTTATACTCCAACTAAAGAGAGATTTTAGTAAAGAGTAAAGAGGTTTTAGTAAAGGAGAAATTTTACTAAAAATTCTGAAGAATTCAATCATTGTTCACTGGCCCTTAATAATTTAAAATAACTTTGGTACTAAGGGCCTCACCATAAACTTCACTTTTAAAATCCACACCCAAAGTCATCTGAACACTAGATAAATAGTTTGACTTTACTGCTAAGCTAACACAAATTCACCACTTTTACCACTAGGTGGCAAGAAAAACCCAAATAGTATCAGTTATCAAGGCCAGTACAAGATCCCAAGTACTTGAACAACTAGAAAAGCCACCAGGTGTCATCCAAGAGGGAAAAAAGACTATTCCCCCTCCCCACCACTGAAATACACGAATTCATAGTTTTAAGCAAAACCATCTAAGCTCTATCAGAGATAAATGTCCAGCCTATTAACTGTCAAAATAGTTTGCATATTTATATTCCATGTAAGCAATTTATATAATGCTCTTGACTCCAAAATGCTGCCTTTCAACTAAAGGCAACAAATTAAACTTAGTTTCTGGATTTAAAAAAAAAAAAAAACAGCAAGACCAATGAGCCCAACAGGTCATGATTTAGAATTTCATCCTATTTAAATACACTGCACAAAATAATTTAAAGTGGTTTACACACAAAAATCTTCCAAAGAGTATTTGGTTATGTATACATAATTTGAGATTCATATTCTTTTCTCCCCATTTCTCTCTTACAGGTAATTTCATTGACTCCATACAATCTAGATAATTTTATGCTGTTAAGCCTTGCTTCCCATGTGATACACCAAAGCACTCCAATTTGTTACCAAAACATTCTCAATAGACAAATGTACTTGCCCTTAAGATAGATGTATTATGTGAATTATTATGTTGAACAGTCCAAAGCTGAAAATTAAAATTAAAGCTTCACAGAATTAAGTCCTAGTTATATAACAAATCATTCTTTAAAAAAAAAAAAAAACCATCCTCTGGGCTTCACTAACTTCTAACAATGATTTTTCAATGCTGCTGTAAACATTGTGTCAGCTAAAACACTATGTCATGCTGCCTTTTATAAGGTGGTACTTTTTTAGACCAATTCCTATTCTTAACCCTATGGACACAGGAATTGCAATCATGTCATACCCCGCAAATCTAGCTGTAGGTGGTGTCTCAAAAAAAGGATGGCTTCTTCCTTCGAGGAAGTGGTCAAACCTTTTTCCCCTGGTGTCATCAAGCAGACATCTTGGTTGTTTTTCATTGCTATCAAATTAAGAGATGGAAGAGAAAGCAGTGGAGGAGAAAGCAAAATATGTACTAAATTATAGAAGCTTCTCTTCCTTACTCCTTATTGCAATCTCTTTTAAGGTTTCGACTGGGTCACTTCCACTCTGCCTACGAGGCACTGGTCTTTTTTTAAAAAACCCAAGCCAAGAATGCTCTTGGCTACTGAACATTATCTCTTCTCTGGTTTTTATTACATTTTCTTTCTTTTGAAATTCGTTAAGATTATGCTCAGCGACCAGCCCTTGCCCAACCGGTTTCTCCCCTTCCCCCATCTCTCTACACACATCACTTTTTCCTCCTCCCATCCAGGCAGTGGGCAAAACTCTGCAGTGCCGGGAACGCACGCTTCGGGCCGGTCACTCAGCAGTTTTATCCTTACTGGCCTTTGCAAACAGCTCCCCACCCAAACCTTGTCCCCCGGTGGCCCCCTCGGCCATCATCTTTCTACTAGAGTGTGCTCGGTAAGGGACTCCGGCTAGCACATCGAGGGTTTACGGTAGCCTGCCTACCAATAGGAGGCCACAATGCAGAGAAGTCTGGTTCAGCCTCCCGGCAGCCCCAGTGTCTTCCTCCCGTGGCTTACACCTACTGTACCCGCGAGCGAGCAAAAGAGCCAGGGAGCGAGCCGGGCGCGGGAGGGGGCGCGCTGGGAGGGCCGACAGCAGCCGCGGCGTGCGCATGCGCACCGGGGTTGTTTTTCACAAAGCGCCTCTTAAAGTGAGCTGGCAGCTTCCAGCCGCCCGTCTTTGTAAGGAGACCACTGAGACTCGCAGGAGCGCGGAGCAGCCAACAGCCTCTGTGCTGCCCTGACTTTTTAAGAAATCTCAATGAACTATTTGTAAAGAATCGCTGATCTGCCTGCAAGCTTTTTGCACGGCAAAGACATCGATCAGTGTTAAGTGAGGATCACATCGTATATGTGATCTTGACTTTTTTTGTCTTACATTATATTTTTTATAGATTTTGTTATAAACATGGTGCTGGGAAAGGTAAAGAGTTTGACAATAAGCTTTGACTGTCTTAATGACAGCAATGTCCCTGTGTATTCTAGTGGGGATACAGTCTCAGGAAGGGTGAACTTAGAAGTTACGGGGGAAATCAGAGTAAAATCTCTTAAAATTCATGCAAGAGGACATGCGAAAGTACGCTGGACCGAATCGAGAAACGCCGGCTCCAATACTGCCTATACACAGAATTACACTGAAGAAGTAGAATATTTCAACCATAAAGACATCTTAATTGGACACGAAAGAGGTAAGTTTTTTTTTTAACATTGTTAAGAAATTATTAGACCTTTCTTTGGAAAGTACCTTTTCGATTTTTCTGAATTAAACTAATCCTGCTCCTAGAAACATATAGCAGTTTGATAAAGGTTAGCAAAGTTAGATTTGTATTCTCCTTGACATTTATCGTGTGTTAAGCCGTAACGCATGCAGGCATCTGCAAAGTGACTGCAAACTGCACTTATTCAACTACCTCTATACCTGGCTTGGTTTGTGCCATACGCATTTGGAATCCATTTCAACCTTACATATAAATTAAAACCGATTCAGTAATTTTACTTATATGTTTTCAAATGAATTGCTAAAAGCTGCAGTCCAATATTAGATTTTCCCCTTATACGCTGCAACCTGAGATCTTAAAAACTAAGCTTCAATGAAGAAATAACACTTTAAAGTGGGTTAATAGGTGTCTTTCATTTTTTAATACTGACACGCAAAAGACTTTTAAAGAATTGACCGTAGTTCTTTAATAAAGGGTTTCTGTGGCTTATTTTGACATATGGTATCAACACCCCACGTGTTTTTTCCCTATTCTTTCCAATTCCTTCAGAAATTTACATCAGGCGTTCTCTACTTTAAAGGACAACACCTATCATGATGATGTGTTAAAAATCAGTTTTAGAAGTCATTAGGGTCAGAAATTTTCTCTTCCGAGCATCATGCCTAACTTTGGAACGTGGATTCAATGAAACCCCTGCCAGTCAAATGGAATTGAAAAGTATTCGGCTCATTGGATTTGATTTTTGGTTAGAAAAGGAAGATAAAGGGTTGTCAAAGGGAAAGGGGGTCCTGAGATTTCCAATCTATTGTTTAAATGGTTACATTGTGGAAATATAGGAGACTCTAAGCTTGTTTTTCTAAGTTTCCACCCTTTGTTAGAAGCGGTTCAATCCTGTTTCGGACCAGTTCTGGGGGGTGGTGAGGAGGGGCGCTTGTTCTGCTCTCAGCAGATTGGTTACACGCGTCAGGTGGTGGCGATGACTTAATTCCTAGCCCAAGAAGAATATAATGTGAAAACTGGTTATGTAATTTTGTGCTTCTCCTTTTTAATGCAGTATTTAGTTCGAATGTTGACGATTTTTCAAAAAATAGAGCACATTTTTAACCTGTTTTTAATTAAAAAATACACACTCATGAGGAAGTGCTAATTGAACTAAGGCAAGTGTAGTAGGGTGCTTTGAGTTACAGCATGAACGCATTATTTTTAACGTATTCAGATTAAATTAGTCTTTTAATTGCGTTTTCAGTTACAGATCATTTGCATCCTGAAATAATTTCTAGTTAGTCTCTCCAAATAGTGACAGCCATAAGAAATGGAACTGCCTAATGACAGTCCTGGTATTGGTTGAACAGGATGCCCAGGAGTTTGTATTTGATCCTTCCTAAACTGGTAGCTTTTTTTAAGATGGGTTAGAAGAAACAGGTTTTAAAGGAGTTGAGGTGTGCAGTGGGGTAAAAGAATAATAATACGACTTACGGGGACAAACACAAATTTCATTGCTTGCGCCACGGTTTATAGTGAAGAACACTGTGTTGCCCCACACCCCACCCCCCACGGGACACCCCTCAAGCGCTTCAAGCATGGACGAGCTCTTCCTTCGGCTTGGAAGAGTTTCAATGACTTTAGAACTGGGACCTCTCAAACTAGCCTGGTATCTGAGGCCCCGCCCCGGGCGGCCGGCGATAGGCGGAGCCGGGTTTGTTAGCCTGTTGCTAAGGCGATGCCAGGCTCTGATTGGATTGGGCGCAGGCGGGTGGGGAGTGAGGGCTCGCCGGCTGGGGCGAGGCTTGGAACCGGCGTGCGCCGGTAAAGGTCTCTCTTGAGCCGCCGCCGCCCCCCGCCCCCGCCCTGGCTTCTGGAAGCGCACGGGGCTCCTGTCACATAACATTCTCTCCCCCACCCCCCTACCTCACCCCGCTTGCAGACCTGAAAAGGGACTTCAGGTTTCAACAGAAAGGAGAGGCAAGCCTTGCAGGCGGCCCTGGGCGCAACTTTTTAGCTGACAGTTCTCTGTTCACGGGGGAAGTTGGGTGGGCCGGGTTAGCCGGACCCCATTTTCCAGGTTTTTCAGGTGGAAGTTGTTAGGCAGCTCCTTTGACCGCTTGTCCCCGCTCCTAGCTAAAACAAAAGCACGTTGCCCGGTCTCTGCAGTCACCAGACGGGCTACCTTGATTTGCCCTGAGGGGAGAGCGAGCCCCCAGGACGGGCCGGGACGGGAAAGTGACACGAACATCGAAGGCAGGGTTTGGGGGGGGGGGGCCCTCGGCGAGTCTTCCCTGCCATCACCACCCCCGCCATTGTTCCCCCACCACCACCGAGCTTTTGCGTCTATTCGACGCCCCCGCCCCCATTTCCTTTGCCGCAAATGTAAAGGTGTCAGGGTGGCCCGAGCCAGATCGAACCGGTCGCCGGCTGGGGCGTGTAAAGCGGAAGCGCTGCAGCGCGCTGGCCCCGCCCGCCGCCAGCAGGTTAGGCTGTGCGAGCGCGAGTGCGAGCGCCGCGCGACATATGCCGTATGTATAGCGGGGCGCGCGGGCGGCGGCGGCGGCGCGCGGGCGGGCCGGCTGGGATCTGCTCGCGCCGGTTTAGGCCGGTCCTCTCCTGCTCCGGTCTAGTTCTTGATTGACAGCCCGGCACTTGTTTACCACGGCGCGGCCGCCGCCGCCGCTCGCCTCAATGAGACTGCTGAGCTGGCACAAAAAGGGAGCGAGAAGGGAAGAAAAGGAGAGACAGGGAGGCAAACTTTGGGCGCCTTCAGGAGGGAGCGGTTTTAAATGGCCCCCAACTCATCAGCCGGTTTTCAGGGCCGAAATCCCGGAGAGAGAATTTGCACGGGGGTGGGGGGAGAAGAAAAAAATACTGCTGACGGAAGACTGAGTCGTGATGGTTATTGAATAAAAAGTATCCACATATAGCCACCTTTTTTCCCCCTCTGAGGGAAGCATCATGTTTTTTGTGTGTATTTATTACTCTTTTAAGGGAAAGTTGAATGATAAAAGCCGTTTCTGATGGTCTCCTAGTTAATGATAAAGGTTTCTACACCAAGGAAACTGCATTAGTAGACATTTATATAATTAAATTACCTAGTTAGAACGCTTCAGAAAAGCATGTTAAGAATCCAGAACCCCCTCCCATATTTCCCTGTGTTTTATTTTTGAGATATTTTGAAAAATCACCTATTTGTTCAAAGGAAATTGGATGTAAACTCAAAGGTCATCCTGTTTTTTTCAAGTATTGGGGAACATCCTTATCTTCGTTTTTCAAGGATGTATGACCTGTTCTTTCCCGTTAGGCATGCACATTGTAAATCTAAGGTACATCTTATATATATGCGAATTTTTAGGTATTAGGACAGACTGAGGTCATAATTTTAGATTCAGTAAGAATTTTTATTTTTGCCTATGAAACCGACATTAAAATCACTGTTCCTTATTTTTTTTTTTAACTCCCAACATCTACTTGACAGTTTTCTAATAGTTTTAGTTTTCACATTCACGTTTTCTGTATCAAAACTGACATTTTTTAAAAGGTTTACGAAATAGTTCTCGTTTTATATATAGGCTTATTAGGATAAATTTAAGTAAGTGATTGAAGACAAAGGTAACATCTTAGTATGAAATACGAGGTCTGAGTCTTATGTTAGCCTGTAGTATATTAGATGTAGATGCTTTGCAGTTTAGGTTGTTTTCCGTTAAAAAATCACCTATGGGGTATAAATATTAATTATCCCCATTCTACAGATGAACCAGCTGAAGACAGGACTCTTATTTTACCAAGAGGAAGTGATGAAGTTGGAATTAGAATTCAGATCTCTCACTCCAAAGTTTGTGGCCTTACCTAACTATGTGAGCATCTTTAAAGGTCTGACACCGCGAAGAGAGCGTGAAGGTTTATTAATAAATTTTTTGTTTTCCTTTTCTGTTTGTTTTAGATGATGATAATTCCGAAGAAGGCTTCAACACTATTCATTCAGGAAGGCATGAATATGCATTCAGCTTCGAGCTTCCACAGACGTAAGTATTTTGTTAACAGGCATTTTTCATAAACATCCTTTCTTTTAAAATGAAACATTGTACATTTAAATATTTTTAGTTTTTTAAAAAAACCCTTTTCATTACTGAAACTTGCTAGAGGAAAACAATGTACTAAAAAAAGGAAGCTATATTTTAATCTAGAGTGGCAAAATTATAGAAAGCAAACCTCAATTCTTAGTGCTCTCAGAATTTATATGGTGTTTTAAAGTATTTCATTTAAAGTGAATTGGAAGGTGCTAGTCAAATGGTAAGCACTTAATAGTTTACCATCAGCATTAGCTGAAAAAAGAGAACATATCAAGTCTGTCATTTAGTAGTTTATAAAAATTAAGTGTTCTATGCTTTCTACCGATGCTTACCAACAGCGGTAAGCTAAGAAGGTCAAAATAATTAGCAATATCCTAACTTGAGAAGTAATGTGTATTTCCAATATGAATTCATTAGCTTCTGTGCAAGGAGCTATTAAGAATGTCACAGGAGATATTGTGACCTAGACTTAAAAGGAAATGTCAATCAGAGATATCTTAAAGTAAGGTCTGGAATATAGTATGAAAGGAAGAAGGAAAGTAAAATATTCATAATGTAATCATAAGGTATTAGATCTGGAAATTATGCAAAAAGCAGTTTTTAAAATAATGCCTTAACAGATATTAAAGCATGCAAAGTGGTACTTGTAATGTTTGTTCTGAAAGATAAACTTGCATTACAGAAGATTTTGTCAAGTGCCAAATGTACATAATTCTGTGTGTTCTTTAATTCTAGTACTTACTATATGTGGATAGAGTTTATAAGGAGTATTTTTTCAGAGCATTTATCATATTGCTAAGAACATTTTTAATATAATACCCTAATTATTTTCTAAGAGAAATATTTTAAGTTTGTAAATACAATAGGGCTAATACAATTGGGCCTGAATATTTTCAAAGGATGAAGATAATTTAATATATATATATTTTTTTAGTTCTTTTGATAAACCACAGTCATTTAAAATAAACTGTAGAAGTCTTGCATAGATCCTGCGTTTTATTTCTCTGTGCTATACAAATTAATGCAGAAGTCTAAAATTTAAAACAAAAAGTAAACACCACTACGCCTCAAAAAAACTAGCACTCTACCTTGTAAATAAATGAACCTTGTGCATTTTTCTGATGAAATTATGAAAAGGAGACTAAATTCACTAAAACAAAATCTTCCACAATTAATACAATCTGAGAGTTGAAAAAGAATTCTAATTCTTTTGATAAAGGTCAACAAGAAATTCTTTTTGAAGTCTATAATGTAGTTAGAAAACATGGCCAAAAGAGTTAGAACATAAGTAAATTAGGAAGTGGGAAAGCATTTTTTGAGAGATCAGTGGACTTAATGAAATGCAAAAAGCTTTTGAAGCCATAAGGATTATTCCAGACCTTTTCTGGATCTTAATTAGTTGCTATAATAGGAAATAGTAATTTTTAGCTAATGAAAAATGGAGCACCATAGGGAGCTTGATCTGAATGTTTAACCAGAGTCTAGAATTTCTCAAGAGAAATAGTTAAACTATTCTTAATTTTATTTTTAAACTGAAGTTTTGATGTTTTCAAAAATGTTCATTTCCAGACTTTGATAATTTTGCCACCAGCATTAAAAGTAGCCTCTTAGTTTAAAGCAATTGTATTCTTCTGGCTTTTTTTTAACCAAATTTCTGCAGTATTTGACAATTATCTATTATTATTTGGAAGGTTTCCCCCCCCCCCCAATGACTTATCCCTTTGGAAATATAAATTACGCCTTCGATACCCCATTGGTGTATAAACATATAATACATTAACACTTCTATGCTGACCTACTGTACAGTTAATTTAAAAGAGGTGTAAGATTAATATATGATCTTTATATTCTGCACAGACCACTTGCTACCTCATTCGAAGGCCGACATGGCAGTGTGCGCTATTGGGTGAAAGCCGAATTGCACAGGCCTTGGCTTCTACCAGTAAAATTAAAGAAGGAATTTACAGTCTTTGAGCATATAGATATCAACACTCCTTCATTACTGGTAAGAATCGACTGAATTCTTCATTCTCTGTTTTTGGCATATAAATACTAAAGAATAATCACCTAAACTATGTATTCTTTACAATTTAAATAGTAACTTTATTTTTAAATTACGTAAATGTTTTCCAAACTACAGTGAAGAGCAATACCAATTAATGCAGAATATGCTCATATTTTCTGATATTGTAATAAATTTAAGTAAATATTTAAAATAAGACCAATATTTGGTATGAAATATCTCTTAACTCAGAAGATAACAAAAGTAACAAAAATAAATCTGTTCCCTGGATAGTTTTAGTGGAAAAGGAACAGTAATATTGATTATTACTATAATAATATCACTTACCTTGAAAAATTATAATCTAAAATTTGTACTGCATTGCATTACTCCAATACAGGGATAGTTGTCAAATCATGGGGAGATTATTATTTTAATGAAAAAACTTAAATTCTGTTTTAAAGAAAATCTTTTTGAATTGCATTTTTTCACAAGTTTCAAATTTGAATTCAAAAACTTTACTTGGTTTAAACAAATAATAACATCTTTACACAAATAAGAATCAATCTTACAAATGAATTTTCTTTTTTTTTATATTCTGGGTTTTACATTCTCAAAGATGTTATCATTTGAGATTATAACCAAGTTGCTTTCTGAAACTGCCTCTTTTTTTTTTTTTTTTAATAAAGGCAGTTTAAATAGAATGTGGAAAGGGTTTTTTTGTTTTGTTTTTTCCTTTTTTTTTAAGTTGGTTTTTAATTACTGTGTATGTAGTGTGTGCTAAAACTATGTTTATGAAATACGTTAAACCCTTTTTTCTTTAATTGAATGGAAACTTGTATAAAGACAGAAATACCAGTATAAATCAAAAGCTATCGGTTAACGGAAAAGTATATTTGCTACAGAAAAAGAAGCAACATTGCTTTTAATGTTAAATTATTCAGGAATTGAGGATTGTATTTTAAAAGTTTTATTCCTTTCTCAATTCATACCTTGATCTTTTTCTCTAAATTTATATCTTACAGTCACCCCAAGCAGGCACAAAAGAAAAGACTCTCTGTTGCTGGTTCTGTACCTCAGGCCCCATATCCTTAAGTGCCAAGATCGAAAGGAAGGGCTATACGCCAGGTGTGTATGCGGTGGGCTCCCACTGAGACGGGGCTTTCTTCACTTAACTGTTGTGCGTGAATTTACATTTTTTTCTACTAAATGCAAAGACGATACAGTATTCTTTGGTAAATTGTCATAAATTGTGCTTATCCAGTTTCCTTTTGTAAATTGGGATGTAGTCTTGTTTTTTTCAATAGCTGCTGTAAATGTGTAGTTGGTTTTTAGAAGTTACTTGCCGCTCTTAGGGTGGCTTCTTAATCCACATGGTTCACTGAACTTTCAAACTTTAGTTCAAGAATCTGCATTTGTTTTGGGGTTGATTAGTTGGTTTTTAACAGTAGATATATATATTTTTTTTTTTTTTTTTTTCATGTAGGTGAATCAATTCAGATATTTGCTGAGATTGAGAACTGCTCTTCCCGAATGGTGGTGCCAAAGGCAGCCATTTACCAAACACAGGCCTTCTATGCCAAAGGGAAAATGAAGGAAGTCAAACAGCTTGTGGCTAACTTGCGTGGGGAATCCTTATCATCTGGAAAGACAGAGACGTGGAATGGCAAGTTGCTGAAAATTCCACCAGTCTCTCCCTCCATCCTCGACTGTAGTATAATCCGTGTGGAATATTCACTAATGGTACGTACAGATTTAAGGGTTTGGAGTGGATGTTTTTTGATATCTTAATGTCATAAGGGTATCATTTTTGTCATATCTAGAATATGATTTTTTTTTATTCCATATATGATATATATAGGTATATGTAATTCTTTGTATAACTTGGACTATAATTTCTAATTTTACCTGAGGTCAGTGCACCATATACTAGTGTACATAATGGAGAAACTTTTCAAGTATATCATTAAAAAATGAAGTAAATGAGGGCCTCAGATGACAATAGATTGGGTTATTCGTTTTTAAAAAAGAAATAGTACTTGACATTCTAAACCTTTCTTTTCATTGTTTAGGTATATGTGGATATTCCTGGAGCTATGGATTTATTTCTTAATTTGCCACTTGTCATTGGTACCATTCCTCTACATCCATTTGGAAGCAGAACCTCAAGTGTAAGCAGTCAGTGTAGCATGAATATGAACTGGCTTGGTTTATCCCTACCTGAAAGACCTGAAGGTAATAATTTGATAATGTGTATCTAAGCTTACTCTGGTATTTGCAAGAAAATAATTTTGCTTCTGATATTTCATGATTAGATAAAATTTGTCTGCATTGAAGAGTGGGGTGTGCCCCTAATGTTAGGTTTAAAATGTATATCCCCCTAGTTTTAATCACAAGACAGATTATTATTATTTTACTTTGACATTCCTTTTTAATACCTTCTATTCTGTGTATTTTGACATGCATAAGAACATGCTGTTCGAATTGCGTGTATCTTTTTCCTTCAGCACCACCCAGCTATGCAGAAGTGGTAACAGAGGAACAAAGACGGAACAATCTTGCACCAGCAAGTGCTTGTGATGACTTTGAGAGAGCACTTCAAGGACCACTGTTTGCATATATTCAAGAGTTTCGTTTCTTGCCGCCACCTCTTTATTCAGAGGTAAGCATCACACCCTCAAGTACAAAATGGGCTGACTCTTTAGTAAGCAGTATTGCAGAGTTTCTGAAAATACAATTAGGTTTTGATATCATAGTAAGAGAGAAGTAAATAATTTTGAACAACAGATTAAAAGTTAGGTCACGATTGTCAATACAGTCTCACCCAGACATTGGACTGGTCTCTTATATTATTGGATAAATAAAGATAATGATCTAACCCCATGCTTGTAACATGTTAGTTAAAGGAATAAATATTTTAAAGCATCTGTAGAACTAGCATTTGCAGCCATTGATTAAATAGCTAGAATTTATCTTACTCGTCATCCTTTTTAATTTTCGTATTTCAACATTCTCAGTGATAGGGGAAAATAACATTTGCAGTAACGTACTTAAACAGCATTCCTACACTGTTAGATTATTTTTATTCATCTCAAGTAACTGAGCACTTATATGAATAAAACATGGCCCTTATTTGGGAGAAGCATATAGACTGGTGAGAAAAAAACAAACTTAGAAGCAAAATATTACATAACAACGTGATAGGAATGCACAGTTCATTTAAGGAGCAGCTTATTGGGTCTTGAGAATCAGGAGGGGCTTCCCCGAGAAGGTGATTGTTAAGCTGATTCTTAAAAAGTAAGTTTTTTCAAATGTAGAATATTCCAGGCAGGAAGAAAAATATACGCAAAGGAAAGGAGTTGGGAAGAAATCCAGCAATTTCAGGATACTTCAGAATATATATATATATATATATATATATATATATATATATGCATATATGTAGTATGCATTGTAAGAGACTTCTAGAATTGGTCTTGATAATAATATATTACCAGATAATTTTTTGAATCATTAGAATCAGCTTTTGCTTTTTGGTTGCTATAGTTTAGACAGCTATTTTGCAGTGAAATACTACTCCCAAGAAACAAGAGGGTTGTTTCACTCTTCAACAAGTTGCTTTTATTTTTTTCCGCCTTAATACCATGACTAGAAGAGTCAGTTTTCCTTTGGATGTGATTAATATGAAATCCACTGTATTCATTGATTATAGGATGTTCCAAAATCTGTTCTGTTCTCTGCAAATTCTTGTTTGGACATAGTTTTTTTGTTTCACTATTTCAGTTCATGAAATTTTTCATTAAATGCTAAAAGTATCCTCCCACTTTTTAGAAATACTGTCACTACATTTTTATTTTGACATTTCTGTCTTGCTTATTAATAAGTCCCTCGTTTGTGATTTGATCTGAGGCTTCCTAGTTGTACAACAGGCATTTTTAAAGAATGGCAATCTTAAGTATCCACTTTTAAGCAATTTGTCATAAAATTCTACCTTCTTTTAAAATGAACTAAAGCTAAATAAAGGAATATAAAACTTTTAAAAGCCTAAATTAGTTCAGGATATGATTTAATTGTTTAACATCTAGCCACATTTAGGGATGGGGGAGTTCTCGATTGTATTAAAGCTATTTTGAATTTTTTTTTTTCTATAAAGGATAGTCATTAAAAAGAAAAGTGTAAGTGCATATGAAAGTCACTACAGAAAGAGGCAAAATGGGATGCCTCTGGAGCATTTGGGTTCATCATTCTTATTTATTGATGCACACTATTCCTAGGCCCTCTCTGGAGCTTTACTCTTAGGAGCTATCACCTTAAGTAAGCACCAAGAACATTGTTTACACAACTACATTCTTCCCAAAGCCTAGGGAAAACATCAGTTGACTTTTTTGTAACAAGATGAAATGGAAACTTTACAGGAGAAAATCATTGCTATGAAAATGTTGGCCAGTATATATTTAAGTCCTAAGTTCTATTAAATGCTGAATAAAGCTCCTGTTATCTGATAAAATATTACCCTTAGCTTTTGTCAAATAAAACTATCCTGGCATACCTTTACAATGTAGTTGTTAATCTAGTAATTGAATAGCAAGTACTTCATAAATGATACTAATCCTCTTTCTTCCACATACAAGCCCTTTATGTTCATTCTGATTACATTTCTCAATGTAATCAGATTTCTGATTACAGCATTCAAAACATTAGCCTGTTTGCTACATCCTTACTAAAAGCTATCAGTTAATTTCGGTTTTCAGGTTTTTGTTTTTGTTTTTTTCCCTTTCTAGATTGATCCAAATCCTGATCAGTCAGCCGATGATAGACCATCTTGCCCCTCTCGCTGAAGGAATACTTGGTTAAATCAAGTTGATGTGGGTTCCGAACTGTATCTCTTCCCTTCCCGGCTGAGGACAGAGAAGTATCTTGGAGACATGTTTTCAGAGGAAGTGGAATAGCTTTTGCCCAGAAAAATGGCAAACATGAAACAACCAGTGATCACGCTTTAGAAGCCTACAGCAACATTCTGGGACTGCTCCAACCTGCTTGAAGATCTAAGCTTTTCTCCTTTAAAACTGGCACATACTAAGAGCAGTCTCCTTAGCCTATGGTCATACGTGTCAAGACACCACGTTGTAAAGAGGGATGATTTCCTCCTTTTGATTTGAAAATTTGCACATGCTCAATGCTTACATTGTGCGGTTCAATGTCACTACAGCTTTTTTTTTCCATTTATGCCAGACTCTTGATACTCTTTTAAAACTTGTTTGTGGTGAGCACAACAAGGAACAAAAGAAAGCTTTGAAAGAAACTTTAACATGAAAAAAAAATGCACTGACATTTTTTTTTATTATTTAATATAGCCTGGACTTTACCTGCGTATGCACATGCTCAGAATTGTCCTACTAGGCTGACCATGTATCACCTCTTCAGCTTGGATCCTATTGTGGATTTATTTACAAACATCAAATGCCTTCAAGCCAATCCTTCTTGCTGTATGTTTGCAGCCTACTGTGGTAGATAAGCAACAGATATGTGGGAAAAGAGATGAGAGGAGGAAGCTAATAAGAGACTTTGTCAAGATTGTATACCTTCTTGGTTTCTTTTAAGAATTTGTTGCCTTTCTACTATTACAGCAAAGCAGCATTTTGTTACTGACTGCCTAAAATCACTTAATCTCAGGTGAACGCATCACTTGCCAAACTGTTGGAATGCTATTTGTGTTTTGTTGCACTGTTGAGTTATTTTTTTGTTTGTTTGGTTGGCTTTTTGGAGAGGGAAATTTGAAAAAGGGACATACACAAAAGTGATAACCCACCCGCATTCCCTTCTTATCATTACATATAAGAAGAAGCTAGCAGAGCTGAGAAATGGAGTCAAGATAGGCAGTATGGCAGGCACCAGCAAAGAGTTAAGGGCTGTTGCTCTTACAAGTTATTGTTATTTTTTATTATTATTTTAAAAGTATGAAAGTTTTCCAGTCACTGCAAAGGAGGAGATAGTGCATTTATTTTTATACAGAGTTACTTAATTACCTCCAAAACACATATGTTGGAAATCATTTTTGCTGGTGCAGGGTATTTCCATGAGCAGGAATATGTATGTTCAGATTATGACAGAGCTCATTTTATACATCTCCTGTCCTGCTCAAGCTTGACAGCTTGAAAGCCCCAGTATATTATAAAAGTATAGAATGTCAAAATCACAAATACTAGACTATTTGTTGAAATAGTAATTTTTATATTTTTCTGGTTTTTTTTTTAAACAAAAGTATGTTTTTTCCATAACCTAAAGAAGATTTTGCTAAACGAGAGAAATCATTCACTTTGAGTATATATAGTTATGAAGAACGATCACATCAGTAAATTACAGAATGTATGAAAGATAATTTCCAGTTGACTCATAAATATACCAGCATTCATGAAGACCCTTAAAACTGCATTTTCCAAGGTACCAAGTGTACTGAATGTCTTTATTTTAGAAGGATTACGGCTCTGTTTTTTGTTTTTTGTGTTTTTTTTAATGAAAATCGGCATCTCTGATGTTGCAACATATGTGTGAAATGGGTCTTACATCTATCCTGCCATTTAATCCCACAGTTAATAAAGTGGCTGAAAATAATAGTAACTCTGGCTTGGTGCTTGACCTGGTTAAATACTGTCTTAAAGCTTCATACAAAACAAACAGGCTTTTCCATAAGTGGCCTTTAAGAAAACATGGAAGACACTTCATGTTTGAAAAATGCTGACAGGGTGAAGAAAGCCCATGTAAAAATGAATCGCGTTTTAAGTGATTCGGTTAAAGGGTTTGGGCTCCCGTAGCAAACTAATACTAGATAATAAGGAAATGGGGGTGAAATATTTTTTTATTGTTGTTAAATCATTTTGTGAATGTCCCCCTCAAAAGAAGCTAATGGAATATTTGGCATAAAGGGCATTTGGTGGTTTTATTTTCGTTGGGGGTTGGGGGGGGATTGTCAGAAAATCCCTTTTCTTTTCTCTCTTCTTACGTCTAACTGACTAGGGAACAATTGTTGATATGCATAGCGTTGGAATACTTATCACCATGTACTCTTATAAATAACACATGAGGAAAGAATGACCAATATTCTAATAATTGGCACTGGGTCACAAAATGTAATACAATTTTAAATATATAAAACTTTATCAAATAAAGTTTTATTTCCCCCATTATTCCTTTACTTTCTTACTTAGAGGCATTACTCTTTTCTAAATATTGGTCAATTCTTGATATAAGATGTGAGCTTCACAGGTGTATTCCAGTATTCAAAGATAGATTCCTGATTTTTCAATTAGGAAAAGTAAAATCCAAAATGTTAGCAAAATGAAGTGCAATATTAAATGTTTGCTTTATAGATTATATTCTATGGCTGTTTGTAATTATCTTTTTTTCTTCTTTTTTATTTGGTGCTGAATATGTCCTTGTAGGCTGTTTTAAGAAAACAACATGTGGGAAATGATTTAATTTTTCCTATTGCTCTTCCTTGTGGAAAATAAAAGTGTTTCTTTTTTTTTTTTTTTCTTTTTTCTAAAATTGTTTGGAGATTTATTTGAATTTTAATCATTTCAGTAACTCATCATACATGCAAACACTATTAAGACTACAATTAGGGAGTTCCATGGTGGTCTAGTGGTTAGAATTAGGCCCTTTCAATGCTGTGGCCCAGGTTCAACCCTAGTCGAAGAACTGAGATCCTCCAAGCCATGTGGCGTGGCCAAAAAGTTAAAAAAAAGACTACAATTAAATTCTTATTTTAAGCCATGCTGGATAAGAATTGTTTCTAGATCTTGAGAGGCGTAGAGGAATTTTTAATATAAATTATCATTGTTTTACTTAATTCGTTAAGTGATAGATGCTTTTTTTATAAAATTTAAAAGTTTGATATATGTTTCCATGTATATATGAACCAAATTGAACCAGCTATGTTTTCACTTTTCAGGTACTAATTCCTCTCTCTGATGTGTCCCAAGTTTCTAGTATTTCAAGAGCACATAAATTTAGAAATTGTATTAATCTAATGTTAAAACAATTCTTCTAAATGTTAAAACATTTTTTTTTCCTCAAAGAATGTCTGGATTTTATAGTGATTTGTAACATTAAGAAGTAACATTTGGAATCACGTAGAAGTTATCTTCTTTAACAGTGTTTATATACTCTTGGATGAGCTATCAAGTTGTATATGTACATTACTATATGATTCTCCCCTATTGTAAAATGTATATATACATGGAAGAAGTGTGTTACAAAGAGACATTAAGAGACATATACAATCGATTTTATAGCAACACACTATCATCCTTGTTATGTAAAAGCAGTCTGCACAATATTTTAATACAATAAGGAAGTAAAAATGACTAGGAGAGGAATCATGAGAAGGGAACATCTGTGTTCTGGGTTCTTTGACTTTAGATAAAACTTTGTACAAGATGGAATTTTGATTTCTTCATCTACAGAGTGAAAAAGTAATGATGCTCGATGTCAGTTGCTGAAACGTTGGAAATTAACCATGTTACTTCTAAATTTGCATTTGAATACTTCTAGTTCAGTACATGCCTCAAGTTACATAAAAGTGAGTTGCCTGGGTCTAATCTTTTCTTATATCATCTCAGTTCAGGTTAGTCGCTCAGTCGTGTCTGACTCTGTGACACCATGGACTACAGCAGGCCAGGCCTCCCTGTCCATCACCAACTCCCGGAGTTTACTCAAACTCATGTCCATTGAGTCGGTGAAGCCATCCAATTATCTCATCCTCTGTCATCCCCTTCTCCTGCCCTCAATCTTTCCCAGCATCAGGGTCTTTTCCAATGAGTCAGTTCTTTGCATCAGGTGGCCAAAGTATTAGAGTTTCAGCTTACTTAGCAAGTTACCTGTGTCATTAATTTATTGAATGGTCAACATTGGTATATTTATCAGGACTTTTGAAAATTGTAACAGGGAGAAACTCAGACTAGCTTAAATAAAACATGTTAAATAGTAATTCCAGAGATGAACTGTATTAAGCACATTTGGATCCAGAAATCCAAATACTATAAGGATACACTTAGCTCTGTTCACTCACCTTGTTTGTATTACCATTAGTCTGTCTTATCAGACTCATTCTCTGTTAGATGGGTCAGGAAAGATGGCCTCAGCTTTTATAGCTCACAGAAGAAATGTTACCTTAAGCCCCCAAGACATTTGTCAGGGAAACTCCTAATTGACCAGTACCTTGGTCATGTTCCATGCTACCTAGAATGGATTTCCCAAATTTCTGAAAACTTGGTTTCCAGAAGAGAAAAAAGTGAAAGTCGTTCAGTTATGTCCCACTCTGCAACCCCATAGACAATACAGTCCATGGAATTCTCCAGGCCAGAATACTGGAGTGGGTAGCCATTCCCTTCTCCAGGGGATCTTCCCAACTCAGGGATTGAACCCAGGTCTCCCACACTGCAGGCGGATTCTTCACCAGCTAAGCCACAGGGAAAGATCACTATATTTTTACTGTTAAAGTGTTGTTCAAAGCAGCAATAATGGCATCATCTGAGAAGAGGAAAATATCAAGATCTGTCTCAGAGTATTGACCCAAAGCACCTGTTGACATGACTCCCAGGTAATTTGTAAGGACAACAGTTTGAGAAACCAGCCCATGAAACAAAAGTATAAAATGGAAGCAATAGGCAAATTTGTTCTCATGAATACCAAGGTGTAATTGAGTTGAGGATTTGGGGCACTTAAGAAGTGAAAAATAAACCTGCCATTTCAAATCCCACAGCGTATTCATGGCTTGATATTTTTGAGACAGATCTTTGTAATTACGGAGATGCTAGCAGTTACTATACCTTTAGAACCCTCACATCTACAATCAGCATTTCTCAAAGCTCTTCCATGACTGATTTTGCCTTTTCATGATATAAATCAATACAGAGGGGAAATACATTTTTCAAGTCATGAGAAAAAAAAACTTGATAAATTTTATTTTGACTTTTGAGGATTGTAAGTCTGAAATCTTACAATGAAAAAACATTTTTAGGAAAATAACCAGAAGATGTATATACACGAATATGGAAAAGTCCAGGACAACTAGTATTTTAAAAATCCAAAAGCACATGCCCAAATGGAAAGGGAACCAGTAACGCTGTCTGACTGTGGAACAGCACAAAGGTAAATATAAAAGAACTTTTTTTCAAACTAGCTTCACAAATGCCAACGTACGCAAATAATGTCAAGATATTATACAGAGCCAAAAAGCAATAAAGTTGCTTTAGAATAGTTCCTAGCATTTATATGTCAAAAGTATATAGTTTGATGCGATTCACACCTAGATTAAGAAGTTTCTGGGGCTTCCCTGGTGGCTCAGTGCTAAAGAATTTGCCTACAATGCAGGAGATTCAGGTTTGATCCTTGGTCCTGGGAGATCTCACATGCCTTGGAACAATGAAGCTCATGCACCACAACTACTGAGCCTGGGTTCTCGAGCCCACAAGCCACAACTACTGAGCCCACAGGCCACAACTACTGAAGCCCGCACACTCTAGAGCCCATGCACCGCAACAGGAGAAGCCCGAATACCACAAGAAGAGCGTAGCCCCTGCTCGCCGCAGCGAGAGAAAAACCTACACAGCAATGAAGACCCAGTACAGCCAAAATAAACCTTTTACAGATAAGAAAATGTGTTCCCTAATCAAGAAAATTATTTTAAAAAATAACTGATAAGTCATAGCTAAGTCAACTGGAAGTGGACTTTTGCTAGTTCTAAATTCAAGACTTACATAAGTTCTCAACATTAATTTCCAGTCTAAACACAATAATCATTACCTCTGGGCACTGACTGGTAAGTCTCTGGGAACACTAATAAAGTTAAAACAATGAGAACATCATTTTGTATAATTTAGAGGTCTGTTTCCCAGTTACATAGTCTTACCAGTGAACAGAAGAATGTGAAAGATTAAAATATACTCTCCTAGTTTTTAATCCTATAAGATGGTGTTAATTTTGCCAACTCATAGATCCAATGGTAATGATACAAATAGTGAAAGTCAAAGTATTACTCTGTTACTGTTTTAGATGATATGAATTTTTGCCAAAAGCTATCTGATCCTTATTGAATATAGGAATTCAGATTTAAGTCATTTTTGTTAAATGAATTAATAGCTTACACAATGATATAAATGCAAAAAAAAAATGCTAGAATGAGCCAGTTTCTGCTCTCTTTTTTTCTTTTTTTTTAGAAAATCAGCATCTCCATCTTCTAGTGCAAGGCCCACTTTGATAATCTAGACGTTTTGACAGGTCTGAATCCCACAAAGTGTACCCAAGATGTTTAGACTAATTAGGAAAATAATAGGAAACTCAAATTCAGCACGAGGATCATGCAAACAAACAGTATGCTGGCAGCCTATAAAAGCATACCCAGACCATACTACAACAATAAAATCACACAGGCTGTTCTCCAAATCGTCAATTCCAAAATTACAATAGCAGCGTTGGTGGTATAGTGGTACACATAGCTGCCTTCCAAAATTACAAAAAGCAGAGGAGAAAATGTTCCCTCCCCTTCACTATTTTTCCTTCCATTTGGAAAACCAATCCTACAAAACCCTAGAGAAGAAATAGCCATGGGAGTGCATGCTGTGTAGGGAACCCGTAGACAAATGCCGCAGACTGCAGAGCTTTTATGAGTCCTTGAGCAGACTGATCCGGAAAAGCCAAATAAATTGCCATGTTACACTGCCAAGTGTATTCATTTCCTATAGCTGCCTTAACAAAGTACCACAAACCAGGAGACTTAAAACAACCACAGTTAATTCGCTCACAGTTCTGGAGGCTAGAAGTACAAAATGATGGCAGGGCCATGTTTCATCTGAAGCCCAAAGAAGAAAATCTTTTCTCTCTTCTTCTTGCTTCTGGTGGTAGGAGGCAGTCTTGGGGCTACCTTGGCTTGCAGATGCCTCACTGGAATGTCTGCCACTGTTACCTAATGGCCATCATCTCCCTATGTGTCTCTCTCCCTTCGTATGGCATTCTCTCTGACTCTCTTTTCTCATTAGGACACAGTCATATCGGATTAAGGACTCACCTAGCCCAGTTTCTGTTAGTCACTCAGTTGTGTCTGATTCTGCAAGCCCATGGACTGTAGCCCACCAGATTCCTCTGTCCGTGGAATATTCTAGGCCAATATTCCAAGAATATTGGAGTGGGGTGCCATTTCCTTCTCCAGGGGATCTTGCCAACCGAGGGATCGAACCTGGGTCTCCCTCATCGCAGGCATATTCTTTACCATCTGAGCCACCAGGGAAGCCCTGCCAACAAAGGTCCATATTGTCAAAGCTATGGTTTTTCTAGTAGTCATGTACAGATGTGAGAGTTGGACCGTAAAGAAGGCTGAGCACCTAGGAATTGATGCTTTCAAATTGTGGTGCTATAAGCCTTTTCCAAATAAGCTCACTTTCTGAGATGTTGGGGATCGGGTCTTCAGCATATCTTTTTAGGAGACAAAATTCAACCCATAACACCTTCCTTCACACCAAAAATGAAACCATCATCACAATATATCATTTTTAAGGAAAGGCTACCACTTTTGGGGGGCCTGTTGAGAGGCTGTGGTAGGCAAGAATTCATCTGAGAGGTAAGAAACCTAAATTGTGATCCACAGACACCAAGAAGGTGAATGAACTTGAACAAGTCATTTGAGTTTTCTGGTGCCCCCATTTCCTGTTTCCTCATTTAAGAAAAAGAACTCTTTGGGGACACTTCCAACAATACCTTTCTACTTGGGTTACCTGATATAATGGAGTGAAAATACCTTGTGTTCGGACTCTAGGGTTTCTAAGATTTTATATTGTTACAAAAACAATACTGTAGCTTTTAAAACTTGTACAATTGAATTTCACCCTCAAAAATAGTTTGTAGTAGTATGTAGTGCATTGTGTGTGCACATTCAGTTATTCGGTCATGGCTGACTCTTTGCTACCCTGTGGACCGTATTCCACCAAGCTCTTCTGTTCGTGGGCTTCTCCAGGCAAGAATGCTGGAGTGGATTGCCATGCCCTCCAGGGGATCTTCCCTGGAGCAATGAAGAGTGGCAGAAGAAGCTTTGCTAGCTCATCTGCCACTCACCTCCTGCACCGCACTTTCTGATAGGCCACAGACTGGTACCTCAGTTTCTTCATTCTTCAACAGTAAAAGTGAAACTTTTCCAGGACTTTTGCAGTTTCTTGTAGACAAACCTCTTTCTTACCCAGTGGGTAGGAACTCAGGTGTGACCCTGCTCTCAGAGTACCACATACTCAGACTATGTGATTTGATTATTAAGGGATTAGCCTTTCTTATTTAAAGTAACTAGAATTCTCAATTCTCGCACAAAAATTTGTGTTTTTATCTACTATTGAGCTGTTTTAATACATATTCCTAATGCTCTGAGGAATAATTTTTAAATTTTTAATATATGACTACTAAATGAGAAATATATTCAGTTTTGTAAGATTTATGAGAGCAAACATTAATTTATAGAAAGAGCCACTGAGTCTGAGTTGGTATGAGTCAGAATAGAGTAGAACTTCTTCTGGAGAAGATTTGGCTAATACTCAGGAGCAGCTGCTTCCGAGATATGGCTCAGATGGTAAAGAATCTGCCTGTAATGCAGGAAACCAGGGTTCGATGCCTGGGTCAGGAAGATCCCATGGAGAAGGGAATGGAAACTCACTCTGGTATTCTTGACTGTAGAATTCCATGGACAGAGGCAGGCTACAGTCCATAGGGCAACAAAGAGTTGGACATGACTGAAGTGACTTAGCATGCACACACACAGGAGCAGCTGCAAGGTCACCTGCCTGCTTATTTAGGGTGAAGACACTAGTGACCCTGGCTTCCATAAAAGGAGGGAGGGAGATAGATGATAAGTCAAGGGAAATTGAGTATTTCTCTGTTCATCTTAAGGTAGTTTACTTCAAAGATAATCTTCAATTTAGTGTTAACACTAGATTATTTCAAGGGGAAAAAGTGCACCTAGGATATTTCTATCTGGGACAATGCTACTACGGTACAAAGTAGAAAAACCCGGGAAAATGCAGGATAAAGTTTGAGCTACAATTTCCCCTTATTACACAGTGAAATTTCCTTCAAAAATACCCTTCGCTTGGTGCTAATGGAATACAACATAATAGAGTTTTGTTACCTTAGGGCATTAACTACACCACTCTATGCCTCTTTGACAGTTAGCTTTCCTGATTCAATAAAGAAGAAAATTGCTCCAATTTGAGGAAAATCTATTAACTCGTTTCATTCTCTAAGGTACCATTCTTCCATACGCTGAAGAACTAGCTTACAAAATAACATGATAGAAATTGAAACACTCTGACCAGGTAGAACCTGGTCACATTCCTAAACTAGGGGAAAGATTGTACGTCTGTCTGCCTTCATCTTTTCCCTAAGCCCACGTGGAATGATTTGTGAAGTGTAGAAATGGTACACGTGTGCTTTTCTTTGGCCTGTCTTTCAAATACCAACCTATGAAGCTCCTACAATGTGTCAGGTACCCTGCAAGCTCTCTTTATGTACATTGTCTTATTCATCCTTATAGCCACTTTCAAAGATAGCTATTACATGTCGTAGTTTTTAGTTGGGGAAACTGTCTTCAAGAAAGTTTGATCAAGGCCCTCCCTGTTGGCTCAGGGGTAAAGAATCCACCTGCCCAATGCAGGAGACATGATCCAATTTCTGGACCAAGAAGATGCCATGGAGCAACTAGGCCTGCGCCCTAGAGCCCGGTATTTTAAATCCTGAGTATTTCAACTACTGAGCCTGGGCCCTAGAACCCAAGTCCGTGTGCCCTGGAGCCTACGCTCTGCATCAAGAGAAACCACCACCATAAGAAGCCATGCACCGCAAATAGAGTAGCACCCCCTCACCACAACTAGAGAATGCCAATTCATAGCAACGGAGACCCGACACAGTCAAAAATAGAGAAATAAAAATTATTTTAAAAGAGAGAGAGAAAATTTTGAGCAACTGTCTCAAACCACACATCTATCCCATTAAAGACCTGTGACTCACATCCAGGATTGTGTACATTTAAAGCCCTGGGATTTTGCTGTAACGCTGCACATATTATCAGTGAACCCTTTATCTGAACCGAGGCTTTGTCTTCAGAAAGCCCCCAGTCAGCATAAAATTCATTCATCCTCACAAGGACCCCTCAAGAACTAGACACTATAGTGCTAAACGTTGCAAGTAG
The DNA here is from genome assembly GCF_963930625.1 of Muntiacus reevesi. NCBI lineage: Eukaryota > Metazoa > Chordata > Mammalia > Artiodactyla > Cervidae > Muntiacus > Muntiacus reevesi. Next base: position 267,029,773 of record NC_089249.1, on the reverse strand, counting down.
GAAGGCAGAAGTGGTTGGGTGCAATTGTAGGCGGCCCTGAGCTCTGAGGGGACAAGTAGGAAGTTTCAGGCAGACCACTAAGTGTTGCCTTCACTGAGGGAGCCAGAGCCCGACTGTCAGCAGCAGCTGCTGGTACAGGAGAAAGGTCAGTGAGAGTGGAACTGCCACGGGGAGAGTCCACGGCGGGCCCAGGAGACGGGACCTGACTCCAAGGGGAAAACTAGGTCATAGCCCAGCGCCTCTGTGCTATTCTCTCCCAGGCTCCCTGCCCGCTGAGAATGTCTCAGTGAATGTACCTGGACTGGTCTCATAGTCAGATGACTCCTTTGAAAACTGAACTAATTAATCCCTTTTTTAGCTAATCACTTCTTCAGTGTGTGTATGTGTGTGCATGGGTGTGTGAGTTGCTCGGTCATGTCCGACTCTTTGCAACCCCACGAACTGTAGCCCGCCAGGCTTCTCTGTCCATCAAACTCTCTAGGCAAGAATATTGGAGTGAAATGTCATTCCCTTCTTCAGAGGATCTTCCCAACCCAGGGATCGAACCCTGGTCTCCTGCATCACAGGCAGATTCTTTACCGTCTGAGTCACAGGGTTGAGTAACAAATAATGCTCACAGCACTCAGTTCAGTGGAGGTGGGAAAGCTCCTTGACTTCCAAATCTTCCCTGATGCCCACAAGGCATTTTGGATTTGAAACTTCTAAAATTTAGTCATTCAATCATTAAGTCAAACAACAAATATTCATTATATGTGGCACTAAGTGTGTACCCTGAGAAAAATCAGAACTAAACCCATTAAAATTTCAATAGCATTACACCACTAGCCCATTTGCTGTTGCTAGATCCCTCAGGGCAATGAAGATGGCTAATAGTCCTTTGCTTTCCATACATCTCTCTACATATTTTCTCAAAGAAATCTTTCATTTCCCTAGCTTCAACTATCAACTCTATGATAGTGACTCAAATTACCATTATCTCCGATCCTACTTTCCCCCATCTCTTTGCTCTTATTCCAAAGACGTTACAGACATTTTACTCAGTAAAGTCTTCAGTTCCTAAAAGTTGGCATTTCCAAAAAGAACTCGTCTTTCCTCATGTACCTAACCTGCCCCCACCCTTATTACCTTTCCTTTATCTGGAATTTCTGATGTCTGTTAAAAAGAATTGCTCTCCTCACCCATTGACTCCTTGCCTCAGTTACTGAGGTTTTCCCCATGCCAGTAAGCTCTATGAAGTTTTCTCCGTCTTCTCAGTAAGATCTCCAGGGTCCATATCCCTGTTCTTCCATTCCTGTTGCTACCCTCCTCATCTAGGTTTTCATCCTCTCACCCAATTCTTACTTCTTTCCACCCATTTTAAAATCCCATTTTCCCCCATTTTCATTTCTGGATCATTCCAAGCCCTCATGGATCCCTGATACTCTGGAGTTTCCTCAGCATTTATTCTAGTTTATGATATCCTGGTCTTAGCTCCCCTGTGAGTATTTTATCCCACCCCACCCTACTCTCAACCTTCATAATGCCTGATCCAGCTGTTCCAGGACAGATGCTCAAAAAACACCAGGCAATAGTTAACATTTAGACACTGCTATGTACTGAATGCGCCCTGCCCTCTCCAGTTCTTGTGTTGAAGCCATAAAATCCAAGTCATGCATCTGAAGACAGGGTCTTCAGAAGGATATTAAAGGTAAACGAGGTCTTAAGGGTAGGGCCCTGTTCTGAGAGGACTAAGGCCTTGTAAGGATGAGAGGTCTCATCGTGTGTCTCTCCCTTCCTCTCTCTTCCCCCCACCTCCTTCTCTCTCTGTGCATGTGGAGAAACAGCAAAAAGGCAGTCTTCTGCAAACCCAGAAGAAAGCTCTCCACAGAACCCAGCCACGCTAGTACCCTGATCTTGGACTCCCCAACATGTAGAACTGTGAGAAAATTAACTTCCGTGGTTTAAGTCAGCCAGTCTACCTTATTTTGTTACTGCAGACCTCTTAGCCATGAGGTATGAGGTGGCGCTAGTGGTAATGAACCCACCTGTCAATGCAGGAGACACAAGAGCTACAGCTTCAATCCCTGGATTGGGAAGATCCCCTGGAGAAGGGCATGGCAACCCACTCCAGTATTCTTGCCTGGAAAACCCCACGGACAGAGGAGCTTGGCAGGTTACAGTCCATAGGATCTCAATGAGTCGGACACGAATGAGGCAGCTTAGCACAGCACACGAATGAACTTAATGAAGACAAAGCCTTGGTTAGCTTGGTCTTGTTACCTTGACCACAGTGACTCCTTCAAGGATGTATAAATGATCTGATGCTGACCAGATGGAATTTTGTGAAGAAGAATTTTGTGGGAATTTCTGGGAAAATTCCTTGCTCTCAACAGTGTTGTCAAGACAGATATTCCCTCAACATTAAGTTGTTGTGTGTGGAATTGTTTCAACTATTTATTTACTGTGTAGGAAGGCAGGCTAAAAAGGAAGCAGACTCAGAGAGAGGGGCAGACCTGAGAGAGAGAAGCGAAATAGAGAGGGAACCTTGATCAGATGACACCTGAAGCCTGACCTCTTGAACTTTTTGGTTCTATGAGTTGGTAAATTTCTTTCATAGGCAGTGTGAGCCTGGCCTTCAAATACTTGCAACCAGAAACATCTTTCTTACAGAAAGGAACGCTAAGCCCATTACAATGAAAAAACTGTTATTCACAAGAGAAAATTCAGACCTTCTCCTTTTGTATTTATGAATTGTATCCAACCCAATTCATCCCACAAATGCTTTGTAGGAGCATTTGTCCTAACCCTCCAACACTGTTTCTCTGTAAGTGCCGGCCCATCCCACAGCCTGAGGCATTTTACTCTGAGTACATTAAACAGAAATTACATAAATTTGTCCTCAAAGAACAAACTAAAGTCTCTGATAAAATAAACAGAACGGAATGAACAATTGAAGAAGCAAAGCAAGGACATGTATTAGAAGTGATCTCAGGTGGCCTGCAGCAACTTGAAGCAGGATTTCAATTCCCTGCCAGAGAGGCTGAGATCAGGCTGCAGTAGTGAGGGCGCTGAATCCTGGCCGCTCGACCACCAGGGACCAGTGGCCAGTGATAAGGCCCTCGTGTGTCAGCTGTGTGGAAATGAATTTCTACATAGAGATGGAAAGTAGTGAAGCAAGTAAAGTATTTGTTAGGAAGAAAAAGTACAGTACATGTGGGTAGACAGGGGCTCAGAGAGTGGCGCCCTTGTGGTAGTTTGAATTACTTTTATGGAGCATTTCTCCTAGGTTTCCTTTGGCCAATTATCTTGCTTTGTTGATTCTGAGTCCATGTTTGGTTTGTCTGGATTCTAGTGAAAAGGACTATGGGTAGGATAACATCACTTACTATGAGGTTATGGCCCTTCTCATTTGACCTCCAGGAAACCCTTCTGCACACCTGTAGTCAGGAAGGTCTTGACCTCAAGAATGAGGAATATGTAGTGTTTTATCTCTTATCTGGGCAGGGCTGCACTCTTCCCCTTCTTGCTATTTTTGGAGTCTTTGTCCACTGGGGAGAAACTTCAGCTGTTCAGCCTGGGGCCCATCTACCTCCTGCCTCAGGAAGACCAAAATTCCAATGAGAAGAATTAAGGAAACAATTGTAAAAACCACCGAAAAAAGCCGGGGTCTCATTTTCCTAGCAGTCGAATGAGAGTCAACAGCATAAAAACAATTGTAAACACAAGAGATCCAGAATCACGTCTTTTTGTCATGGTGGTGATAATACACTCTTAACTAAACTCTCTTGCTGATTCAGGGGTCAGAAGCCTAATTTTTTAAAAGTCATTTTCAGTGGGCAAGTCCACAGAAGATCTAATGACTGCAGATTAAGATCTATGAAGAAAGCTTAACACCGGAATAATGCAGTGCAGGTAATACAAAATCAAATGCCACCAGGGTCCAAGCAGGTACCACGCGTGAGTCGGCTGTGGACGGAGGGGCTTGGAGACGACTGAGGATCAGTCTGCTCTGTTCAAAGTGCACGGGGGCTACTCAGCACCACAGGTGTGTTGCTATTAGAAATATTGCCCCTTGTATTGTCAGATTTTCCAAATTTTTCAAGAGAACCTGAAAATGTGTGTATATGGAGTGTGGGCATGTGTGTGTGTAAAATGAACTAGTCAGAAAAAAAAAAAATCAGTGTTCAGTCCAACAGAAGGAAAGAAGGATAGGGGGAGGAAAGAAGGAAAAAAGAAAGTCAGTGAGCCATTTTTCCCACTCATCCTTTAGAGAAGTCATCTTCAAGGAGCCAGAGGAGCAGACCATCTGAATCATCATTTTCAAACTACCCTCATGTCTCCTCTCCCCCACAGCTGAGACGAGCCCTCACAGACGTCATTAGGCAGAAGATGGCCAGTTCCAGAATAGGGCTCCTTTAAAAAAAAAAAAAAATATATATATATATATATATATATATTTTACTTATTTGGCTGCATGTGACTCAGCTGGTAAAGAATCTGCCTGCAATGCTGGAGCCCTGGGTCCGATTCCTGGGTTGGGAAGATCCCCTGGAGAAGGGAAAGGCTACCCGCTCCAGGATTCTGTTCTGGCCTGGAGAATTCCATGGACTGTATAGTCCGTGGGGTCGCAGAGAGTCAGACACGACTGAGCGGCTTTCGCTTTCACGGGGTCCCGGTGGCGGCACATGGGCTCTTGTTACGGTGTGTGACCACCGCTCTGGCTGTGGTGCCTGGGCTCCACATGTGTGAACTCGGTTGATGCAGTGCAGGCTTAGTTGCTCTGCAGCATGTGAGATCTTAGTTTCCTGACCAGGGATTGAACTTGCATCCCCAGCATTGGAAGGTGGATTCTTAACCACCGGACCACAAGGGAAGTCCCCAGAACAGAGTTCCTTGACCTCCAAACAGGAAATGAGAGTCGCCTGGAAGTCCTGTGAAATTGCAGAGACCAACTCTAAGGTCTAGACGGGTCTAGGGTGGAACCTGAGATTAACATTTCTAAGGAGATCTCAAACGTTGCAAAGTGATTGGTTCACACTTTGAGTAGCAAGATTTTATAGAGTAGGTTTTTCCAACGTTTTTTGACAGCAATCTAAAATAAGAAATACATTTAACTTGGCAACCTAGAACATATGCAGAGCAGACATATAATTGAAACATGGACAAAAGTTATTTTATGGAGTATACCGTGTCATTTTTATTCCATTTCACTGGTTTATTCTATCCTACTATGTGTGTGTGTGTGTGTGTGTGTGTTTAATATTGGTCATTACCTATCAAAGAATTTTTTGGCCCCCTTATAGGTAATGATATAAAGCTTGAAAAACACTTCCATTAAATTTATATTCAAATCTCTTCTATTATATTTTTAAAAATGTATCTATCTCTCCTTCAGAACAAGAAGACAAGAAAACACTATAAAGTTTGCTGGAGGAACCTAGGTCCAAGGAGAAGCCAGAAACAGTTAACAGGGATTGAACTCTTCTATTTTTTAAGATTATGATTAAGCACATGCACTCTTGGACCAGACTGCAGGATTCTAAAGCTGGTGAAGCCACTTAAAAACTGTGAAACCTGGGCAAGTTATTTAACCTCTTTGTGCCCAGTTTCCACATCTGTAAAACAGAGATAACAATAATACAAGTGCCTTGTGGGTTTTTGTAAGAATTGCTATGTATAAAAAGCTGTATATGTATGCCTATATATATATATATATATGCATATGCATATGTGCATATATATATATGTGTGTGTGTGTGTGTGTGCGTGTGCTTAGCCGCTCAGTCGTGTCCAACTCTTTGTGATCCCCTGGACTGTAGCCCATCGGCTCCTCTGTCCATGGGGATTCTCTAGGCAAGAACACTGGAGTGGGTTGCCATGTCCTTCTCCATATATATATATATATGTATACACATTTATATATAAATTTAGGACAAGGTACTACACACACTAAGCATCACAAAAGTGTTTGTCATTGCCATCATTATTACTAAGTACTTTACAGGAGTCATATAATTTAACTTTCTTTTTTTTTTTTTCATTTAGCTTTCTAAAAATCTCATGGGATAATACAGCATTACTGTTAAGTGGTCTAATTTATAAGCATTCCCACTTATTTCTGTGTTGACAGAATTCCTATCTACTCAGGGCATCCATCCCTTACAAGTGATTCCGGAATGAATTCTAGTTGGGAAGGAGATCACAAGAAACCTCTCCTCTTGCCAGTGATGGGTTAAGAAAGAGAACATGATTCAGCTCTCATCAATGAGCCATGAGGCATCTGGCTCATTTTTCCTCTCCCTTAAAGTAAAACAGAAGAAAGAAACATCCTATCTTCTTGTCTTCAGTGTTATTGTGTCTAGATGTGACACCAGAAACAGCACCATTCATTTGACAACCACGATGGAAGTCACAGAGAACAAAGTGAAAGGCATGCACGTGGACGCATGTACATATGTTTATCATCACCACTGTGGATAGGGAGGGTGAGAGATAAAGCAAGTATAGGAAATTTCCAAAAGTCATGTTAAGGAAACCACTTATTCTTTATCCACTGTGCTACTATAGCCTCATTTTTTTTTACATACATAATTATTTTCTTTAAACATCCTGAAAATATGAATTGATATATATGGAAAAGATTTCCAGAATCAGTTGTCCATCTCAAAACCATTAAGGTGTATTACTTTCCAATTATTCCCTTATTATTACATGTCTATGGATTAGTTCCTCTCTAACTGGACTGTCAATTTCATAATTATTCTGATAAACAACCTTAACCCAAGGTGTTATTGACTACTCATAGATTAATATATCCTTGTTTTCAGGCTGTTTATGTTTTTAACACACGTCTTCCCTAAAAGAATGTAAATACTTTGGAATTTCTGAGGCTCTGGCTGGGGATCCCTAAAAATAACACTCCCCAAAGAGCAACCTTGAACTCTGAGTCTGATATTTCTCTTCCAAAACCTAACAGGCATAATATTCTTCATGGCTACCTCTCTTATTATTGCAAGTGAACATGGAAATAACTAAATAAAAAAGCATTACATAGGCATAATGTTTAAAATTTGCTAAGTCATTTTACAAACTCAGAGCCACCTCATTTGTTTTTTTAAATCAACATTTTAAGAAACATACTTTTATTTCACATTTTAGCAACTTTGAAATTGGATAGTATTTTGCAATTTTTGTTAGTCAAAAAGGGAACAGGATGCAATTGTATACACTTTTACTTATTTCTGATGGCAGACTGGAAAATTCCAAACCCATATCATTTCAGACCCACTTGAGTTGTTCTTTTTTCTGGAAACTTCCCGTTGATACCTTTTGGTAAGATGAAAAAAGCTACAGCGTAAAAACTTGTTAATAGATGTCAGAAGCTTGGGGGGAAGTGTATAATAACAGAAACATATTCTTTTTAAAAATGCTGCTTCCACATCAACAGGCACTGATAAATCTGATTCAAAAGTGAATCTGAAAAGCTAATACCAAAGAAATGTTAGGAATATCTTACCTAATTATTTCCATTTTCCTTTTTCTGTATACATGAGTAAAATTTGAGAAAAAAATTATATCTAAATCAGAAAGAATTCTTTCAACTACAAAAATAATTAATAATTCTAAATGATAAAAGGATTTGTCGGTTTACTTGGCATCATTTTTTTTTTCATTCTCAATTTTACCTGAAAATTATGGTGCATCTTCCCATCAATGACATCTGGAATTCTAAGAATATGATTTTATTCATAGAAGAGCAAACAGAATCAGAAAGGCTAAAAGATTTACACATGCATGCATACACACACACATGTGCACACAGTTCCCACAGGACTAGAGGACAGGTCTTTTCTCTGCACTGCAACATTTTGCCTCTGCTTCGGTGAGCATCTTATCATGAACCAGAGTTTTTAAGGCTTCCTGTAATCCCAGGATTCAATTTCAAGACAGTATTTGCCACCTGTGGAATGTTATGTGTATTTTTTCTCTAAGCCCCAGTGCCTGTGAAATGTCAAATGACATAGCAAAGACCTTGTTTCCTTTTAATGAACATCACTACGAAGGAAGAACTTGATTGCCCCGGTTGTGGCAGGGACTGCAGCCGTGTGAGACACAGACTGTATGCGTTAGGGGGAAAGTCACATTGTACACATGCTCTCCTGCTATCACACGTATGGCACCTCTGAGTATCAGCCCCTGGAGACAGTGACAAGCTTTTGCTAGGTTGATGTGCAAAGCACACAATGCAAGATATTCTGATTATCTCTAGGTTAAGTTTCAGAGTTTAGCTTCAAGGATCAAGGGTGTCAAAGAGTGATCAAAATCTTTCCAAATTTTAGGGACTTCCCTGGTGGTCCAGGGGGTAAGACTCCAAGCTCCCAATGCAGGAGCCTGGGTTTAATCCCTGGTCAGGGAACTAGAACCCACACACTGCCACTAAGAGTTCACACGAAAGTGAAAGTTAGTCTCACAGTCGTGTCCAACTCTTCACGATCCCACAGACTGTAGCCTGCCTGGCTCCTCTATCCATGGAATCCTCCAGGCAAGAGTACTGCAGTGGGTTGCCATTTCCTTCTCCAGGGGATTTTCCCGACCCAGGGATCGAACCCGGGTCTCCTCCACTGCAGGCACTGGGCCACTAGGGAAGCCCAAGAGTTCACATGCTGCAACTCAAAATTCCACATGCTGAAATGAAGATTGAAGATCCCACATACCACAACTAAGACTTGGCACAACCGATTAAATACTTTAAAACAATAAGTGTTGGAGAGGGAAGCAGGAGGGGGGATTGGGATGGGGAACACATGTAAATCCATGGCTGATTCATGTCAATGTATGGCAAAAACCACGACAATATTGTAAAGTAATTAGCCTCCAACTAATTAAAATAAATGAAAAAAAAAACAAACAAACAATAAGTGTTGTTGTTTAGCTGCTAAGTTGTATCCAACTTTTTTTTTTTCTGAGACCAATGGACTATAGCCTGCTAGGCTCCTCTGTCCATGGAATTTCCCAGGCAAGAATACTGGAGTGGGTTGCCATTTCCTTCACCAGGGGATCTTCCTGGCCCAGGGATCAAACCCAAGTCTCCTGCGTATCCTACATTGCAGGTGGATTCTTTACTGCTCAGCCACCAGGGAAGCCCCAACATATTAAAAAAAAAAAAAAAAAAATTCCAAATTTTAAAATCTGAAAGTGCCTACAGGGAATTCTAGCTTGATCCCATAGCTTTTATAAGCTCAGATTCAAATAAACCCCTGCTGGACTGCAAGTAAATATTTCTTTGAAAGAAAAATATACCCTGGAGAGAAGCTGAAAACCATAAAGCAGCTCCTGGACTGTTCGATGGTGCTGAAGTGCGTGGGGTTTAAGAAAGAGCTCTGTCTACGATTATATTTTGTAATCTATGTTCAGAATGCAATGCTTTAAATTAAAAACAATAAATCTTCCTAAACTCCAGTTAGCTGCCAATAATGATTTGGAAACTGAAGCACAGATCAATCATTTGAACATGGAAGGGAAAGGACAAAATCCAAGAGTTTTTCCTGCCAGGAGGCCTTTAAGAGTGGTCTGCCACATGGACAATTTTTTGGCTGTGCTGACTTGGGGAGAGGATGAGGTAGGGGACAGTGAGAAAGGAAAACTTTTTGTACTATAAAAATCCTAGCAGATCTACTCTCAGTCAGACCAGTGATATTAAAATCCTGACACTAATTGAATGTTACCATTGTTAAAGCAAGTTATGAGCTGTTTAAAAAACAAATTTCAGGCTAGATTTTTTTCCCCCAGTGCAATCTCAACAGCTAATCAAATTCAGAGATTTTCAGATAGCAAGTAATCTATTCAATACAACTTTTTGCCAGTCCTCAATTAGAAAGTGTTAGGTGGAATCTCCAATGCCCTTAAGCCTGAATTGTTTTTCATGTGAATCTAAAATATTCAGATCCTGCTTTCAAGAAGGAGAAATCATCAACAGTTAAAATTCTTCTAAGCTACTCCTGTATCTGTATTTGCAAAGTTCCTGCTTGCTCTTAAGGAAATGTTATGTAAATCAGGAGCACGACTTAGTCATTCCTAGACATTATGTCAGAGGTGAAAGAAGACCTTGAGAACTACCTTCCTACAAAATTCAGGCAAAATTATTTTTGTTGATTTTTCTCCTGTAGTAATAGAAGGCATATAGAAATTTCAGTTTGAAAAACAAAACATAAAATATAATAATGGACAGAACTCCCTTTCCTAATCACTTCTTTTTTTTCTTATTACTTGCACACAAACTGAAACTTTGTTGTAGAATACCTTCAAAAGCATTCAGTCTTTCTGTGACTTCATCTCAATAATTTTCAGAGAAGTCAGTTTGGATATTTGCAACATTTCTGGAATAATTTCAAATAAATACACATCTATGTTCATACGTATGGACCAGTGATTTGCAACAGGGACAATTATGCCTCTTCCTATCCCCAACCCTTACCCAACCCCAGAGGAAATTTGGTGAAGTCGAGATTCCTTTTTGGTTGTCCTAACTGGGGGGAGAGGAGAGGGTACGACCGGTATCTGGTGTGCAGAGGTCGAAGAAGTTCCTAAACATCCTACAGTTCACAGAACTGTACCCACTCCCCACCGAAGCAGTCCACCCGAAATGTTGAGAGTGCTGAGGTCTTTGATATAGATACATTTTTGTCCCTCTTTATTTGAACTGTGCAATGTGACACAAGGCTCTTGGGACAGAATTTAGTGCACAGGGATAGAAAATAACACATACCATTTCTGCCATAGGCAATGCCTGCACCTTAGACCATTGTGAAACAGGAGGGAAGAGGGCAGGGTGCAACCTTTTTTTGGAGGATAATTGCTTTACAATGTTATGCTGGTTTCTACCATACAACAATGCAAATCAGTCATATATATATATATATATATCCCTTCTCTCTTTTGCCTCCCTCCCCCCCCCACCATCCCATCCCTCTAGGTCATGACAAGGGCACAACCTTTAAAAGAATAATATAACCCAACACCACCACATGACCTGATTAGAACCAAATAGGTCCAAGATGGCAGAGAGCTGACATCCACTAGACCTTGAGAGTACATCATGAGAAACACTAGGCTGGATGAAGCACAAGCTGGAATCAAGATTGCTTGGAGAAATATCAATAACTTCAGATATGCAGATGACACCACCTTTATGGCAGAAAGTGAAGAAGAGCTAAAGAGCCTCTTGATGAAGGTGAAAGAGGAGAGTGAAAAAGTTGGCTTAAAGCTCAACATTCAGAAAACTAAGATCATGGCATCCAGTCCCATTGCTTCATGAAAAATAGATGTGGAAACAAGGGAAACAGTGGCTGACTTTATCTTTTTGGGCTCCAAAATCACTGCAGATGGTGACGGCAGCCATGAAATTAAAAGACACTTACTCCTTGGAAGGAAAGTTTTGACCAACCTAGACAGCATATTAAGAAGTAGAGACATTACTTTGCCAACAAATGTCTGTCTAGTCAAGGCTATGGTTTTCCAGTAGTCATGTATGGATATGAGAGTTGGGCTGTAAAGAAAGTTGAGCACTGAAGAATTGATGCTTTTGAGCATCAATTGGAGGAGACTCTTGAGAGTCCCTTGGACTGCAAGGAGATCCAACCAGTCCATCCTAAAGGAAATCAATCCTGGGTGTTCATTGGAAGGACTGATGTTGAAGCTGAAACTCCAATACTCTGGCCCCCTGATGCGAAGAGCTGACTCATTTGAAAAGACCCTGATGCTGGGAAAGATTGAGGGTAGGAGGAGAAGGGGATGACAGAGGATGAGATGGCTGGATGGCATCACTGACTCAATGGACATGAGTCTGGGTAAACTCCGGGAGCTGGTGATGGACAGGGAGGCCTGGCGTGCTGCAGTCCATGGGGTCGCAGAGTCGGACAGGACTGAGCAGCTGACCTGAACTAGACTGAGACCGTGAGCCTCAGGATACACTCGCTGCAACGCAACAGCAAGCTAACGACACGCCGTGGGCGCCGTGACTGTTCCGAGCCCGGTCACAGGGTCAAAAAGGAGATGGTGCCCAATTCCGGGAAATCCCCATTCCTTCCTCAAAATAGCTGGATATTCTCCTACTCATTAGACTAGAAAATTACCCACCCCTATAAAAACTAACAACCCTGTACCCTGGGGCCTCTCTCGCCTCTGAGTTGGCCCACACTCTGACTGTGGAGTGTGTTTCTCTCTAACTAAACCTACTTCTTACCTATCACTTTGTCTCTCTGACTGAATGCTTTCTGCAATGAGACACCAAGAACCTGAGCTTCATTAATTCCTGAGACCAGGTGTGATCTCAGTTAAAAGACCAGGGGTTCAAGTCCAAATCTGAGTTACACGGTTTCAATTCCACCCTACATCCTTGCGTGGACTACTCCCATAGACTCCCCACTGGCCTCCCTTTTTCTACTTCTGTTCCCCTGTTCCAGACTTCTCTGGAGCAGCCAGAATGGCTTAAATGATGGCAGGTTCCCTTGTTTTGGACCCCCCTGAGGTCAATGTCCTTTGAGAACTGTGGGAGCTCCCCTCCCCACTTCAAGCCACATTGGCCTATCACCAGTTTGTTCCTATCACCTTGATCTCTTGCACCTCAGAGACTTCCAATTTTGCACCCACCCCTCCTTCTTTATTCCTTATCTTTCAGATCTAATCTCAGTTTCAGGAAGTCTTCTCCAATTCATCTTCACTAGATAAATACACTCTCACATGCATGCTAAATTGCTTCACTTCAGTTCAGTTCAGTTGCTCAGTCATGTCCGACTCTTTGCGACCCCATGAACCGCAGCACACCAGGCCTCCCGGTCCATCACCAACTCCCATCACCAACTCCACCCAAACCCATGTCCATCGAGTCAATGATGCCATCCAACCATCTCATCCTCTGTTGTCCCCTTCTCCACCTGCCTTCATTCTTTCCCACCATCACTCATGATCAACTCTTTGCAAGTTGCCATAGCCCACCAGGCTCCTTTGTCCATGGGATTCTCCAGGCAAGAATACTAGAGTGAGTTGCCATGCCCTCCTCCAGGGAATCTTTCTGACCCAGGGATCAAACCTGCATCTCTCACGGCTCCTGCATTGGCAGGCGAATTCTTCACCACTAACGCCACCTGATCCTGTAGTATTTCTTTTCTTAATACTCTACATAATTTGCATTATGTGCTGTGCTTAGTCGTTCAATCTTATCTGACTCTCTGCAACCCCATGGACTGTAGTCCACTGGGCTCCTCTGTCCATGGGATTCTCCAGGCAAGAATACTAGAGTGGGTTGCAATGCCCTCCTCCAGGGGATCTTCCCAACCCAGGGATTGAACCCAGGTCTCCCACATTGCAGGCGCATTCTTTACCTTCTGAGCCACCAGGGAAGCCCAATTTGCATTATACACTCATGTAAATTAGCTCTGCTAGTTGACCATAAGTTTGTGAATGCACTGTTAGTTGTTCAGTTGTGTCTAATTCTTTGCAACCCCATGGACTGTAGCCCTCCAAGTTCCTCTGTCCATGAGATTCTCTAGGCAAGAATACTGGAGTGGGCTACCATTTCCTTTTCCCAGGGCTTTTCCCAACCCATGGATCAAATCCTGCATTGCAGGTGGACTGTTTACCATCTGAGTCACCAGGGAAGTCCCTGTGAATGTAGAGCCACTAACTAATTTGCCCACTGTTTCTTCTCCAAGGTCCAGCATGATGTCTGATATAGTGACTCAGTTATGTTACTGAATGAGTGAATTCCCAGGCTTTGCCTTCTAGAAGTTAACACAATTGATGGTGATCAGAAGAAATGTCTGTTTAACAACATACTCTCATGCATCTACTTGCTGTGGGTGGGGAAACACAGATAAGCATAGTTTAAATGGGAAAAAAATCGAAGAGAAGAGACTTAGGGCCCCCCAAATATATTCAGGAGACACAGAAATTCTCTATGACAGGGAATAATTGCCAGTTTTTCAGAGTCCTAGGAATGATTTTGAAGTTCTCTCCTGTACAGATCTGCAACCATTAATCAATCTGAATTCCAGCAAAAACTTTGTACTCTCAACTTTTTAAGAGTAGTGCTCTGTGAAACGGGAGTAATCCAAGCTGTGTCCAATATTGGGAACACCATGAAAAAAAGGCATCAGAGAGGGGAGAAGCCTGAGATCTCAACAGATAACAGCCAATTGGAGTAGAAAGATGAGAAAGGTGCACCCTTTGATGAATACTGAAGATACGGAGATAGATGCTGGATTTTCCCCATATTTATATAAAGGGCTTGAATTCATCTTACTTTAAAATTAGAGGTCTAGTTGCTTCCAAGCAGGTGACACCTGGACACTGGCATCTGTGTTACAAAACAATGTGGAATGAATAAAGGAAGGGTTAAGCTAGATGATATCTGAGATCTCTTTTTCAAACATTTCCTCTCTTTATTCTTTGTAATGTAAAAGCTGAAGCAGGAGTCTGAGAATAACTGCTTTTGATTTTAGCATTTGAATGTGTGTACATTTTCTCTGGCATGTCCAAGTATTATTTCTTTTGTTCCCTGAATTCTCATCTCACAAACTGGCAAATGGAAATCATAGTTACCCTTTATTCTGCAGTTCCCAGAAAGGTTTACAACGTCCTAACTAAAAGTCACCAAGTGACTCATTATGAAAAGAAATGGGAAAAACCAACTCCAATGAAGCGTGGGAAAAAGAGATGCAATGTCTTCACAGCTAGTATTTAAATTCAGCTTTTAAGTGCTTTCATATATCAATTCACTGAATTGCATCAACTCTTTGAGGAAGGTACTATCATTATCCTTATTTCACAGAAAAAAACATCTGAGGCACTAGAAGATTAAGTAACTTGCTTCTGGTCACATAGCTAGTAAGTGATGAGCCAAGATTAGAACCTAGGCAGTCATCCTCCAGGGGTTACACACTCAACCCAGTGTGCATTCATGCCTCACTGTGAAGAAGTTCACAGTGATAGGTGGGCTTTTGAATATAGTACATAGCTAGGTAAAACACAGCATAACATCTCAGTCAATCCCACCTCTGCCCTTCGGATTTCCCTGGTGACTCAGACAGTAAAGCACTTGCCTATGATGCAGGAGACCTGATTCGATCCCTGGGTTGGGAAGATCCCCTGGAGAAGGAAATGGCAACCCACTCCAGTATTCTTGCCTGGAAAATCCCATAGACAGAGGAGCCTGGTGGGCTGCAGTCCATGGGGTCCCAAAGAGTTGGACATGACTGAGCGACTTCACTTTCTTTCTTTCTGTCCTTCATTTGCTCAATCCAGAGAAACATCCTTGAATTCTGTCTTTCTCTTACATCCCACATTTGATTTTCCAGAAAACTTCAAAATATACCCAGACTGCAACTGTTTTTTATCATCTTCACTATTACCATCCTGGTCTAAATCACCATCATCTCCCCCACTGGATTACTGCACTAATTTT
Source organism: Muntiacus reevesi (assembly GCF_963930625.1). Taxonomy (NCBI): domain Eukaryota; kingdom Metazoa; phylum Chordata; class Mammalia; order Artiodactyla; family Cervidae; genus Muntiacus; species Muntiacus reevesi. The sequence continues at coordinate 267,014,334 of NC_089249.1, read as the reverse complement.
CCAAATATTTCCTAGGCCTGCCCTCTAACAGGGACTTCCCAGGTGGCTCAGTGGTAAAGAATCCACCTGCCAATGCAAGGGACGATGTAGGAGACGCCAGTTCAGTCCCCAGGTTGGGAAGATGCCCCGGAGAAGGAAATGCAACCCGCTCCAGTATTCTTGCCCGGAGAATCCCATTACAGAGGAGCCTGGTGGGTATATATTCCATGGGGTTGTGAAGAGTCAGACACAACTGAGCATGCAAGGAATATTAAAACTCTGTTGCTGATTTTTAGGTCTACTAGCCCTTGCAGCCAGCAATAAGAGAGACTTTCAGGAAAAGCACAGAAGCTCTCTCACTGTGCCCTGTACTGAGAACTTAAAACTATTCGACTGTTATTTTTGCTCACACAGAACGCATACACGCCCGCTAACAAGTTACTCTGGACACAGTAGTCAAGAGTGTGATCCTTTAATACCAAAAGTCAGATCAAGTCACTTCTCTGTTCCTGACCATTCAGTGGCTTCCGATTTCATTCAGAGTGAAAGCCAAGATTGTGACAATGACCAGCAAGGCCCCGCCTTCCTCTTTGTGATGACCTCATCCCCTCCCACGAACGCAGCCAGCCAGCCACAGCGGCCGACCTGCGTTTCTTGTCCTCAAATATCCCACACCAGCTCTCTGCACTAGGGTTGCAGCACTGGCCAGTCCCTCTGCCTGAAATTCTGCATGGTCACCTTCCCCAGTTCCTGCAAGTCTTTATTCAAATAATAGGCCTGTCCTGAAAGCCCTGTTTAGAATTATACACTGCTAGTGTATTCCCTGGAGGTCCAGTGGTGAGGACTCACCGCTTCCACTGCTTGGGCCTGGGTTTGGTCACTGGTTGGGGAACTAAGATCCCACAAGCTGTATGCCCCCCCACCAAAAATATATATATATACATAAGTGAACCCCATTGCTTTCTCCCCCACGCCCCTCTTACCCATAGCACTTACCATGTACTACTTATTCATTGTTTGTCTTTATCAGAGTTTAAACTTGTCAACACTAATGTATCATAAATACCATACAGGTTTGGTGAATGAGCGAATGAAAGAGTAGGTGGTCATAGTGACCCTAAGGAATGAGAACAGCTAGTTTTTAAAGTCAAGAAATTGTCTATAGACACAGGTGAAACGTATTGCTATTGGGTGCATCAGGGTTTTGGTATGCAGACCTAAGGGTTTGAAATTCTCGGGGCCTAAATTTTTTTACATGAATAAACCTTAAAATATAAATTTAGAAGCAATGAATATTATGGCATTAAACACATAATTCCACATTTCAGCAATATATCTGAACACCCTCTTTTCATTCATCATGTAGGCTCCTGAAAGGAATGGGAATGGTTATAAAAAACAACTATATGCAAGAAAAAAATTTTTTGAGAACCTTTCACCCTCCCTGTCTGTTCAGCACATCCGTGTCAGTTTTCCTCTCCCAGAGAATCAGTCCATTTATGCACTATGTCCCTGGGATGGTCCACAGGAATGCATACAGGTGAGTGGTGATGGCTCTGACAGCAGGTGTCACAGCTCCTCGGTCTGGACACCCCGCCCATCAAGCACCCAGCGCGATCCAGGATGTCTGCATCCGAATTCCTGGGACTCCAGCTATTCCTACTAATTTACATTCCTGAGAGATGGGTCTGGGCATTTCCATTTTAGTTTGATTCTAGGGTGATTCGTAAATCCCATGGATGCTTAAGAACCATTGTTCTGATCCAGACTTTTCCCGACCGTTCTCCCAGGTACAAATTTGCCCTCCCTTAGTCTCACTTCTTTGTGCCCGATTCTTTGTCAAGACTAATCTTCCAAGAGATGATTAGGCAATAATTATGAACACCACTTTAGTGTGTTAGTTCCCAAACTCTCCTTTCCATAATTGCATTCAACACCTTGACTCAAACTAGCAACCAATGCCAAGGGCTATGCATACTTACTTGCAAGCTCAGAAAGGGAGAGAATTTATGACATCTCTCTGATTCAATACAGTTCTTCGTCTCTAATGTTCTGTCCCGGTGTGAGTTTGAAGGGTGTGAGTTTGGTCTGAGTTTGAGTTTCCAAAATGTCTTTCCACTTAAGTCATATATTTGGAAATAAAAACTTTTTTCTTGTACACCACGTTTATGTTTTATTTATCCAACTACCAGATTGACCTAGACAAAACCAGGAGGATCCTATTTAGAATGACATAGATTAAATTTAGCCTTGATCCTTAAAATTTGCTGGTTATATGAAATGCTGATTTGGTAGGTACCACTGATATTTTAAGAGTAAAATTATTCTGAGAAGCCAAAAGTCTTGTTTGTGTAGAAGTTCACTAAATAGCAGGTACGTTTAAAGCCAGACTCCAATATATTTATGCCACCAGACTTCCCTGGTGGCTCAGATGGTAAAGAATCTGCCTGCAATTAGGAAGACCTGGGTCTTCTGTCAGTGGGATTTTCCAGGCAAGACTACTGGAGTGGGTTGCTGTTTCCTTCTCCAGGGGATCTTCGAAACCCAGGAATCAAGACCATGTCTCATGCCTTGCAGGTGGCTTCTTTCCTGCTGAGCCACCAGGGAAACCCAAATAGTGTAATGGAGATAGGGAAAAAGAAACAAAACAAAACAGGGTCACATGGGCAGAATGACTGAGCTAGAGGTGAGGGACTCGCTGAGTGGGTGATATTTGAATCAAGACCTGAATGATGATGGGAATGATGATGTAAAAATCAGAGGGCCCTCTGCCTCTGCCGACCCTCTGCCCAGAAGTGATTCATTTTCCTTTCACATGGCCTCCACAGACTTCAAGTGGGCTGGGAAGTAAAGGCTCCTATTACTCCAAGAAGGAGGGGAAGACAGATCATGGGACCCAGCAGTACTTACTCAGAGTCTCAAAGAAAAGGAAGTGGCTAAACAATAACTTGCCTGCTTGTAATAAAATCCGTGTTTAGTACTTAGCAGGGCTTAAAATATCAGAAGGACAATTGTTCCAGGCAAAGGGAGAAGCAAGCGGTTGGCACCTTAAAGGAACCGGGAAGAGGCCAGTGTGTAGCTGGGAGGCAGTCAATGAGAGGCAATGCGGTGGACTTGAGGATGCAGCCTGGGAGGGCCAAGCAGGGGCTCTGGATGTGTGCTCTAAGTGCAGCAAGATGCATTCAGTTTCCAGAAGAGTCAGGTAATCTGACTTAAGTTTGTAAAGTATCTCTTTGGCTGTTGGGTGCAGAATAGATTTAAGATCAGGGAAGATGTGGAGTATAAAGGTGGGCAAACAGTCTGCAGTAGTCCGGGTGAGAGAGGATGGTTAACTAGGCCTGGAGGAAAGGAACAAGGAAGACGAAAGGTGGATCTTTCATGTAGAATAGACAGGACTTCGTGGGAGATTGGATGTGAGGAGGTAGAACATAGAGAACTTCCCTCCTGGTAAATAGCGCTGGGTATTTGTTTTCCTTTCCTTCCTCATTTTCATTCATAAACATGAGGATGCCAGGATATATGCTATACTGTGTTCTTCACTGCAGAAGTTTTAAGAACTGTATAAAATAATGTAGATGAGACCAATTTTTAAAAGAACTTATTATTACTGAAAGATGAGATTGATTTTTTACTTGAAGATAGACTTACTAGTCCTGGTCAAGCCAATAGTCATCTTTTAGAAAGTAGTCACCTATTAAAAAAAGAGAGAGAGAGGCTATTCTTGAGTTTGGATTATAAAATAGATCTTATAACTCAGGGTGCACAACTACAGAATGTGAACTTGTGTTGAAAGTTTTCTGGAAGTTAGTTTAGGACTGCCTGATGTGATTCTAGTATAAATACAGCATTTGAATTTTATAAACCTCTGTGCATGCTCACTCAGTTGTGTCCAACTCTTTGCAAACCCATAGACTGTAGCCCTCTAGGCTCCTCTGTCCATGGGATTCTCCAGGCAAGAATAATGGCATGGGTTGCCATTTCCTCCTCCAAGTGATCTTCCCAACCCAGGGACTGAACATGCATCTTCTGCGTCTCCTGCATTTGTAGGCAGATTCTTTACCACTGAGCCACCTGGGAAGCCCATAAACCTCTTCATTTGTTGTCACTGCCAATCATATGCTACAAATGCAGATCCCTAATCACTATAATCATTGGTGACTTTGTAGTTACACTTAAAGAGCAACGATCCTAACCTTTTAATAAAAATTCTAATTCCAGCCTCCTAACATTTTGCATTCTCTATTCTTACACAGCATTTTTTAAAGCACTCACATCTTTTCACGAATGGAGATGTAGGCAAAAAGGAAATTTAAGCAGTAGCTCTTCAGACATATTAAGTTTTACATTTGTGTTACGTTCCAGACAAGGTTGAGGTGCCAGAGTGGGTTGCTTGCTGTCTGTGCCACCAATATGTGAGACAAAAGTGAAGTAGAGATATAGAACTGTCTGTTCATTTTGTTCTGTAATGTGACCAGATGTGTTTAAAACACAGCAGATGCTGAGTCACATCTTCCATGAGGCTGAACACCAGGGTGAAGCAGCTGTGTGGTGTGGTCAGAAGACAAGGCTCAAGATAAGTGGCTGCTTACAAAATTTTTATCTCTTTTTCCATATTTTAAAAGAATCTGCCTGCAATGCAGGAGACCTGGGCTCGATCCCTGAGTCAGGAAGATCCCCTGGAGAAGGAAATAACAACCCACTCCAGTATTCTTGCCTGAAGAATTCCATGGACAGAGGAGCCTGGCGGGCTACACAGTCCATGGGGTTGTAGCCCAAAGAAGTTGGATGCAACTAAAATGGAATTCTCAGTGCCAGCTTTATCTGGTACACATGCATTTTTCTGAAGCACATTACACACAACTTTTGTAGATGTGGAAACCCTCCCAGAAAGCTTGAGGAGCCCCTTGCAAACCTGTCTTAACCTTTGCTTGTGAAAGCTGAGAGAGCCTATCTGGTTCTGCGAGTGAGCAGGAGTCATTCAACTGGAGTGACAGGTGACTCCTGTCTGTGGTTGCCTAGCCGGTACAGAGGAAACTATACTAAGGCCGCCCGCGGGAGAAACTTTTTTTTAATTTAATATAGTGAGGATCTAAGGGGATTTACCAAGATGAAAGATACAGTGGAGAGAAGAGAAATGGAATGCCAACATCAGTGAGGACAGGAACATTAGGGAGAGGGGACATTCCAAGTTTTGAGGGTTTTGTTTTGGTTTGAGAAATGATTTTGTAACTTTTGGCTGCTGGCAGGGTGGGGATTTTGTATCTTCCTCTTTTTTGGATTTGGAATGTGTCTTTCCATGAGGTAAGGAAGAGTTACTGTAAATGTATACGTCTATTTCTCCTCTTTCTGCTCAGAGAATTGCTGTTAAACATACTTCTGTTGCTCCCTTATTTTGCACCAAGTAAATGTTTAAATATTTTAAAATAAACATGTTTCAGCTGACTGCTGGGTGAGATTCATTACGGCCAGGAGGAACTCAGTGGAACTGTTCAAGGAGATCTGGTTAATATCACCATGATTTATGCCTGTGGTGGAAATTACACTAATATTTACACGAAGGGCATGGTTTGGAGGCAATTGGCAAGGCCGGATTGAAGTGGGAATTTGCACAGTCAATGTCCACTAATGAAAATAGCTACAGTTCAGTGCTCTTTGCAAAAGCATAATTAGGCCCTTCAAATGACCCGTTATTTTCACATTTTTACTCTTAAGCTGCAAAATTTTTTCTTGCCATCCTGTGTCTGCACTGAGATTATTCTTTTGCAAAAATAATTAAGCAAGATAATATTAGGCTACAGGATAACTTTAAAAAAATGTATTTTGGCTATTCTTTGATAGATAAGCTTTACCAATGGGAAAAAAATCATGATTTCCTTGATTAATTATATACATTTTTGAAATGACCTTTGAGTTTTCTTTATAGTGTCTCAGTAGCATTGTAGAACTGCGTTTCTTGGCACTCTGAACACTTGAATGAATTCCACATAGGTGGAAAAGAAACTTCGGGCCAAAAATTACACTGCAAATATAGTTCTGCTAAAGTCCTTGTGGATTTCCTCATTTAAGTGATGAGTGAGTCAGTGGGAAATCTCTGACACTGAGTTTGCCAGGTTTCAGACTTTTTCTTTATCCTTGCTTTCCAAGTTCAATGGTTTTCTAATTTGTTCCAAAAGTATAACATCCTGTAAGTCAAGGTGCTCTTTATGTCATGTAATAAAATACAGATATAGTTATTCTGATTCAGTACAATAAGTCTGAACTATGCTTGTCTATCTAGAGACAGATTTCTATATAGGTACATAAAAAGTTATGCATTTATTTTACTCATCTTTCAAGATTATTCGGTGTTGGTGTAGTCTCAAACAGCATTCTCTTGATCTTATATTTATAAATAAAACATGGCTGGATCTTGGTTTCCAATTAGGGCCTCTTCCACCTTTTCCTGTTAGTACTTGTTTGTTAACTTGTTCACTCACTTTTGTACCTAGCAAATAAGATGCAATAGCTGATGTTTTAAAGAAAAATTTATGAGAAAAAATCAAAAATTTTAAAGATTGTATTCACTTATTTGAGATTTTTTCTGAGGTGGGAAAATACCATTATGTGATTTTAGCACCGAAGACATTAATCCAGTTCATAGTCCAGCAATAATAGATTTGAGCATAGCTTGAGAACTGTTCCTCTAATTTTACGTTGAGAATGGGTTACATCTAATTGCTGCTGAGAAGAGAGAGACCGTTATTAATATGAGTCAAGGTTAACTGAAAGGTAGCTATGGGTAACATCTTCTTTTTTTAATCTTTAACCACCTAATATGTGCCTGGCACTATTCTATGTCTCAGGGGTAGGACATGAACAAAACAAAGTCCCTACTCTACTACAACTTATAATTCTCATCAAGGGTACACCTCTGTGTTTAAATCTCTGCTTCACCTCTCATAATCTCTGTGTCTGAACTGCTTTATCTGTAAAATGCAGGCGATAATAGTTCCTACCTTAGAGACTGATGTGAAATGATATGGTATGATATTAATCAGTTAATAGTTGCCAAAGCCTTTGACTATATAGATCACAACAAACTGTGGAAAATTCTGAAAGAGATGGGAATACCAGACAACCTGACCTGCCTCTTGAGAAACCTGTATGTAGGTCAGGAAGCAACAGTTAGAACTGGACATGGAACAACAGACTGGTTCCAAATAGGGAAAGGGGTACATCAAGGCTGTATATTGTCACCCTGTTTATTTAACTTATATGCAGAGTACAGCATGAGAAATGCTGGGCTGGAGGAAGCACGACCTGGAATCAAGATTGCTAGGAGAAATATCAATAACCTCAGATATGCAGATGACACCACCCTTATGGCAAAAAGCAAAGAAGAATTAAACAGCCTCTTGCTGAAAGTGAAAGAGGAGAGTGAAAAAGTTGGCTTAAAACTCAACATTCAGATCTAACCATTCCATCCCAAAGGAGATCGGTCCTGAATACTCATTGGAAGGACTGATGTTGAAGCTGAAATTCTAATACTTTGGTCACCGGTTGGGAAGAACTGACTCATTTGAAAAGACCCTGATGCTGGGAAAGATTGAACGTGGAGGAACTAGGACAAGTTGGTGATGGACAGAGAGGCCTGGTGTGCTGCAGTCCATAGGGTTTCAAAGAGTCGGACACGACTCGGCACACAAGTACATACATGTGCACAAAGTAGCAGCCTGCCTATCATGGCAAATAGAGAAAGACTAGAAATAGGTGTGGGTGGTTCATTTTATACAAGTAGTTGGGAAAAGATTCAGTGTGACAGGGACATTTGAACAGATACCTGATAGAAGTGAGAGCCTGGATCACATAGCCATCTAGGGGAGGAAGGGTCTGTGTGGAAGAAACAGCAAAGGACAGAGGAGGGGCTGTGCATGGTTTTACAGTCATGTTCAAAGAACAGCAAGGAAGCCAACACAACCAAGAAAGGGAGTCTGGTGGTGAAACCATGTAACTCCGATGGAGACTTGAACCTACAGTCTTAGAACTGAGATCACACACCTGGTCTCAGGACTCAATGAGGCTCAAGTTCTTGATGCCCCATCGCAGAAAGAATTTAGTGAGAAACAAAGTGATAGGAGTGATTTACTGTGAGAAGTGGATTTATTTAGAGAGAAATTCACTCTACAGACAGAGTGCAGTCCAGCTTAGAAGGGGAAGCTAGCCTCAAAATACAGCATGCTTAGTTTTTATGGGCTGGATAATTTCATAGGCTCATGAGTAGGATTATTTCAACTATCTGGGGGGAAGGGGTGGCGGTTTCCAGCAATCAGGCCACCACATCCCCTTTTTGGTCTTTGATGGTTGGCCTGAGAACTGTCATGGTATTTGCTGATGTGTTACGATGAGACCACACTGAGGCTCAAGGTCTAGTGGAAGTTGGCTTGTCCGCCGTCTTGGACCTATTTGGTTCTAACCAGTTGATGTCATATCCTTGGGCTCTGTCATTCTTTTCAATTCTGTGCCCAATCCCCTCCCTTCTGTTTCAGTGGGAGATGACAGAAGGAAGCAAGGATTCCAAGTCAGGAAGAGCTTTTAGACTATGATGAGAACTCTCTGTCTTAATTAGAACTTGATTCTGAATAAAGAGAAAGGCCCAATAAGCTACACCCCTCTTCACCACCCAGGTTTTAAATAATTGATGAAATAAAGCAAAGGAATTTTTTTTTAAAATCTGATTCTTTTTCTTCCCCTGTCTAATGTATCCCAAGCAGCAGAACAGTATCTGGCATCCCTGGTGACTCAGATGGTAAAGCGTCTGCCTACAATACAGGAGACCCAGGTTCAATCCCTGGGTCAGGAAGATTTCTTGGAGAAGGAAATGGCAACCCACTCCAGTACTCTTGCCTGGAAAATCCCATGGACGGAGGAGCCTGGTAGGCTATAGTTCATGGGGTCGCAAAGGGTCGGACATGACTGAGCCACTTCACTTTTCAAACTTTTAAGGGTGTCAAAAAACATTTGATGAGTGAATAAAGGAAAAAAATCTATTTTTAGATAAAGACAGAAATCAACACATCAGCTTTATTACTGATGGAAGTACAGCTGTTAGATGCTGCTTTGGGTTAGTTGGCCAAGATGACTTGCCAACACTGAATCCCAATGTTAGGCAGAAAGAACCAGTGATCAGTACATCAACTGACGGGGGGAAGAAGCAACCTGAGGGAGAGACCCATGATGACAGAGCAGAGCAGAGTGCCTGACCAGATTAAGTAGCATGCCTGGTCTACCATTCCACTCTTATCGGATAAGCCAATCTATCTTCCCAGGAGCTGAGTGTCTACAGATAGAAGCTAGGAATGTACTTAGTAATACCCCTTCCTTATGGAAATCAGGAGAGGGAAAAAAGTAGATCCCTCTAATGACTGAGATAAACACACATTCAAGGATCTGGAGCAGGGACAGACATTTTCTGATTTATATTTTTGAATATTCCTTCTGCTTGCCACTCCAGATCTGAAACAGGAGGGAAGGCGGAAGGGCACAACCTTTAAAAGAATGCCATGGCCTGAGGACATGACATGAACTGATTAGAACCAAATAGGTCCAAGATAGCAGACAGTTGACTTCCACTAGAACTTGAGCCTCAGTACGTGTTCATTGTAACACATCAGTCGGCTAAATGACACATGCACAGGCACCATGACAGTTCCAAAGTCAACAATAAAGGTCAAAAAGTGAGCAGTGGCCCCATTCCCGGAAATCCCCACTCCTTTCCCCAAATAGCTGGAATACTCCTCCCACTCATCAGGCTATAAAATTACCTGCCCCCATATAAACTGACAACCCATACCCTGGAGTTGCTCTCACCTTCTGAGATGGCCCACACTCTGTCTGTGGAGTGTGTCTCTCTCTAAATAAATCCACTTCTTAATTGCCAGTTTCTCTCTCATTGAATTCTTTCGGTGATGAGACATCAAGAACCTGCACATCACTAAGTCCTGAGATGAGTTATGATCTCAGTTAAAAGACCTTGGATTCAAGTCTCAACCTGAGTTACATGGCTTCAGATCCACTCTTCTTCACCTTCCTCCTCTGGCTGGGTACTCTGAGGTGAATGGGATTGGACTCTAAGAGGAGGATCAAAGAATTAGGTAAGAAGTGGATTTATTTCGAAAGAAACACTCTCCACCGATAGAGTGTAGACAATCCTAGAAGGTGAGAATGGCCCCAGAGTATGGAGTTGTCAGTTTTTATAGGGATGGGTAATTTCACAGGCTAATGAGTAGGAGGAATGTTTCAATTGCTTTGGGGAAGTGGTGGGCATTTCCAGGAATTGGGCCACTGCTCACTTCTTGAACATTATGGTCAGCCTTGGAACTCTCATGGTTCTTGTGGGTGTGTCATTTAGCTTGTGATGCCCAGGCTCACAGTCAAGTGGTATCTTGGACCTATCTGGTTCTAATCTGTTAATGTCGTGTCCTTGGGTTATGTCAATCTTTAAAGGTTGTGCTGTGCCCTCTTCCTTCTCTTTTCAGTAGGAAATGGTCGGGGTCCTAAAATTCATTTGAATGCAGAACCAATAGGACTTGCTGATGCATTAGTTACGTGCACTAAGAGAAAAAAGTGTCAGAAAAGACTCCTCATTTTATAAATCTGTGGACAAAATGTTGCTATTTAGTGACCTGGTAGGGAATTGAATATGGTTTTTTCCAGAGGTGGTACGATATCCTTCAAGAATTTTCAAGATTGCTTTAGCAAAAGTTTTCCTATTGATAGTGTTCATCTCAAAACTGTGGCTCAGAGGGTAAGGCGTCTGCCTGCAATACGGGAGATCTGGGTTTGATCCCAGGGTCAGGAAAATCCCCTGGAGAAGGAAATGGCAACCCACTCCAGTATTCTTGCCTGAAAAATACCATGGACGGAGAAGCCTGGTGCAGGCTACAGTCCATGGGTTGCAAAGAGTCAGACACGACTGAGAGACTTCACTTTCACTTTCATCTCAAAACTGTAATTCCTAGGACCATCCTGGGACCTTCTGCAGTTTCTTCAATCATCTCTAGACTGTTGCAGATATTTCCACCCAAGAGAACAACTTTTAAGCCACTTTAATTAAAAAAGCAAACTTACACATATGTCACATAGCCTTTTGAGGAAAAAGAAGGAGAAGGAATATTTTAAGTCAAATCACCAAGGGAGGTTGCAATTGCAAAACTCTTGGTAACTACTAACCCACAGAATAAAACCCTACGTTTCTGAGCACTCTGAATCTTCTCACTTTGAACTACTGGCTGTACAAACCTCTGACTGCTTCTGCCTACGTATTCTGAACAAATGTGCATAGTATTTTCAGTAATCTCAATAATATACAGATGCATGCATATGTATGATGAAGCAAAAACTGAAAAGATAAAACCCAAATTGCTAAGATTGTAAGTAATTTTTAATTTTCCATTTATACTTGTATATATACAAAGTTTTCTGAATTAATCAAGTGTTAGTTTTAGAAACAATTTCTATTTTGATTCTCACCCTTAGACTGCGCTTACTAAGCCACCTATCTAAAATAGTGATTCCCTCCACCCCCATCCCGCCCTACTTTCACACAAATGCATACACAGAATGCTTTACTCTTCTTCATAGCATACATCACAGTTTGAAGTTATATTATTTGTTTATTGTTCAATCCCATCAATAAAATTTAAGCTGTCTGAGACAAGGTCCTTGTCTGCCTTGTTTATTCTTCCAGAGCCTAGAAACAAGACTGTCCATGAGGACGAGGCTCAATAAATTGTACTAATTCACACACACACACACACACACACACACACACACACACACACACACACACTTATTTTAAAGGTATCTATCATCAGTTCACTTTAGTTCAGTCACTCAATCATGTCCGACTGTTTGCCACCCCATAGACTGCAGCATGCCAGGCCTCTCTGTCCATCACCAGCTCCTGGAATTTACCCAAGCTAACGTCCACTGAGTCGGCAATGCCATCCAATCATCTCATCCTCTATTGTCCCCTTCTCCTCCTGCCTTCAATCTTTCCCAGCATCAGGGTCTTTTCAAATGAGTCAGCTCTTTGCATCAGGTGTACAAAGTATTGGAGTTTCAGCCTCAACATTAATCCTTCCAATGAACACCCAGGACTGATCTCCTTCAGGATAGACTGGTTGGATCTCCTTGTAGTCCAAGGGACTCTCAAGTCTTCTCCAACACCACAGTTCAAAAGCATCAATTCTTCGGTGCTCAGCTTTCTTTATAGTCCAACTCTCACATCCATACATAACCACTGGAAAAACCATAGCCTTGACTAGATGGACCTTTGTTGACAAAGTAATGTCTCTGCTTTTTATTATGTTGTCTAGGTTGGTCATAACTTTCCTTCCAAGGAGTAAGTGTCTTTTAATTTCATGGCTGCAATCACCACCCACAGTGATTTTGGAGCCCCCCAAAGATAAAGTCAGCTAGTTTCCACTGTTTCCCCATCTATTTGCCATGAAGTGATGGGACCAGATGCCATGATCTTAGTTTTCTGAATGTTGAGCCAACTTTTTCACTCTCCTTGTTAACCTTCACCAAGAGGCTTTTTAGTTCCTCTTCACTTTCTGCCATAAGGGTGGTATCATCGGCATATCTGAGGTTATTGATATTTATCCTGGCAATCTTGATTCCAGCTTGTGCTTCATCCAGCCCAGCATTCCTCATGATGTACTCTGCATATAAGTTAAATAAGCAGGGTGACAATATACAGCCTTGACGTACTCCTTTTCCTATTTGGAACCAGTCTGTTGTTCCATGTCCATGGTGATTCCAAAAAAATCTACATCACTTGTCAAAGTATGTGAAAAGTGAAAGTGAAAGTGAAAGTCGCTCAGTCCTGTCCAACTCTTTGCCACCCCATGTACTATACAGTCCATGGAATTCTCCAGGCCAGAATACTGAGTAAAATCTTTCCCTGTCGAAGTATAAATTGACTCATATATTCTAAGGGGAAATTTTACCATATATTAAAGAATAAACTTAATAAAAATCATGACTCTTGATCCAAAAACTCCACTTGTAGGGATTAACAGAAGATTCATATATTTACAAAAGTGTCTTTGCACCATCCCTGTAATAGGGTGAAACATAAGGAGGTTTGGTTAAATATATTATGAAAAAGTCATGAAATAATAAACCATTATAGCAATTAAATTGCTATAGAGAGAGATATATTATATAATATTAAATTTTAAAAATAGGCAACAGACTAGCATAGTCAGCCTAATCACTTATATATGGAAAAACTTTTGAGAACTCCAGAATACTAACTGTGGTTATTTCTAGGCTGTGAGATTATAGATGTCTCAGAGTTTCTTCTATATGCTTATCTAAACATTTTTAAATGTCTACAATAAACTTTTGAAACAAAGTATTGCTTTATTTTCTTTCATTTTTCAACACTGTTGAAAAATTATTATAAGCAATTCAAAATGGATTTCCTAAGGGCTTGTATCTACAACATATCTCAAAGTGGAAAAATGAAGTTTTCAAGTGAATTAAAATTAGAAAAGTGTCTGAATGTATTTTATTTCTCAATTTCTGTTATCCAGTATTTATCTCAAGTGGAATAACATTTCTCTCTGGGCTCCAAAAAGGATATTTATTTGTGGAATCACCACCATCTGCCAACAGAAATTATAACTGCAAACAATAACTAGGCTGATGCTGAAAACCCTAGGGGTAAATACTAAAGTCACAATTCACCATGATCCTTGAGTGCAGTCTGCAGATATTAGTGAAGATGGTCTCTGTCAAATTCAAGTCAAATAAATGGCAGTAAGCATGTAGGACTTCCCTGGTGGCTCAGATGGTGAGGAATCTGCTTGCAATGCAGGAGACCCAGGTTCAATCCCTGGGATAGGAAGATACCCTGGAGAAGGAAATGACTACCCACTCCTGTATTCTTGCCTGGAGAATCCCCATGGACAGAGGAGCCTGGTGGGCTACAGTCCATGGGGTTGCAAAGAGTCGGACATGACTGAGTGACTATCACAACAGTAAGCATGCTGCCTACGCTGAACCCACAGAACCAAGCCCTGAAAAAGAGAATGTGTGATGCAAAGTGCTTGCTGACCAGTGACTGTACAGATGCGGCCAAGACCATTCTCGCCAGGAAGGCTGTTTTGCGAGTGTGGGAAGGATGGTGTTTAGAGGTGAAGAGTGGGTCTGTGTATAATGTGTTACTTCTTTAATCTGAGCCAGGGGTTGCAAAAATGTGATTTGAAAATTGACTCATTCCCGCAGGTATTTGAAACACTTCAGTTCAGTTCAGTCGCTCAGTCGTGTCCGACTCTTTTGCGATCCCATGAACCATAGTACGCTAGGCCTCCCTGTTCATCACCAACTCCCGGAGCCTACCCAAACTCATGTCCATTGAGTCGGTGATGCCATCCAACCATCTCATCCTCTGTCATCCCCTTCTTCTCCTGCCCTCAATCTTTCCCAGCATCAGGGTCTTTTCCAATGAGTCAGCTCTTTGCATCAGGTGGCCAAAGTATTGGAGTTTCAGCTTCAACACTTAGCAAGCTTAAAAAAAAAAGTTTGATATCTTATTTAGCTCTTTTCAGGCATAGCACTTTGCAGCTAGTCCAAATCACAAGTTTAATTTATGGGCTCCCATAGGTATAGTTTTTGATCCTTATATCTGAGCTATTCTTGGATCCCTACCGGAAAGGCGACCAGCATTTGTCAAACAAAAATCCAGAGAAAGTGCTCTTTAATTGCCAATAGGCAAGTGTCATGCTGCTACATTTTAATAATGCTAACTTCCACAATTCTCAGGAAATAACTACTATCTGGGACTTCCCTGGTGCCTCAGGTGGTGAAGAATCTGCCTGCAATGCAGGAGTTCAGGGTTCAGTCTCTGGGTCAGGAAGATCCCCTGGAGAAGGGAATGGCAGCCCCCTCCAGTATTCTTGCCCGGAGAATCCCATGGACAGAGGAGCCTGGTGGGCTATAGTCCATGAGGTCGCAAAAAGTCAGATGCACCTAAGCGACTAACACTAGGATTTCCTCCCAGGCCTCTTCCTTAAAGCTTTGTCCCGCTCCTGTTTACAGGTCAGGGACAAAAACAAAGCTAAAAATGTAGCAAGCCAGTGTAAAAGGAGGTGGGTCTCGGGGGTTGGGAATCAGGGGCAGATCAGGTTCTGTAGGAGCTCAATTGCTAGGAGATGGAATTTTGTCTTTATCCCGAAGATAATCAGTAGTCTTTGATAAGGAGATAGAATAAAAATTTGAAAGCAACCTCTAAATTTCAGAAATGGAATCTGTTCATGAGAGTTCATTTCAAATAGAAATCTCCACACTTGGAGCACGAGATCCAGCCTGTCAAGCAATTTCTGTCAGTCTCCAGATAAGTGATGGGTGACTTGGCACCGGGGCCGCTGGGCTGGCAAGAGAGGAGCTCTGGTGTGTCAGATCAGGGACCGCCACAGACCCCCAGGGCCACGTGACCTGTCACTTACAGGAGGATGCGGCCGGAGACTGTTCCATCCGCCGCTGCTGAGTCATCCTACTCCGGGAGCTATTTAAACAGAAGTCTCCAGGAGACACAGTCAACACTCCACTCAGACAATGCCCAGACCTGCGGAAACCGTGTCCAGCTTGGACTGCCCACGACACGTGCAAAAACGGTTTCCATCCTCTTCCCGATTCTATCACTCTAGGGGGTACTGACTTCTGCCTCCTTCCTCCATTTGGGCCTCTTTAGTGGATCCTCCAGGGGGCCGTTGGCCCCAGAGGCCACCAATTCCTGTTTCAAAGTTTCCTCATGGCCTGCCTAGTACAGTATTTCTGTCAAGTCAGCAAACACGAGCTGCGCACTGGTGATGGCTGAGGCATTGACCTCCAGGTAACGTTGTTGGTTAAAGGATAAATGAGACACATTCCTTGCCTTTAGAGGCTGAGTCTAGTGGAGGAGACTCTTCCAGGCAACTACAATTTACAAAGTGACGGCTCCAAGACAGGTAAGAACAAGGTGATGTTTTGAACCTTAATTTGGGGTGGGGAGGATGTGCGTGCCCGCTCAGTCACTAAGGCGTGTTCTGACTCTTGGGGACCCCATGGGCCGCAGCCTGCCAGGCTCCCTCGTCCATGGGGAGTGGTAACTACTCTCCTCTAAAAGCTGTCACCCTCTGTGTGTGGCCGTCTGGGAGGAACTGAAGGGATGTGGGAGGCATCAAAGGGCTTTGGGAGGATGGGCGTTTCAGAAGGGCTTTGCAGATCTGACAGCTTGCATTCCCACCTGCCTGCCAGCCGTCGCCCGGTTTGACCTGAGCCCCGCCGGCCGCTCTGTCTGGCTGTGAGTTCTGTTGATGGGTCTTCTCCCTGCCCGTTCTCTCGGTGCTCGCTCCAGCATGTCAGATGAGGACTCGCCTCGCATTTGGCTGTCATCTATCAGCCACGACTGTCCTGTCCAGAAGCGCTGGATTTGGCTTTCAAGCCCGCTTCCTGGCTTGGCTCTCTCCACCACTCCATTAAGGATACCATTTGATATCACATGTGCTGCAAGCGCTGTTGATGGAAGTACTCAAGTTGCTGGACGTGAGTGACGTCTTTGGGAAGGATGAGACAGGGTGCCCGTGTGGTTGTTGTGTCCAAATGCTGTCCTTACCTCCCAACGGAAAGGTACAGTAAATAAAGGGAAAGGGCAAGACCTTATTTCAAACACCAGATATGAGCTAGGAGCTGTCCGAGACGCTATGCAAAAGCTTTTTTTAGTTCTCACAGTAATAGCATCTGTGTGTTAGAACCCTATTTTACAGTTTGAGGAAATTATGGCTCAGAGAGGTTAAGAGATGTATCCAAGGTCACACAGCTCTACAATTTTTTTTGTTGAGCATGAATCTGAACACAGGCCTATGTGACTTTGACTCTTATATTTTTTAACCTCCTGGAATAACTCACGGAAGGATCTGTGGAATATTAATATGGCAATAAGATTTCTGATTCCAGTCTGATGATCAGTCTTAGAGTGATATAGGTACAGGATGTATAGTACAAGTATCTGAATCTTTGCAACATGAAACTGTCAGAACAACTTGGGGTAGAAGGAAGCAAGGAACATAGTAAAATCTAATTCATCAGATGAAAATATGGATCAATAGGTTCACATTTGCAGAACTCTTACTACTGAAGAATGAAAGACCCACTGGGAAAAGACGAGGGGGAAAATCTGTCTGTTTTTACGACTTGTTGATATCTATGGCGTTTTTCCTTAAGCCCCAGAACAATTTACAGCATTGCCAGCAGCATTCAGTACATTCAGAACAGGATCATTTCACCCGCAGCTGAACGAGGGCCATGCTTGGGACTGCTCTGAGACGAGCCTTCCAGCAGACATGCCAGGGAGTAAGCCAGGGTCAGTGAGCGAAGAGAAGAGTAGGGCCATTTAAAGCAACACAGTTTATGTAAGTGTGATCTAATCGCTTCCACTGGAAATGGGTCAGATTTGAGTCAAGAGGACCATAGGCCTTAATGACCCCAGTGAAATCAGATTACGGCTTTTCTTTCCGTCTCCTCAGAGAATACGGCCCTCTGATGAAATCAAGATGCTTGGATTCAATATAATCTACCAGGTTTCCCACTCCCTTCTTGCTTTCTCCTAGTTGACTTGCTTTTTATCTTTTTTCTTTTCAGTAAAACCCATTAAACTCAACAGGATATATCAGACGACAGACAAGGATAAATGGACTACGGGGAATAGGGGAGAAGTATGGGATAAAGAAATAGGTCTTTTTCGCCTCTCAGAGCCGTGATTCAGTTCTGACTCAAAAGGAAGCGTGCCACCTACTGAATCACGGAAACCACTTCCTGTAGCTGTTTGGTTTATTCTGGAAGGGCAGCAGGCCAAGAACTGCCCTGCCCTGACCCTGACTGACTCTCCGGAGCCAAGGCGTTCACAGCTTGAGGTGGTTTGGCCTCGGACTCTGAGAACATATCAAATGACAAGTGTTTCGTATCCTAGCAAGGAGTCTTCAGCAACATGAAAACGAGCATGGGCTATTTGCAAACCAAGTGTATCATTACTCAAGCTCCACATCCTTACTGTTTCACAAGGGATGTGCTCCGGATGACCCCTCTCAGGATCTGAATGCAGGCTGGTTCTGTGTCTCCTGAGGGCAACCTGAAGCGTGGCATTTCCCCAGATGAAGCGGCAAGAGTGCCTTCCATCAGTGCAGCAATGCTAGGCTTGTACTCATTCATTCAGCGTGTTTGGAGCACGTGCTCAGGGCTATAGACCGTGCTGGGGCAGGAGTAGAGGCTACAGGGGCCAACAAGACCTTCCGGCTCCTGACCTTATGATACTGATGTTCTATGCCTCATGAAAATTATGTTCTCCCTCTAGAGGCAGGGGCTGTGCTTTGTAAACCATGAAGAGGAACATCAACTAAAGGAAAACTGTTATTTCCTCTCTACCCACAGAAAGTTTCTGACACCAAGATGTGTGGGTTTTTCCACACCGAGAAATTCTCCAGTTCTTGGCAAACACTGAGCATCCTACAGTTCAACTCAAATTCTGTCTGGAGTTACAGCCCAGAACCCTCAGGTTAAGAGCTCAGTTCCATAAGAGGAGCCCCAACTTCAGACATCAAGTTCCAGCTGTCACCTGTATGTCTGACTAACTGGCTCTATGGAGCGTTCCCCTGATCCCCTCCTCAGGTTTGACAATTTGCCAGAATGGCTTACAGAACTCAGAAAGAACATTTATGCTTACTGGTTTATTATAAAGGGTACAACTCAGGAACAGGAGATGGGAGAGTGACATGGGGCAAGGTTTGGGGATGGAGGGGTGAGCAATGGAGCTTCCATATCCTCTCTGGATGCATCCCCTCCTTAGTACCCTGATTTGTTTACAACCTAGTAGTTTTCCATAGTTCAGGATATTTATGGAGACTCCATTCGGTAGTCATGACTGCCTAAATCATTGATGTATGGTGACTGAGTCCATTTCCAGTCCCTCGACCCTCCCTAGATGTCAGGGAGTGGGGCTGAGAGTTCCAACCCTCTAATCACATGGTTGGATCCACTGGTCAACAGCCTCCACCCTCCAAGAGTTACCTGTGTCATAAACTCAAGTATGGTTGAAAGGAGCTTACTATGAGTCGCAAAAGATGTTCCTAGCATCACTATCCCTTAGGAAACTCCAAGAGTTTTAAGCGTTCTGTGCCAGAAATCAGGGAGGAAAACCAAAATAAATATTTCTTCTCCTTTTTTGGGGGGACCAGGGGGGCTGTACCACATGACACTCAGAATCTTAGTTCCTCAACCAGGGATGGAACCCCTACCCCCTGCTGTAGAAACAAGAAATCTTAACCACCGGACTGCCAGGGAAGTTCCTATATTTCTTATTATATCACAACATCTAGCATCAGGCCTTACATGAAGCAGCCCCCTCAATACTTGTTTGCTGAGAAAGTACATGAAAGAGGAAAGAATGAAAAAAAGAAAGAAAGAAGGGAGGAGGGGGAAAATCTATTATTTTTTGTTGTATTTGAAAGTAAAGATGAAAGCATTAATTATTTTTTTCTTCTATAATGAGAATTTCAAAAAGACTACAGGTTCCTGTTCCACTAAGGTGGATCTGGAAAGTCTCCTGTGACTGAAGACACTTGTGGGCTCTTAACCAGGCAAGTTCTGGGATCAGGAAAGCCCATTCTGAGATCAGGTCAACACTTGAAGTCCTGAGAACCCCCTCCAAGAATGAAAGGCTCTTTGTTCTCCTCCTCGGAATGGGCCATAATCCCTAAAGACAGAGGATGTATTATTCCTGTGATGGTTCATGCCCAACAGATGTATCAAAGAATGGCTGCAAATCTGTGTAACATTAAGCAAATAATTTACCCACTTCATAAAACAGTTGTGAGATTTCAACACAATTACCTCTAGAATGGTGCCTGACCCACAGTAGGTGCCTTGTAAATAGAAGGCATCACAACTGCAACTTTTCTCATTATCATTGCCATCAGTTTTCCACTATTACTACTTGTGCTGTGTGCTCTATCGCTCGTGTCCGACTCTTTTGCAACCCCATGGACTATAGCCTGCCAGGCTCCTCTGTCCATGGAATTTCCCAGGCAAGAATACTGGAGTGGGTTACCATTTCTCCTCCAGGGGATCTTCCTGACTCAGGGATCGAATCCGTGTCTCTTGCCTCTCCTGCATTGGCAGGTGGATTCTTTACCACTGAGCCACCTGGGAAGCCCACTACTATTCCTTAGGTTGCCTGTATAAAGCCAACAATTTTTCCAGGTATGACCAGTAGTCTTCTGTTTAATCATAGAAGTCTATGGTTCAGAGTGTCTCATCTTTTATAGACCCACATTCTTTTCTGAACAATCCTAAAAATCCAATATTGACCTCCCAGTTGAAAGTCCCAGTCAAGAAGATATTGTCTAGGTTACTTAGAATGCTTAATTTATGAGAGCAATATTTTTTTCCAAACATAAAATTATATCACTGAATGTATTTTTAAAATGATATGTAACTCAAATAAAAGTAGTGTTCAGAGATAAACAGAGGCATATTAAAAATTTGAAGAATTTATTTGAGCAAGTGAAATTCACTCAATCGTGTCTGACCCTTTGTGACCTCATGTACTGTACAGTCCATGAAATTCTCCAGGCCAGAGTGATGGAGTGGGTAGCCTTTCCCTTCTCCAGGGGATCTTCCCAACCCAGGGATTGAACCAGGGTCTCCTGCATTGCAGGTGGATTCTTTACCAACAGTTATCAGGGAAGCCCTAAAGATTAGACTAAATGGAGCAGCATCAAACCAGAAGTGGTTAGGAGTACTCCATCAGTAAGGAGGCAGGGAAAGACTTCTATAGAAAAGAGGTGCAAGACAGCAGGGAAATTACTGGCTATAGATTAAGTGGCTGCATTATTTGAAAAAGGCTGGTTGACTGTTTGTGACTGGGTGTCCTTAGGTTTTGATTTCTTAACCTTGAGGCATTTAAAGGCTTATATTTTAGTTTACTTACTAGGCTGCTAAGGCATTAGCACAACCTCAGATTAACGGCCTCATGATTTAACTAATAGGTTGTTTTGCCCCTGCCCTAAGGTCTACTTCCTACACATTTAGCTCAGATGGTAAAGAATCTGGTTGCAATGCAGGTGACCTGGGTTCGATCCCTGGGTCGGGAAGATCCCTTGGAGAAGGGCCTGACTACTCACTTCAGTCTTCATGTCTGGAGAATCCCGGGGACAGAGGAGCCTGGCGGGCTACCATACATGGGGTTGCAGAGTTGGACACAACTCATGGATTAATTTTTTTTAAAAAGTCATAAAAGAAGAGGAATTTTTTTTTTAAAGAAGCAAAAGAAAAAGAGAAGTAAGAAAAGATACAAGGGGGGATAAAAGATCGCCACCAAAAACACTGAAGAGCAATGAAAGTTTTATTGGAGTTTTCTTAAGGACGGCTGAGGCATCTGTACTGTACCTCACACCACAAAGATAATAAACATCTTGTTGAAACCTTGACCAATTTCACTCAGAGTTTCTCTTTCTGATAGAAATCCCATCTCCCTTCATATAGATTCTTCCTTACCTAGGTGACACTTTTCTTCCCCTGTTTCCTCCACAGTACTTCAGAGTTTGCCCCTCTGTTTTCACAAAGATCAGTTGAACCTCTCTGCCCCCCATCATGCCATTTAGCTCAACAAAGGACAGGAAATTAGATCCTAGTTTGTTGTTCAGTTGCTCAGTCATATCCAACTCTTTGTGACCCCATGAACTGCAGCAAGTTTTCCCCAAATCGAGACATTAGAGTCGCCAAGAATATTAAAGCAATTACAGCAAGCAAATAAATTATTTCACAAAAGAGTCTCAGAAGCCCAACAACAATTTAAGCCCTCTTTTGCATGTACAGTTTTGGTACTGGTTTTGTTCCGCTCACTGACATATCCCAAGTGCCTATAAGAATAAACGACATAAATATGTATTGAATAAATTAGTTCGAGACCTAACATTTCAAGTGAAACAAAATACCATTAGATTATCTTTTCTGTTTTTTCCTCTTTAATAATGTGTGTGAGACACGTTGTCACACATGCATCCATAGGAAAGAATACAAGTTTCTGTCATTAATATTTTATTATATCACTTTAGGTCAAATGTTACAGAAGATTATATTGAAATCTTGACCAACCTATCTACTTTTTTCCATTGGAATATTGGCCCAACTAAGAAATAACATCAAGGAAAAATTATTTTTTGGCAGAAAAATGTCCTCTCCAAATTCTTATGTGTTTTGTTTTGATTTTTCCTTAGTGACTGGAGGTCAGTTTCAATCCACTCAAGCACAGATTCCAAATTTTCAATCTGGTTTTCTTGAGTACAGACCATGTGCCAAGAATGAGGCAATGACACAACATCACTACCAAGACAGACACACAGACCCAGAGTCCAAGGCATGTTCCAGTGACTTGTTAGCTTCTCCCCACTCAGGTTTACTCCCAAAATCACACTTTTTAATTTCAAATGAATCTATTCTCCCTGTTCTTAGCCAATTCTTATGAAATGTTTTGTTTAATGTACTGGTCAGGGTATTCCAGACCCTAAAAGATACCATAATGGGGGACTTTCCTGGAGATCTACTGGTTATGATTTTGTGCTTCAAATGCAAGGGGTGCAGGTTCAGTCCCTGGTTGGGGAACTAAGACCCCACGTGCTGCCTGGAATGGCCAAAAATGTAAAAACATTTTTTAAAAAGATAAAATGGAATCATCTATTGATTACAGACCATGTGTTCTCTATAGATCCTTTCTTGCTTCCTCTGAAAACTTGGATTTTAATATGCTTGTGAGTGAATCAGTGACTATAGTTTCAGTAACTTGTAGTTACTGTAAGTGTAAACACAGTACAGTTGCTATAACTATCAAAGAAATACTTTCATTTTAGCCCAGTAAAAAAAGGAGCTAAGTGTTTTCAGCAACCCCCAAAGAACCCCATGTTATTACATATGTGATGCTGAAGAAAAGCGGTGACCCAAAGGAACGGTGGCATGCCCGACAACCAAAGGAACAGACGTCTACCACAAGTAATATGAGTACCAGGTTTGGATAAGACCCATCTCTGCTATAAGACCGGGGACAATTCACTTAGTAGGAACCTTAGCTTCTTCTGCTATGACTCAGGTATTGATATACTCACGCGCTTATTTTGTAACTCTCCTTAGTAAAGTTAACTGTCTGTTGTTCCATGAGTCTTCAATTCTCAGGATAATCTTTTCCTATTACAGCCACATTCTTTATCATCAACAGAGATATTCACCTGGTTATTTTGGTTTCTCTAATCCTGCTGATGAGAACACCTCCAAGGGAGCTTTCGGTCAGGAGCTGACCATGGCATTTAAGGTCACATGCTCTTGGTAGAGAAGGAGAATTTGAAAGGAAACCAAGATCAAACCACCAATAATATATATATTTTTAAAAATTTGGACCTAGTCACTTCCCTCATAATGATATTTAGTTCATATTTGGTATGTCCTTAATACTGCAAGCTTTTTTTTTTAAATGCATCACCTCATTTAATTCTTATAGCAATCCATTGAAATCAGGTATCAGGGTGTTTAGGGCTTCCCTGGTGTCTCACTGGTAAAGAATCTGTCTGCCAATAAGGGAAACCCAAGTTCAATCCCTGGGTTGGAAAGATCTGCTGGAGAATGAAATGGCAACCCACTCCAGTATTCTTACCTGGGAAAACCCATGGACAGAGGAGCCTGGAGGGCTACAGTCCATGGTATCACAAAAGAGTTGGGTATGCCTTAGCAACTAAATAACAATAATCAGGGTGTTTGACTATAAGTGATGGGAAAAAAACAAAAAACGAACTTCAACTGACAAATAAGGGCATCTGTTGGCTCACATGACTGGTAGTCTAGAGAGAAAGCAGCTTCAGGTTTGGTTTATGGGTCCAGTGGCTTTAGATTGTCACCAGATCCGCAGGTTCTGTCTCTGTCCTGACATCCAGGGGCGGACCCCTCGAACACCAATTCCCCTCTGTAGGATGGCCATCAACAGGAAATCTGCTTCCATAGTCATGTCTAGCAAAGGGGAGTGAGTGTCCCCACGGGCAACGAAAAAGGTGAAAAAACTGCCCTCTCCTATTCATGATTTGCCTAACTTGTCAGCTGCTTAGCTCTGAAACAGAAAGTGTTGGGAATAGCAGTCAGGGGAAGGAGGAATATTATGGCATAATTGACTCAGCTTCCTGAATCTATCAATCTCCCTGGTTGACTTGGATGAATTAGAATATAGTCCTGGAGCTGGGGCAGTTTTCTGAACCACGCTGCCAATTACACAATGAAAGAGGAATGGAGCAGATCTGGGGGTGGGGGGGGGGGGCGACAACAATGTATCTGCAATGTACAGGTAAATATTGCTGTGTCCTAATTTACAGAGGAGAAAACTGAGGCATAGAAGAGGAAAGATAAGTAATGCCCAAGATCATAATTGAATCTTAAGTCTATCTCCACCATAACAAATTATCTTTCATGTATATTTCTTGGAAGATTATGATCTATAGGAAGAATTAAGGGAAAAACAGGGCTTCCTAGGTGGCACTAGTGTTTAAGAACCTGCATGCCAATGCATGAGATGTAAGAGACATGAGTTTGACCCCTGGGTTGGGAAGATTCCTCTGGAGGACGGCGTGGAAACCCACTCCAGTGTTCCTGACTGGAGAATCCCATGGACAGAGGAGCCTGGTGGGCTATGGTCCATGGTGTTGAACGGAGTCGGACACGACTGAATCCGCTTAGCACACGTGCAAGGCAAAGACAAAAGCACTAAGCATCAAAAGATGGGATTACAATCCCTCCCGTGCCCAATTACTTGCTGTATAACTTCTTTGAAAATGAGAATTATAAAACCTCCTTACTGAAGGAGTAACAAATATTCAAACAGAAACCTTTCAGAAGAATGGTAATACTTGGGGACTTGTTTGAAGCACCAATGTTCTGCCCTACCCCAGAACCACTTAATCAGAAGTTCTGAGGCTGGGGTCCAGTGACGAATACTTTATTAATCTTTATTTATTTAAACTTTTTAAATTTAAATAAATAAACTTTATTTATTTAAACTTATTATTTATTTAAGCTTTGTTTATTATTATTTATTAATAACAAGCCCTCCAGGTGACTTTGATGGTTGCTAAAATTTGAGAGCTGCTGGGCACACACCTTGCTTGGTGCCTAAGCTTTTATTTGTTGTTATCATTCTAAAGACAACGAGGATATTGATTTCTATCTCTAAGAGTTTACAATTTAGGGAAAGACAGAGTTCTTTATCAGGTTCTTTAATATAGGACTGTACTGTTTGATAAATGCTCCAATACAGGGGTAATTCGCTTTGAAAGCTTACAAAGGGTTGAATCTGTTTCTAACAAGATGAATCACAGAAGGCTTTATAGAATAGGCAAGAAACAGAAAGGGGAACATAGCTATGAACTAAAAGCAGCAGAGATAGTTAAAGTTTCAGTGGTCACAACAAAGTTATATCTAAAAATTAAAATACAGTTGACCCTTGAATGATGTGAGGGTTGGCGACGCTGGCCCTCTGCACAAAAATTTGAGCATAACTTACACCTGTGCCCCTAGAAACTCGGTCCCATGTCCTCAGATTCAACCAGCCCAGGACTGTGTAGTACCATAGTATTTACTATTAGAAAAGTTCGCATGTAAGTGGTTCCTCACATTTCAAACCTGTGTTGTTCAAGGGTCAACTGTGTAACAATATAAAACTAACATATTAGAGGCTTCACATATATAGGAATAAAAGCCTATCAGAAGTCAGAAGATGAGGATTTTAGTCCTGAGGTTATTACACTTACCAACTGGCCCTTAACATTGTTACTTAGTTGCTAAATCATGTCTGATTTTTGTGGCCCCATGGATTATACACCCATCCAAATCCCTCCAGCCATGGGATTTCCCAGGCAAGAATACTGGAGTGGGTTACCGTTCCCTTCTCCAGGGGATCTTCCCAACCCAGTCATTGAACCCACGTCTCCTGCATTAGCAGGCAGATTCTTTATCACTGAGCCACCAGGGAAACCAGGCTGTTAATGTGCTGTTTCATAAAATAGAAGAGAGGTTGGACCCCCACCTCCACCCTGTTCTTAACCAGGCGAGGTTAAGGTAGAGATAGGGCATGTGTAGATTTAAAGATTCCACAAGGAAGTGTGGACACACTCTAGTTAAGAAGCCCCAGACTCAATGGTCTCTAATTGGTGACCATGTAAAGAATTCTTAAAGAAAAACTAAATACAGTAAGAAAGAAGCATGTAAATATCATTAAAAATCTATAAGTCAGATTCTTCTTTTTGTGATTTTTGTTTGCTTAACATCTCTGCAAGTCCTTTAGTACCTAAACACCCAACTGATCAAAGGGATAAGTCTGTATTATGTACCAACCAAAGAGTCCCCTTCCCTGCAAGGATCACAAAGTCCTTGGCAATCATTTCCATACCAGACTAGTAAGAACTGTTGTTCTCATTTTCCAGATGGATAAACAGAGGATAAAGGCCTTGTTATGTGTCACACATTTCAGTCACCAAATGAAACACAATGGATGTCAGTCTTCTCGTCCCTTCAACAATAAAGAGCTTTTAAGCTTTTGCAGTCAACAAGAACTTCTGAAAAGATTACACTGGCTGGAAAGTCATATGTATGGATGATATCCACAAATAGGAGAAAAATGAAATTAAAGCTGAGTGTCTAAGCTCACTGACTCTCAGCAAGAAAGACAGAAGAAGTGCAAAGTTTTAGGAAAGAAAGGTTTGAAAGAAAATAAATTAAATATAGCTGATTATCAAGCAGTTTTTATACAGTAAAACAAGGGCAAAATTACTCTTCTTTAAGTAGTAATTCTTATCTCTCGATTGAGTCACTCATCCATTCAATAAATACCTATTGATTGCCTTTTTTGTACCAAGTACTCATCTCTGTATTAGAAATGCAACAATGACCAAAAGCAGCTAATAAAAACATATAATGCGGTACGTACTAATACTATATTAATGAAGGGTAATAGATTGCTGAATAAAATGTCAAAAGCCAGTATGAGCTAGCATTCCCTCTGGGGGCTTCCCAGGTGGGCACAATGGTAAAGAATCTGCCTGCCAATGCAAGATATGTGGGTTCGATCCCTGAATTGGGCCGATCCCCTGGAGGAGGAAATGGCAACCCACTCCAGTATTCTTGCCTGGAAAATTTCATGGACAAAGGAGCCTGGCAGGCTACAGTGCATGGGGTCACAGGAACTGGAGATGACTGAGTGGCTGAACACATACACACCCAACTCTTCTAACTGTACTTCTTTATTTCCTACACAAATACTGGAAGAGATGTGTAAAACAAAAGAAGAGCTACCTTGATATTGTTTAAACACAAAACAACAGTGTTCTTTCAACTGTGCTTGAGATGGAATAAAACACAAGCACATCTGACATTAACTTTCAATGGTAAATTCATTCTGTATATGTTTTTTAAGAGTAAATGCTTTGGGGGCTTTAAAAATCATCTCTTCATCTTTTTAAATGTCAATTTACTCACACTGATGATGCTCTCAGAGGTTAGGAAATCTTTTGAGACAGAAAGTGGGAACAGAGTGATGCAATATTTCTGAGTGTCATGTGATTTCACAATTTCTTTTTCTGTCTGTTTGGATTTCCAAAAAGGAAGACTCTCATATGTCAACAAGCTCATGAACTGGAGCTTACAATGACAGAAACAAAACCGTAGGGTTTCAAATATATGAATATAGGTAATCTTATTCTTTGATGGGATGCTGGCTGGCATTAATGTTTGATCTCCTGAGAAATATTAGTTTTTCTCTGACAAATTTGCTAGTTTGCTTCATCTGAACACATGCACTATAAACAATGCTTAATAAGAAAGCTTTCTGTTTTCTCCAAGGTCAAAGTTGGAAGAAGTAGAGGGAATTCAGTTTTCCTTACTTGACATTATTCATTATTCCTGTAGTCAGTATTCTCATAAAGAATGCAAACCTCTTACTGTTAGTACAAAAATGCAGCAAATGTCTAGAGCTAAAATATAAATGGATGAAAGTGGAAATATGTAAATATGTAAGCTTCTTCCATTTCCAGATATAAAGTTTGAACTCTGTGCTCTCATTGTTAAGACAAAGACCATGTAACTGTAAGCAAGAACACATATTCTTGTTTCCTCATATTCTACTACTCTAAGCACCCAGGAGAATTTTTTCTGGTACTTAAGCCATTAACCTACTTATGCTTTTAAAGTTTCTGTGTGGTTTTTCAATATTTGTTGAGCATTTCTGGTATAGTATAGACAGCTCAGAGGAGCCTGGCAGGCTACCGTCCATGGGGCGGCAAAGAATCAGACATGACTGAGTGACTATCTCTCCTAGATGGCTCAGTGATAATAGGTAAATGAGGAAGAAAGAAAAAAAAAATAAAGTTTTGCAATGGCATTAAGAATAGCAGCAATAAAACATAATTGTCTGAAAATCACAGCCTTGGAGGCAGGTTGGTTAAATACAATGCGTCATATTTGGTTTGGAGTCAAGAGATGATTGGAATTTGTCTCTATTGAACATTTATTTGGCAAAACTTAGCCAAAGTTTCATGACTCAATATTCAAAATAAAGTGAAAAAAATGTGAAGGTGTGAATTAATTTTTAAAAGTAAAGTTGTCAATTAAATATAAAGTGGCACAAAAAGATTATATGGAAATGAAATGCAAATTAAGTGTTTTATTGCCAGATCCAGAAGCAAAGCTTTGAGAAACTGTCATTATTATAATTGCAGAATTCTTCACTGCATATTCTTTCAATATTTTTAGATTGTTCTCATCTTTACTATACCACATTGTATTAATGGGTACCACAGCCTTGTTTGTTTAGTTTAGTCACATCACGGTCCACTTTCCCAAGGAGATTAAGAATTATCCTCCCATACAGCTGTGACCTGATCACAGCAGTTTAAGTCCCCCATGCATTTAACACTTCTGCACAAAAAGAACCACCACCATACTAGAATTGTAATGATGATATGATGAATCACATCAATAGCAAGTTATATGAAGCTTTAAACTTGTTAGAGCAGATATGGTAGTAAAAATAAAATTTTACCTCCCCGAAAACTCTTCTAGTCCCCAAGGCCATGACTTTAAAATAAATGCTGCATGAATTCCTTCCACATCTTGCTAGTGTAAGAGTACTAATACACCTCGCAAAGTGTGTAACTCATTAGCAGGTAGTAACTCAAGGAAAGGAAGCACTCTGGCTGGTTAAGTGATTGGTCAGCAAGGCTTGAATCATGGGAGGTTGGTCTCTGGTGTATCCTCTTGGTCCAGAAAGTGGGAGGCGGTGGTCCAATGAGCCAGGAATTGCCTGGCAGCATCAATATCCTGGCTATTGCTCAGGGTAGGTTGCATTTTTTGGCTTTTGCTCTTGAACCAAAAGTTCAAGTATGAAAAGCAGGACTGAAGCCTCTTCTCAGCTAGAGCCAGGATACCCCCAGTTCAGCCAGAAGTTAGTTTGAGGGTGGAGTGGCCCAGCATTCCAGGAGTGGCACATGTCAGCCGGAGGTGTGCCAGGGCTGTGTCCCAACTGCAGAGCTGGGCTTGCCACACATCCTCCACTTGGTTAAAATACTGAATTTCTGGACGACTGGGCAGAGATGCTGTTGATTCAGAGTCAAGATGAATGCTGAGTCTATTATCTCACCCTTGGGAGGCATGTATTAGAGAAGAGTCAGGCTGTAGCCTGTAGACTTCAGCCCACCTCTTCATCATGTACCTGAAAGCTGCTCCTGGACCCTTTTGTTGCCTCGTTCTTTAGAGTAAAGCTCTCATGTTCCTCC
Organism: Muntiacus reevesi; assembly: GCF_963930625.1. Classification (NCBI taxonomy): domain Eukaryota; kingdom Metazoa; phylum Chordata; class Mammalia; order Artiodactyla; family Cervidae; genus Muntiacus; species Muntiacus reevesi. The sequence continues at coordinate 266,984,476 of NC_089249.1, read as the reverse complement.
CTTGCTCCTTTTGTAAAACCAAAGGCTCCTGCAACAGTGGTTCCCAGAGCTGACTCTGCAACTGAGGGAAGGAAACACCTCTCCACCGCGCCTTCTGGCATGACTTGTTCCCTTTCAATGCTGGCACTGATGTTCTTGTTCATAATATATAAATATATATATATATATATTTAAAAACTACAATGTAGACTGTACTTACAGGGAAAAAAATCAGAATAGCATAGAGTTGTACAAATTGAAGGTAGAAGTCCATATTATTATTACAGAGCCCTTCTGTACCCCCACTCTCTTGGTGCTTTTCTGGAGAAAATATGTGTGTGTGTGTGTGTGTGTGTGTACGCACGCACGTGTGCATGTGCTAAGTTGCTTTCGTTGTGTCCAACTCTTTGTGACCCTATGGACCATATCCTGCCAGGCTCCTCTGTCCATGGGATTCTCCAGGGAAGAATATTGGAGTGGGTTGCCATGTCCTCCTCCAGGGGTCTTTCTGACCCAGGGATCAAATCTGCCTCTCTCATATCTCTTGCATTGGCAGGTGAATTCCTTACCACTAGCACCACCTGGGAAGACCACATATACACAAATACACACACATATACACAAATATATATACACATATGCATATATGTAAATGTTTCTATGTGTTTGTGCTTTGGGGGGGTTTATTTTTACAAAAAGGGGCTCTCAGTGATCTCTTTATCTGCTAAAACGTGTACCGGGGCAGCAGGTGGAGAAGCAGGTGCAGCTTGCCTCCCTCCTCTCCTTCTCAGGCTTGCCCCTGTGCTGATTCTGTGTGACCTCATGACAGAGGAGAGCCCTCTGGTGTGGCATCCAGGATGCGTCATGCAGCAGAGGCGTGGCCACTGGCACAAAGAGCATCTGGTTTTCAAAGACGAGTCATGAAGCCAAGAGTCGGGTACTTGGGTTTCAGGGCCCAGCATAGGCCAGCACCAGACTGCCTTTAACCAGCCAGGAGGGGACATGCTAATGAATTCATGATATGTGATTCAGCTGATAATGTCAACGATTTGAATGCAATGAAATTGGAATGAACCTTCCCAGTGGCTAAAATTTTATGGCTCACTTTGGCACAGCTCTTAGCACAAAAGGCAATTAGAATATATGTGCAAAGTGGCAGCCTGATTAGTTCACAGGCAGAGACACACACACACACAATTATAGTGCCTTTCACACATCTTAATTGCTTTTCTGCTAAGGAGAGTGAAACTGCAAATCATGAAACTGTGGCATCCTTCATTTTATTAGCAGGTAATATATCCTGAAGACTATTGAAAAATGACAAAAAGATACACATTTACAGGGCAAGCTGTGGTTAAGACACTGCTGACTTTAAGACACTTAACCTAGAAGACAATTATAATGTATTACTATTCACACGCACAATATACATATCTCTGTACAGAAATTTTATGAGTTACTATTAGAGATAATGTTTAAGGTTCTTATTTTTTGCATTTTTCCTGCCTTCCCACATCAACCTGTAGGTTAGGGGGAAAATATTGCCTCGGAAAGATCAAAGATGGTAAAAAAAAAAAAGAGTAGAGTACCAAAGTAAATTACTCAGTAGCTTTGCTGAATGCTCAGATAGATAGAATTATCTTGAAAGCCCATATTTACAAAAGAATAAAGAATGTTTTAAGTTCCATAAGACTTACAGCCCGAGGGAGCCAGAGCCCCAGGGAGCTTCGGTGTAAGGCCAAAAGTGGGTAAAATGGCTAATGTCCTTATCATTAAGATAGGAGATACATGCTTCTCCAGCTTGAAGTGATGAGAAATTCAAAGGGAGACCCGGTTAGCACCTGAGTCCCTGCGAGGGCGCAGTAGAAACCCCATAAAGACTTAAAAAGACTAGAGATGGAGAATGTGGGAAATCTTGCCTCTATTTGTAGAGTATTCCCAGAGGAGGCTCCAGACATTTCAGAGAAATGTCATGCCCAGCAAGACACCAGAGCGCGGTGGATGAGGGAGGATCTGAGCGGTCAGAACTGAGGGGGGTCTCACTCCAGACAGGGCACGAGGGGACCCACCAGACTCCCCAGTTTTCAAGAGCACGGGGGTGGCTGACAATAGCCAGGGGACCCAAAGCAGCCTGAGTTAGGATGAGGAGGATATAGAACTCTGGTCATGACACCTGCAGTACGTGGACTGTGAGCATCAGCAGTGGAGACCAGAGGGACAGAGCAGATTGGGTTCTATGCCCACCAAGGCTGCAGGGACAGAGGATGATGGAAGTCCAAGGACCCCATTCTCACCTCAGATGTCAAGGTGATATATATGCTTTACTCTCCTCTTTTCAATATCTCAGCTCCAGAAAAGGAGAGGGGAAAGACAGAGAAAGAGTAATCCTGAGTTAAGTGAGAATTACTCAAAAGAAAATGAGTTTTGAACTACCAAAAATGCAGTTTGCCACTAGCAGTGGAAGATTAGTAACAGAGAAACAAAACTGCATGCTGTCATCATGACTGAACCTCCAGCTCTAAGCTTCCCACTTCTTCAAGGGAACAAGGTAGGCTGTAGAGAAGCATTATCTTTGTCTTACAGGAAACCACCAGAAACGAAAAACAAGAATCCACCAGGATCCGTTGAACCAAGTAGGCTCAAGATGGCAGACGCTTTGGCCCCCAGTGGACCTTGACTTTATAATAGACTCATTGTAATACATTAGCATGCCACGGAACACACCCACCAGCGCCATGACAGTTAACAATTGTCTTGACAACTGCTGAAAGAACCCTACAAGGACGGATGAATCGTGAATATTTCTCTCTCTCTTTACTCAATTCCCTCCCTTTTACCTTGACCTTTTTGTATATATGGTGCCTCAGCCCAAGCGGGTTTGAAAGTTGACTTGCAAAGTAAGTTCTTCTTTCTCCATTCTCTGGCCATTGAATAAAGCTTGTACTGTTTCAGTCTCAGCAACAGTTTCCTTATTGGCTGTGTGTATCCAAACAGAAAAAGAATCGTCCTTGCCAAGGCATGAGACTTTTATTGGGCTAGGGCCCAAGTGGGGCGTCTATATAACCAATTTTGTAACAATGCTATACCTGAGTCTTTGTCTGGAATTTCATGCCCAGTGAAATACATAAGGTCAGTCATAATATCATAGACTCTAGTGGCAAAAAATAGTTGGATAACCTTGGGCATATTTCTTTATCCAAGATTCTGATTCTCTTAAACTAGGTATTGGGAGAATTAAGTGAGATACAGGTGTTACCCTAAGACCTGGGATATGGTAAGCTCTTACTAAGTAACCCACACCAGTACTCTTGTCTGAAAAATCCCATGGATAAAGGAACCTGGCAGGTTACAGTCCAGGGGGCCACAAAGAGCTGGACATGACTGAGCATATGTACGCGCATACACACACACAAACTTTCAGTAAATGTTACTTATCATGATTGTGACAATAATTATCATTGTGCATTTGTTCATTCTGAGTCTGAACTTTTAATTCAGTTCAGTTCAGTAGCTCAGTTGTGTCTGACTCTTTGCCACCCCATGGACTGCAGAACTTTTAATTGGTAGGATTTAATTACCTGTTGTACACGTAGCATTGCGCATCCAGCTACCGAGATTGTAAATGCCAATGAAACAGGAGGGAAGGGGAAAGGACATGACCTTTAAAAGAATGACATCGCCCAACTGAACAGATCAGAACCAGATAGGTTCTGGTTCAAGACAGCAGACAGTCGACTTCCACTTGACTCTGAGGCTCAGTACACGCTTATTGCAACACATCGGCAAGCTAAATAATACACCCACAGGCACCAAGACAGTTGCAAGGTCAACCATAAAGGTCAAAAGTGGGCAGTGGCCCAATTCCTAGAAATCCCCACCCCATTCCCCAAACTTCTGGAATTCTCCTCTCACTCATTAGCTCATGAAATTACCCATCCTTACAAAAACTGACAGATCTCTACGGTCAGGCCACTTTCACCTTTTTAGATGGCCCACACTGCCTGTGGAGTATGCTTCCCCCAAGGCCTCTCACCTTCTGAGATGGCCCACACTCTGTGGAGTGTGCTTCTCTCTAAATAAATCCATTTATTACCTATCACTTTGTGTCACACTGAATTCTCTCTGCAATGAGACATCAAGACCCTGAGCTTCATTAAGTCCTGAGGCTAGATATGATTTCAATTAAAAGACTGTGGGTTTAAGTCCCAATCTGGATTACCTGGTTTCATGAAGAGGTGAAGGGGACATATATATGCACAGGTCTTTAGAGATAGTATTTAAGGTGTATTCCCTTTAACATGTTTGCTTATGTTTATTGTTTAATTCTGAGAGTTTGTGCTGAGGGAGAGATATGTACCTCTAGATTTTGCAAAATTTGAGGTAAGATTTCTTTCGATAAAGTAATAAAAATAAGACAGAAATCTAAATTTTAAATGAGGAAAGTTTGTTTCCAGTTCCCCACCCCCACCCCCCACCCCCATCACTTAGGTGGAAGCATGGTTGGTGACCCAAAGTTTCACATTTGGTTTCCTCTTTGCCAAACTCATCAGAGGCACAGTGCCCTTGAGCCTCACCCTGGCACACACTTCAGAACACCGCTTTATGCTTGGCATCCTGAAAACTCCTTTAGGAGATTCAGTCATGGAGTGGTTTTATTAATGTATTGCCCTTATATAGTAATCGGTATTTACAACATTTTTGATATGGCAGCAGTATCCATGTCTCTAGGGCCTCCTAGTGATTTGAGAAATTTCACCAGATAAAGCATTCAAGATGTCTTTTATTCAAGAGTGGGTGGGCAATCCTAGTTCCAACCCCCTAAGGCTATCAAAATACAAAGCCTGCGGAAATTACAGTTTCCCCACATTCAATTCCTGGGTTGGAAATATACCCTGGAGAAGGGCATGGCAACCCACTCCAGTATTCTTGCCTGGAGAATTCCATGGACAGAGGAGCCTGGCGGGCTACAGCCCATGGGGTCACAAAGAGTCAGACATGACTGAGCCACTCACACACACACACACACACACGTAATGAAACAATAGCCACAGGGGCTAATAGTCTTTATCTGGCAGAAGAGGCACCATAAAGTCTTTGCTTGATCTCTGGGTGGCCTCAAGGCTTCCAATCTCTTGACTCAGTTCATTTATTTACAAAAGGGGGATAATGATACTGTGCCAGTTTGCCTCAAAGGGATATTATGTAAAACAGAAGGTTGTACTGTTGAAGGACAAAGCACTATGCAAATGTGATTATCACTAACCAGCCTTGGTTAACCGTGAGTCAGTTAGTTTACTACAGCCGTTCCCTGTATTAATGTAAAGTGTGGCATTTTCACTGTGGGCCTCTAGATTTCATCCAAGATAGAGAACTCAGCTGAGTCTCTAAGTCTCTCTCCCAGCTTCTGAAACAAAGCAAAACTGACTTATTCCATTAGAAGGAAGGTTCTGTCCTACGAAGTATGAAGTTTAGAGGCAAAGACTTGGCCATATGAAAGCAGGCCATGTGAAATGCAAGTGGCCAGATGTCTGTTGAATTAGGCCTGCCCTCAACACAGAGATCTTTTTTCATCTGATTACACTGTTGAAAAGAAAAGTTACACAGATCAGCATTTGGCCAGCCCTTTTAAAAGCAGAACTGTGCTTTCTTACAATCATTAATAAGAATAAATGTTCCTTGGCATCTACATATGTTATTCAAGCTACCCTGAAGTCCCTGCCTTCTTTAGACCTCATCTAGAAATAATTGGTGAATCATTCTTCAGTCACACAAATACATATGTTGTGTACAACTGTGGGAAAAACACACACGAAGTTGCAAATGATCATTCTTGACTCTAAGGGCAACTCTCTCTGATGTTTGAAGACACAGAGAGTCTGTTTTTTTCACCGTTACTCAAGTTTCCTCAGGGTCTGTCAAATTGCTGAGGAGACTCAAAACAAGCCCTGATCTACTGGGACGAATGCCAACTTTATGCTTTGGTCTGGCTGTGGAAAATCCCAGGGTTTTCTCTAGGAATATCTGGGTTGGGACATGTGACTAGATCACTGCCATCATCATCTTTCTAGTGTAGGTCTGTCCCTTCAAACTGGTTCCTTTCTCACACTGGGCTCTCCAAAAGGCCTTCATCACCATTTTATTGCTGTTGTGACTGAATTCAGATCTGAGAGACAAGAAGGTCTAAGATGCTGAGTGGTTTCCAGGCCTGCCTGGCTTCACAGAGCACCCAGCAAGGTCATTTCGGGGGCTTACTCAAGGGACAAAAGTGGTCAAGGATAGATCTGCTAGGCCCTAGACTTCTTCTCTTGACTTGATTTTGTTTCCTAAAGTAGATTACAAACTCCTGCAGTTGGGGGTCCATGCTATTCTTTTGCATATTTCATGAGCTACACCCTGAGAGACCCTCCTGAGGAAAAGTGGGGTTCTGGGGTGATTCACATCAAAATTTGATCTCAGGGCCGGAAACCACATTTATTATTCCTTGAAGATAGAGGTGACAGGCTCTATGTCATTCCTTGACAATGTGATTAAGAAGTGTCAGGCAAGTCTATGTGCCTCGGTTTTCATCTCATCACAACAAAGATTTGGGGTGATGGACATTAAAACCCCCTTCAGCACGTCGCAACTCTCGGGTCTTGGACAGACCGTTTTATAGCTCTCAGGTCTCAAACGGACCGTGTTATAGCTCTTAGATAAATCAGTGTTATAGCTCAGTGTTACAGCTCTATTTTATCTAGATAATAGCAGGAAAATCCATCTTCGAGGCGTGAGGGCATGTCGACTCAAAGACGTGAAGAGAAGAGCGCCCCAGTGCGCGGGAGAGAGAGAGAGAGAGAGCTAGTTTTGGCTCCTCTTTTTATGTGTTTCCTTCTCCCTGGGCCTGTCCTATGTAAACTGGGCCAGCCAGGAGTGCTGTTTGTTTTACCTGAGGTTCTCATTCCGGTCCTTGGACCTTACTTTTGTGAGGCTGCGCCATGACAGGCAGCCTAGATTAGGAGTAGGCTTGGTTTTCCAGGGTAACATGATTATCAGGCCACCTGGAGCCAGCCAATCAACATGCGCCTAGCAAGAAAAAGGGAACCTATCAGGGGAAAGCTGAAAAGCCCACGAACGCCCAAGTTTGAAAAAAGCCCGCGAAGGTTTGGGCCAATAAGATTACTTTGCAAACATGTAACCAATCCGCTTAAGCCAGCTACCAACTGCTTATGCACACCCTATAAATTTGGGTAACAGCTTGGGCTCAGCGCTCTCTGACCCCGCACCACTGCGTCAGGAGCCCTGACTCGAGTCAGCAATAAACTTCCCTTTTTTGCGAGTTGCATTGTCTTGGAAGCCTTCTCTCTTCCCGCTCGGGGATTCGGACATCGGGCATAACACCTTTGTTCTATTTTCATGAGCTTTTCCCTTCCAGGTCTTTTAGCCACTGCCATTCTGGACTCCTTTTCCCTATTCTAACTGCCTAACAGAAGGAATACACTTTACTTTTCTCAATAAGCTGCCCACAGAGGCTGCTTCCTACACTTCAGTGACAGCTGCTACCCCTCACACTCTAGGGTGTTCCCCCAGTTACTCACTAGAACCTACTAGGTACTTGCTTTTTTTGACTTAGAACTGGTGAACATCAAGGTACTTTTGTAAACTAGAGGAGAAACTCATTTATTCCACAAATACAATCAACTACGTTCATTGTTGAATTATATTCAATGGCATTGACTATAGTACCAGTAGATTCATTGAAATAGGCTAAAACAACCCCCATTCTGAATATTCGTTGATAAAATTGATACCTGAAGCATGTTATAAAGGAAAGAGAGCTGGTGCTGGAATTCAGACCTGCTTCTACCAATTCTTAGATGTGAAGTTCTGAGAAAAATATGTAACTTTTCTCAGACACTGTAAAAATGAAGAGTGTAGAAAAGAGGTCGAATAGCATTAGGATGATGACCTCAGCCTTTGCAGCTGAACCAGCCTGGATTCCAATTCTATTCTACCGCTTATTAGCTAAGTACTCTTGGGCAAGTTACATAAACTTTCTGTTTCTTTGCTTTCTGATCTGTGAAAATGAGAATAGTGCCACCTCATCTCACAAAAGTGCTCTTAAAAGAATAAAATAAAAGCATGTCTATAAGTGATTACTTGGGCTTCTCTGGTGAGTCAGATGGTAAAGAATCTGCCGGCAATGCAGGAGACTCAAGTTCGATCCCTGGGTTGGGAAGATCCCCTGAAGAATACAAATGGCTATCCACTCTAGTATTCTTGCCTGGGGAATTTCATGGACAGGGGAGCCTGGTGGGCTACAGTCTGTGGGGCTGCAAAGAGTTGGACTGGACTAAACAACTCTTATAGTTATAGTGCCTACTTCAGTATCTGGCTCATAAAAATAGTAAACTGTGGTTTAAAAAAAAAAAATCCTGAAAGAACTTTTGAGATCACAAGGTGTAAACTCCTACAGTTTTAAAATGAGAATTAGAGGTCCAGAAGTAAAAGATCCCACTTAAGATGACTGAGACCACATGTTTGTGAAATAAATTCCCAAACATTCTATGAGCTCTATGATCTGGACAGAGTACTATCACTTTGTGACCTAATCTATTTACTAAATAAGTGGACTATTAGACTTGGTGATCACCAAGTTTCCATCCACATAAAAATGCCAGTGATTGCATTGCTATTGAACCCCACCTATGTGTAGAACACATTGCTGATATTGTGGGTGCTATAATGGGCATAAGAGAATCTGTCTCTGGTCTTAAGAGGGTTAAAGTTTAGTTGGAGAGACATTTATATAGCATTTATGAGACATAAACCACTGGTATAACCATGTGACAAGGCCAAACTTCAAGGGTCAGGCAGATTGGATACAGACAGTGAGATCCATTTGATTTAGGTGTTAATGATGGCTTCATAGAGAAAATAGGTGTTTACCTGTGCATGAACACTGAGCTGGATCTGAGTATACAAATTCAAAGAGGAGAAGGCAGGAGAGGGGAGGGCATTATGCGCCTTGCACCTCTGTGCCTGGATAAAAGTGCAGAGGAAGAGATAAATGCCATTAAGTATGGGGCACTCACTTAAGCACTTTTCAGTCATCCCTTAAGCGGAACTGACTTCTCTCAGTGTGAACTCCAATTTTCATAAGTGGCAGTGGGGGTGTTCACAAGTGTGTATGTGTGTGTGTGTATACATGTGAGCACATATTTCAAAACTCTTGACTTTAAATATTGGCAGAAAAAAAAAAAAAGAAAGAAAGAAAAAAATATTGGCAGGAAAACACCACCAAGACCTGGTGAATCCCCAAATGCTCTGCACCCAGAAAAGTAGAGCTCACCTATGATTCCTCTTGCTCTTGATTTGCTTCAGTCCATCAGCTCCTTCTGGTTCCTCTTCCTATAGCATATATCTCAGTTTCCTCCCCTTCTTTTATTCCCACTGCCCCAATATCTGCTGTTGTACAGATGCTAAAGGCACCCCCGTTCCATTCCTGATCCCTACAATGCATTTGCCACAGGGTCATCTTCTGACCACGTAAATCACATCATGGAGCTGAAAACCTTTCAACAGTTGTCAGTCATACTGAGCATATAATCCAGACAGTTTACTCTGTCCTTCAAGTCTATGCAGAATATGGCCTCTCAAACCTAATGCTGTGTTACTCATCCCCTCCCTTGCTGCTCTTTAAACAAAGTGCTTCCAGATTCAAGGTCTTCATGCTCCCCATGCTCTCTGCCTGAGCTGTTACTTCACCTGCTTTATGCAACCTTCTTACCCTTCAAGTGAAGTGAAAGTGAAAGTTCCTCAGTTATATCTGACTCTTTGTGACCCCATGGACTATACAGTCCATGGAATTCTCCAGGCCAGAATACTGGAGTGGGTAGCCTTTCCCTTCTCCAGGGGGTCTTTCCAACCCAGGGATTGAACCCAGGTCTCCAGCATTGCGGGTGGATTCTTTATCAGCTGAGCCACAAGGGAAGCCCAAGAATACTGGAGTGGGTAGCCTATCCCTTCTCCAGCAGATCCTCCTGTCCTAGGAATCGAACTGGGGTCTCCTGTATTGCAGGCCGATTTTTTACCAACTGAGCTACCAGGGAAGCCCTTAACCTTCAACCTCCAGCTTAAATATCACCGCCTCTGAGAGGTCTTTTTAATCTAACTATATAAATAATTTTTTCTGGGATTCTAGATGGCAGCCTATTGAATTGTTCTTATCTCTTTTTTTTTTGACAACTTTTGATACTTTCTCAATTAGTTAGTATTTAGCTTTTAAAATGTTTGTTCTTCCTACCAGAATATAACTCTACAATTAGGTCTTGTCTGTAGTGTTCATTTTTCAGTCTCCAGGATCTAATGCTGAAGACTGCAAAGAATATTGAATGGATAAGCAAAAGCAAATAAATGGAAAACCATTGTAACAAGTAACTATCATTAAATGCAATTGCTTTCATGCCCACGTTCACCTCCTGATTTGGTAAATGTAGGACTGCAATCATGTACAAAGCAGTTGCTTTATTTGAGGGTAATTCTAAAAGAAATATTTATTTTATTATTTCAAAAGAATGTTACATCTTATGAGTAGGGGACTCAGAGCTGTTTGGAGTGGTTGATGGGAGATTGGTTGTTAATCTTCATTAATAGCTAAGCTCATTACTTTACACTTGGAAAGAACCAAGTTTCTATCTCTGTGAAATAATGAATTATCGCATGTCATGGGGGTTGATCTGTTATATTCTCTTTGCCTAGTAACTGCCATACTATTCTGCCAAGTTGTTCTCTCTGAGGACAGAAGAAAAGGGCTCTTGCTTGGATATTTTGCATCATCTTTGCGGCCAGCTGATGATTACAGTCATTCTCTTTTAGCTTTCCTCTCATAACCAAAGAACATTAAACACTCACTCAGCTGTTTTACAATCTTACCCAAATATCTTGCCTAAGGTCACTGAGTCAATGCGTTTGTGATGTATATTCCAAAGCCTTTATTAGTCAGATGAGCTGGACAAAATAACTGCCTCTTTGTGATCTAATCTACAGTTTAATCAAGTTCAATAATAACGACAATAGGATACAAACATTCATTTACAGGAGTTTTTTTTTTTTTAATACGTCTTTCAAATGTCTTTTAAATGTGCCTAGCAATGTGCAAAACCATTTTTAGGCATCATCTCTTTTAATCCTAACAAGCCTATGAAATAGTAATTTTAATTCCATTTCACAGAGGACGAAACTGAGATGTAGTGAAGCTAAGTAAGTAGCCCAAGTTCACGCTGTTAAAAAGTGAACTAGGGTTTCAAACAATTCCATAAATGCCAAGGCAGTATCAATGTTTACAAGGTAACAAGAAAGAATCAGAATCGTATACAGGTTTTTAGACATCAAAAGATGTACAGATGATCCCTTAACCTACAATGGTTTGAATGATCATTTTTTGACTTTACAATGATGGGAAAGTGATACACATTCAGTAGAAATGGTACTCTGGATTTTGATCTTTTCCCAAGCACATGAGCCAAGAGGTGTACACTCTAGAGGCAGTGAGTGGTAGTCCCCCATTAGCCACATGAGCACAAGAGTGATCAACACACTTACAGCTTTACACGATGTATTTACAGCTCTTCTGTTCTTTGCCGTCCGTACTCAATACATTACATGAGAGATTCAATATTTTATTATACAGTAGACTTTGTGTTAGATGATTTTGCCCAACTATAGGCTAATGTAAGTGCTCTGAGCATGTTTAAGACACGTTGCTCAGTCACTTCAGTCGTGACCCTGTGGATTGTAGCCCACCATGCTCCTCTGTCAGTGGGATTCTCCAGGCAAGAATACTACAGTGGGTTGCCATGACCTCCAGGGGATCTCCCGGAGCCAGGGATTGAACCCACATCTCTTTACATTTCCAGCATTGGCAGGTGGGTTCTTTACCACTAGCACCACTTGGGAAGCCTGTAAGGTAGGTTAGGCTGAGCTATGATGTTCAGTGGGTTAGAAAGAGTAAATGCATTTTTGATTTATATATTCTACTTATAATGGGTGTTTTGGGACACAAACTCATTGTAAGTTGAAGGAGACCTATATAAACTTAGTTAAGTTTTTAGATATTTTATATGAGAATAATTTAACTTTTTTTTTTTTTAAGCCTAGTATTTATCTCTGGCTATGAATAGTTTACTAGATTCCATTTCTGGTTCATACTACCCATTTTGCTTTTCTGGGATCTCATCATTTCTCATATTTTCATATTTCCTTGTTTTTTCCAGTTTGGTAGTTTTCCCTACTTTTAAAAAACTGAACAGTCATGCTTCTCTGTAAACTTGGTGAGTCAGTTCAACCTCTAATTACTTCAGTCTCTTTCCTTGCAGGAAAGTCTGTCAAAATACAAGAACACTTGAATGTTTTGCATCATCTCACACGCACACAGGGGATAAGGAGGGATGTAATTCTGAAGAAGCAAAATAACTGGCAACAGCTGGTACAACAACTTCTAAAGACCCCGTCTGACTGTTTGGAAATCATCAGCCTCAAACGGCCCCTAAATAATAATTACCCCATTTGCACCAGGACCATCTCATTGACTAGCTACACTTAATGACATAATACCTGCTATCTACTTTCAGCACTGATGTCATCATCGCCATATTTTGTAAGACCAACAAAACATCATCCATTCAGACAGGGGGATGGATATCTTAGATCACACACAGATACGCTTCCCCCATTCTCTGGTAACACTGTATTACTAACAAACACGTCTCCAGTCTTCAAAATAATTTAGTTATCAGAAAGGTGATTGGACAAACCGGTAAAGATTTTTTTTTCCCCCACCAACAAAAAGCAAATCAGAATAGTGTTAGTCTTTTTTCTCCAGTTAGCCAGCCTTCACAACTCTTAACTGCAGTCCCATTATAATCATTTTAGACTCTATTGTCTGAGCATTGGATGCATAATTTTCAACACATGTTTTATTAATCCATTCTTCCTGTGCTTCATATAAAATACTGGAAACTATAAAAAGATAAGCTTGTTACTCCCCTGCCAGGAAAAGAAAAAAAAAAAAAAAACTAACCAGAAAATACGAGAGAAGAAAAAAAAAAACCAGAGCAACTGGAATCTCGGTCTTGAGGAAACACATGGCCTTGAAGCATCCGCCGGAGCTCGGTCACCGACTGTCATCTGTGACTCCTGGGCGCTGAAACCTCCAGGCCGGAGCGAGGAGGCTGTGCGTGCGAGCCGGTGAGTACCAGCCCGCGGGGGTCCCGGGGGCGGCGGGGGAGGGGCGGGGCCGGCGGCGCGGGGAGGGTCTTCCAGGAAGCCCCGCGCGCGGCGAGCCCGCGCCTGCGCACTCGGCCGGGGCGCCCGGGCCCGCACGTAGCGCCCGGCGTGACTCAGCGCTGACTCACCGCGGCCGCGGCCCCGTGGCTTTCCCGGTCCGCGCGCTCCGTCCGCCCGGCCCCGCCGCCGCCTGCTCCCCCGTCCCCTCCTGCGCGCAGACCAGGCTCGGCGCTTGCAACAGAGCAGGGCGGGTTTTCTAGCTTTTGAATCCCGAACAAGCAGGGATTCAGACTGGCTTTGTTTTCTTTGACTTTGAAGGGCTCCATAGTCCACTGGTGAAATTCTTCCAAAGCTTGTTGGAACAGATCCCGAACGGCGTGCTGCCACGGTCACTTAGAGATGACCTCCGCTCAGATTTTTGCTTCGGTCGCACCGAGCTCGCATCTACTTCTGGCCCACGTGTGGGCAGGTTATCATTTCAGTATGTGTGAGAGCTAGCCTTGGCACACACCCTCAGCTGGGGTGACGCAGATCAGGTTGGGACTTGGCAGTATGTTTGGACCTTGAGTGGCTTTACTGTAAAAGCTGCATAGAGACGTCCGTATCTGCCATCTCGCTTCCTGATTAGATGCCAGCTCATTTGCAGTCTGTCAGTACCCTTTGCGAGGTCCTGGGGTACATTTACATTGCTAATAGCCGGATGCTTAATGCCCATTTCTTCCTCTCTGAGGTTCAGCGCAGAGAGGAATACCAAGACAGTATTTCTTCAGGTGTAGCCCACAGGCCACCTGCATGGAGGGTGCCTGGCGATATTTGGTCAAAAGGCAGGTTCTTAGATCTCACTCCAAACTGCAAACTCAGAATGTCCTGGGTTAGGGTCTGGAGATCAGTCGGGAAAGGGTTCAGATGTACACTTAGATTTGTAAACTGCTAGGTAGAGGACGAGGCTATGAGACATTATTCAGTTAAGACCAGGAGAAATCTTTATACTCAAGAACACACTACTCTAAAGTCGATATTGAAGTTCTGATGCCAGGCAATTGTATATCTAAAATTAGCTTTATATATAGTATTATGTTTAACAGTTTTTTTTTTTCTTTTTAATTGGAAATTCTGGTTTAGAATAAAAGGAAGTACCTATTGAGTACATTTTGTTATTTCAGACCAGTATTTCCTAAACCCGATTTTACATCAGAATTACCCATAATAAGGGTAAAGGATTAAAGGATTCTACTCCCTGGGCCAGACCCTCGGCCTAAAGAACCACTATCGGAAGGACAGTGCAGTTTCAAGAACACGCGGTTTGAAAAGCTCTGCAAGTTAGTCTCTGTGCCTTTGCAAAAGGGCACTTTTCCCAAATACAATAAATAAATAATAAGTGTTAGTCGCTCACTCACGTCCGACTCTTTGCAACCCGAAGACTGCAGCCTGCCAGGCTTGTCTGTCCACGGAATTCTCCAGGCAGGAATACTGGAGTGGGTTGCCATTCCCTTCTCCAGGGGATCTTCCCAACCCAGGGATCAAACCCAGGTCTCCTGCATTGCAGGCAGATTCTACCTTCTGAGCCACCAGAAGTGAAGTGAGGTGAAGTGGCTCAGTCGTGTCCGATTCTTTGCGAGCCCAAGGACTGTAGCCCACCGGGCTCCTCCATCCATGGGATTTTCCAGGCGAGAGTACTGGAGTGGGGTGCCATTGCCTTCTCCACTGAGCCACCAGAGCGGCCCCCAAAGACAAGAAAAATGTCACTAACTGCAGGGTGGTTGGCCTCTGTTCGTCTGTGGTGCTCACTCATCTCTCAGTCTGTACTGTTTACTTTTGAAATCACCATTTAAAAAACAAAGTTAAAAAGACACCACATAAAATATCAGCTTATTATTGTATTGATAAATGCACTTATTGAGAAATCAAATTTGAAATCTTTGTATTCCAGATCTTTTGAGGGGAGTGGATGGGGAGGATGGCAGATTGGAGAATAATCTGGGAGTTTGTTTTGAAATTTTTCTTACTCTTTGTTTGAATATTTTATTTACTCATTTTATTTTCATCTCACTGAATAAGTTTTTCATTTCATCCCTGTTAGCATTGGGTCCGAAAGCCTAGATCTGACCCACACCTGAAAGAGACATCTCCTTGTTCACTGTACACGCCTCGCTTTCTCCAAGGGCGGTCTCTGACTAGCCGCATGCATCGCACCTGGACACTTGCAGGAAATGCAGATTCTCAGGTCCCATGCAGAACCACTGAATCAGAATCAATACTTTAGTAAGATCCTCAAGTGATTTGTTTGTATATTAAAATTTGGGCAGTGCTATCTTACAGTAATGGGAAGAGTTATACTCTGGGGCTGCTGGAGGAAAAGAGAAGAAATCGAGTAGGGTATATCTGTTTCCTTGGGCTGCTATAACAAAGTACCACAAACTAAGTGGTTTATAACAAATTTATTCTTCCACAGTTCTGGAGGCAAGAAGTCAAAATCAAGGTGTCAGCAAGACCATGTTTTCCCTGAGGCTAAGTAGCACTCTTCTTAGCTTCTTATGGTAGAGACGGATCTTTGGTGTTTGTTAGTTTATAGTTGCATCATTCCTGTCTTTGCCCCTGTCATCACATATCGGTCTTCCTGTGTGTCTCTTGTTTTCACAGTTCTTATAAGGGCTTCCCTGGTAGCTCAGATGGTAAAGAATCCGCCTGCAATGCAGGAGACCCCAGTTCAATTCCTGAGTTGGGAAGACCCACTGGAGAAGGGATAGGCTACCCACTCCAGTATTCTTGGGCTTCCCTGGTAGCTCAGCTAGTAAAGAATCTGCCTGCAATGCAGGAGACCTGGGTTTCATCCCTGGGTTGGGAAGATCCCCTGGAGAAGGGAAAAGCTATCCACTCCAGTATTCTGGCCTGGAAAATTCCATCGACTGTATAGTCCACGGGGACTCTTGTCTTTACATTTCTTCTTATAAGGATGTCAGTCATATTGGATGATGGTCCATCCTAATGAACTCAGGCTAAATTGATTACAGGATTTTCCAAACAAGGTCATATACACAGGTACCAGAGGTTACAGCTTCACTATATCTCTTTGGGGAGCACAATTCAATTCATGACAGGTATATATGGAAATTCCATTTTCAATATGTCTTTAATGCCAGAGAAATGGGTTTGATCCCTGGGTTGGGAAGATCCCCTGGAGAAGGGAATGGTTTCAATATATAGAAATGCACTATGTGAAAAATAACATTAAACCTAAGTATTATAAAATAATCTGATCACATTTTATAAAATAATTATAAACTATTCTCTCCTATTGGCTATTATTTCACCATTTTGTCTTGTATTCTCTTAGCTGGATAATGAACTCTTTCCAAAACCAGACTTCTTTGCAACCCTTTTTTATACAATGCTGAGTTCACAGTAAGAACTTACTAGTTATTAAGTATAATAATTAAGTTATAAAATATTATTAGATAAATGTAGAAAATCTCACATGTTTTAATCAACTGGTGGTACAGGGTCAGAGAAAATTCTACCACAAAGATGAGCTTGACCATAAAAATTAAGCCCTAAAATAAAGGAAAAAAGTACTTACAACTGAAACTATCTTAGGACCAGGGCAAGAAAGTGAAGGGAATCCTTATAACCTCAAGAAAGGATAAGAATAGCACCGGAGAGGCAGCTCCAAAGCAGTAATGTCTTTTTAAAAACCTTTGACAGTTTGTAGTGGGAGCCTGATTTTGTTTGCTCAGCATGCATTTTCCCCCATTCCTCTGAGAAAGCTCTCATCATTCTCTCCAGCATTTTTGTGCAGGACTGCCAACCACAGGGTTTCCCTTCCCCCCTCTTCCCAAGGCTAAAACACATGACTGTTTCCTTTTTGTCCTCACGTCTAAATCTGGGTGAGTCTCAAAAATGCAGAAAGCGGTTGAAGGTGAGTTATGTCAGTGGTCATTTCAGACACCAACCAGGTGTTTTTGTTTGTTGGTTCGTTTCACCATTGAGAATTCCAGAGTAACCCTAGTTACAAGTCTTCTCAAGTCCCAATTATTTAAATCTTCTTTTTTTTTTCTAAGAGCTACCCAGTATCTTTCCAAATATTAATTTATTTTAAAATGTAAGATTCCAATGTTTATTTTTAACTTATTCTTTTTTGATCATTATTTTCTACTATCTTATTATAATTTATTGTCAGTTATTTTTTTATGAGGCCATGAGTTAGCCCCAGTTGGCTTCTATTGCTTCCAGTCAAAGGAACATAACTACTAGGAAAATATTGATGGGGAGGACACATTGCCTACAGCCACCCTACAAGGACAACTTGAGATAGTAGTTTGCATTCACAGTGAACAAAACATGTACTTTTTTTTTTTCAAAATATGTACTCTTTGAGGACTTCCCTGGTGGTGCAGTGGACAGGAATCCACCTGCCAGTGCAGGGGGATATGGATTTAATCCCTGGCCTGGGAAGATTCCACATGCCACAGAGCACCTAAGCCCATGCACCACAACTCCTGAGCCCACACTCTAGAGCCTGCGCTCTGCAACAAAAGAAGCCACAGCAATGAGAAGCCCTGGCACACTATGAAAAGTAGCCCCCTACTTGCTGCAACTAGGGAAAGCCCACACACAGTAACAAAATCCCAGCACAGCCAAAAATAAATGAATAAATAAAAATAAAGAGTAAAACTCTTAAAGAAGTACAGGTAATAGCAAATATGTGACTAAAGATGAAAGATGAGCTCAAAAAAATATGTACTTTCGAAATGTAATGAGGTCTTTTCAGCTTTCTTCAGTTGATTTTTTTCATCTATCATTATTGCCCTGTGTTTCAAGCTGAGTCATTCTTTCCTTCTGAACCATCCAAATCGCCAAGGGGTACAAAAGAGAGAATCACTCTGGTTATGCTCCTCATAGACACCAATAATCTTCTTTATGTTGCCTCCAATGCCTCATTGTGGTTTTCATGATACTTGCAGTATTAAAGAGATTAAAGAAGAGTTCTCCAAAGTTTCTAAGTAGAGCTGTTTACCTGCGGGCTAATTGACAAAATAGAAGCAGTGTCTCTGTTATGCCAGATTAAATGTGATCTTTTCTTTGCAAGCAAAGGTTAGCCTAAAGCCTTCATGTTGGTCAACACTAAATATGTGTCTTTTTGAGTTCTACTGATAAAATTGAATTTAAATGAGGTACACAGCTTCTCAGAATCCTTATTTTTTACTCTCACCCATCTCTCTCCCATCACATGCCTGTATTAGTTGTTGCATAGTGGATATGGAGGCTGGAGAACTAGTGTTTATATGCACAAAAAGCACAATCTATTCACTTTAAACAACTTAACAAAAGTAAATTTAAAACATACATAGAGCATTCTAAAACTAAATGTGAGTGATCTCCTGGTGGAAAGTTCCCGGTTCCCTTTTAACCAAGTGTCCCAATTTCACAAAATACAAAAGAGCAAAATTCAAACATACAGTACCTCTGATACTTACTACATCTGAACACAGATGTAAAGGGGGGAAAAAAAAGGAACCACAACCCACAGCAGTATCCACAGCTCTTTATAAGTCTTATATTCTTACTAAAATATTGCTATTCACACAGTTCAATTTCTATTAATAGGACAGCCTGATGGCTCATTTTGTACACTGAAAATCTAATGAGGATTTTTTTTTTTAAACGAGAATTTTTTAGATCTGTAATACCCTGTGATGACCATTAATAGCTCCTTCACATTAAAACACATTTTGGGGGAAAATACTTCTATGAAAATATTAATTTTTTCCTCTTTTTAAATATTAAGGTATAATTTACATGCAGTAATTTTTAGCCTTTTAGTGCATATTTCTGTGAGATTTGATGAATACATACAGACACACAACCACCATCACAATCAAAACAGAACAATTCCATTATTCCTCAAAGTCCCCTCAAGCTCATTTAAAGTCAAGTCCTACCTTCCCCCTAGCCTCTGGTAATCACTGATCTGTTTTCTCTACATACAGTTTTTCCTCTTCCAGAATGCCATATAAATAGCATCAAACAGTATGTGGCCTTTTGAACTTGGCCTCTTTCATTTAGTATAATGCATTTAAGATTTACCATTTTCTTTTTTTTTTAAGATTTACCATTTTCTTGCATGTATCATTAGTTTGTTCCTTTTTATTGCAATAATATTCCATTGTATGGATGTACCGTAGTTGGTTTATCCAACTATTAATATTTAACTGATCATTCATTATTTTGTAAAAGAGGATGGCTTCATGACTATGAAATTATGCATTTATCAAGAAGAGGAAAAAATAAGGTATATTCCATTTTTGCCTTGAACTGTGTAATTACTTTAGATTTATTTGGCTATATACTAGGTATATCTATTTAAAAAAATACATTTTTCACATAACTGAAAAAAGTATAGATATTTCTTCAACTCTGTGGATGTACATTTGAAGCATGTGCTGTGATTTGAAAGGTTTTCTCTACCTAGAATGGGAATAGGTCACATCTGATTATTTTTGCTGATAACATTAGATAACATTTTGCTTAACCTTCTGAGGGTAAGTGCTCTATGCAGACTCTATTCAACCCAGATCTCTGAAATGGCTCCCTTCCCATAGAAACTCTGTTAATCTTTTACCACGTGGAGGCAACAGGTGGGTTAGTAAATAGCCAATAGAAAGACAATTCTTGTCCTTCAGGATTGGTGCCAGTGGAAAACAGTGACCTGAAATACAGATCTCAGGCCTGACATGATGAAAATCTAATGCCACAGCTGTCGTCTCTCACAACTGTCACTCATCATGTTTTAATTTCACAGTTTTGATTTAATCTTTTCTAAATATGGCAGGCACTAGATAAATACAGAACAAGATAACAAGAGTTCCCAGCAAAGGAGCTAGGTTGGATTAGCACTATCCCCCTTTCACCACCTCCCCAACCTTTTGGATTTTATTCTTTGTGACACTGCATCTCTGGGACACTGCTTTTCATGTTCTTAAGGACCGGAGCTTCAGTACTAGCTCAGAAGCTTAACAGGAATCATAGCTTTGATTTCATGGTGACTTCTTCACCTTTCTTATCATGCTAACCAGATGCCTTTACCAGCCATTTTAAGTTGTAACACACAGTGGAATTGTATTTGAAAAGAATCAAAACTTTCTATGATGTACCCTCAGATTCTCCTCTCTTCTAAGATATATAATTAAAAACAGTTTTCAGTCATAGATAAAATTCTTTTTCTTTTAAAGCCTCCTTTAAAAAATAAACCCTATACTGACTTAGAGCTTACTTATAATAAAATGCATCCATTCTAACTGTACAATCTTGACAAATATATATACTTGAGTCAACCATCACTGGGCTTCCCCAGTGATTCAGTGGTCAAGAATCTGCCTGCAATGCTGGAGACACAGGCGTCATGGGTTCGATCCCTGGGTCAGAAAGATCCCCTGGAGGAGGAAATGGCACTCCAGTATTCTTGCCTGGAGAATCCCATGGACAGAGGAGCCTGATGGGCTACAGTCCATGGGGTTGCAAAGAGCTGGACATAACTGAGCACATAGGCACTCAAACCATAAGTACAAGATAAAAACATCTCCCCACTCAAAGCCTTCCTAACGCACTTTTCAGTCATTTCTAGCCCTACTCCCCATCTCAGGCAATTGTTCTGCATTCTAACATGATAGGTTAGTATTACTTTTTCCAGAATTTCCTACAAACAGCATGTGTTCCTTTGGGTCTGGTTTTTCACTTAGCATAAACTTAGTGGAGATTCGTCAATGTTGTTGCATGTGTCTATAACTTGTTCTTTCTTTTCCCCTCTGCGTAGTATTCTATTTTATCGATATACCACCATTGATTTATCCCCTCACCTGCTGAGGGACATTTGGGTTGTGTCCATTTGAGAGATGTCATGAGTAAAGCCACTATAGACATTTGTGTGTAAAAAAATACATGGTTATTTGTAGAAGAAGGTCAGAAAATGCTTGCTAGGCATTTGAGCAAAGACCTGAAGGAAGTGAAGGAGAATACCATGAAAATATCTCAGGGAACAGTATTCAGAAGGCAAAGAGAAAATCATGTGAAAAAGAACTTGATGTGTTTGAGGAATATCAAGGAGACCAAGGGGGCTGCAATGAGAGGGGAAAATAGGAAATTAGGTCAGATAAGTATAAAGTCCAGTTCACATAGAGTTTTTAGGCTAGTGAACTTTGGAAAGAATGAAATCGGAAATGATTAGAGGATTTTGAACATTAAAAGGAGACAGTGTGTCATATTTTAGAAGAAATCACTCTAATATTGGATATAAACTATAGAAGGCAAGGCCTGATGTAGGTATATCAGTTAGGTGTGCTTAATCGCTCAGTCGTGTCCGACTTTTGTGACTCCATAGACAGTAGCCTGCCAGGCTTCTCTGTCCATGGGATTCTCCAGGCAAGAATACTGGAGTGGGTTGCCATTTCCTTCTCCAGGGGATCTTCCTGACCCAGGAATTGAACCTGGGTCCCTGCATTGCAGGCAGACTCTTTACCGATTGAACTATGAACTACTGAACTAAGCCCATATCAGTTAGGAGGTTATTACAATTGCCCAGATGGGAGACTGGACCAGAATGTTAACAGTGAAGCTGAAGAGAAGTAGTGGGATGCTGGACATATTCTGAAGGCAGAGATGATAATATAACCAGTGGATTGAAAGGATTCTGTAAAGAGGAGTCAAAGTCATCGATTTAATTCCAATCTTACACCTCCTCTAAGTATAGGGGGAAATTTGTTTCAAGAAGAAAAAGGGAGAAAACAATCACACAGTTTGTATGCTTAAAAACTGTAAGAAACTAAGTTGAAACTCATGGTCACTGGCAAATCCAAACTATGTTAATCACCTCAAATATTTCCAATCTAGATAGCTCATGGTGTCTACCTAAAGTAAAATTCAGTGTTATGAAACAATGTGATATACAGATTATATGTTGATTTGTCAATGCTTTAGAATCCTGAGTATATAAAAATACTTCACTCAAAGTTTGGAAAATAACTAATAAGAGAGTAAAAAGAAAATCATCACAATCCTACAAAATATAAGATGAGCAACAATTAGTCTTACTATTCTATAGGTTATAAATTAAAAATCAAGATAAATATATGACCCTTTGGATCAAATCTAATGAATCAGAAACTAGGATCAGAGTCTACTGATTCAAATTGTAGCGCAGATATACTTTTGATCATTGCTGACTCCTGCTCAGGGCTATTTTTTCTGTCTATTTTAATGATGGATATTAAATATCAGTACCTTTAATACCTATGACATATATCCAGAAACCTCAATAGATAATTTTAAGAAAATTCTGTATGATATTACCATGTTTAGTAAGATCCAACAATGGACTGGTTGTTCAAAATTGGAAAAGGAATATGTCAGGGCTGCATATTGTCACCCTGCTTATTTAACTTATATGCAAAGTACATCATGCAAAATGCCAGACTGGATGAAGCACAAGCTGGAATCAAGATTGCTGGGAGAAATATCAGTAACCTCAGCTATGCAGATGACAACACCCTAATGGCAGAAAGTGAAGAGGAACTAAAGAGCCTCTTGATGAAGGTGAAAGAGGAGAGTGGAAAAAGTTGGCTTAAAACTTAATATTCAAAAAACAAAGATCATAGCATTCAGTCCCATCACTTCATGACAAATAGATGGGGGAAAAAATGGAAACAGTGACAGATTTCTCTTCTTGGTCTCCAAAGTCACTGTGGACGGTGACTGCAGCCATGAAATTAAAAGATGCTCCTTGGAATAAAAGCTATGACAAACCTAGACAGCCAGAGATATCAGCTTGCTGACAAAGGTCCATATGGTCAAAGCTATGGCTTTAGAGTAGTCATGTGAGATTTGAACCATAAAAAAGGCTGAGCACTGAAGAATTGATGCTTTCAAACTCTGGTGCTGGAGAAGACTCTTGAGAGTCCCTTGGACAGCAAGGAGATCAAACCAGTCAATTCTAAAGAAAATCAACCTGGGATTTTCATTGAAAGGACTGATGCTGAAGCTCCAATATTTTGGCCACCTGATGCGAAGAGCTGACTCATTAGAAAAGACCTTGATGCTGGGAATGTTTGAGGGCAGGAGAAGGGGGTGACAGAGGATGAGATGGTTGGATGGTATCACTGACTCAATGGACATGAGTTTGAGCAAACTCCAGGAGACAGTGAAGGACAGGAAAGCCTGGTGTGCTGCAGTTCATGAGGTCACAAAGAGTCAGACATGACTGAGTGACTGCCCAACAACAAACCAAATGATAGCTCAGTGAAGTATGAAGACTTTGTACAAACCAAGATCTAAGAAATCTATGATCTGTATCAGTTCCCCTAAGTGTTCTGAAACATCTAGTGCTACTATAATTGTGTAGATTTATTTTGCAATGACAAAATCTGTCCAAATGTATGTGTGTTGCAGTAGGGGAATGAAGGGGATGTTTAGAAATCCACACAGAAGGGATATTTGCAAACACATATAAACAAAGCAGAGTTAGAAACTGTAATTTTTACTTCTCTGATGCTGAGCATACATTTCTCCTAAAATAAAAAATAAAAATTTAAAAAGAGAGGGCTGTAGAATTTATCTGTACCAAGGCAATTTTATTCCGTTATAAATATTTTGCATATGTCTAGAGCTGGCATCAGTAATTAGGCCATAATGGTAACTTGTGACTCTTAAACACAACAGCTGTG
This sequence comes from Muntiacus reevesi, assembly GCF_963930625.1. Lineage (NCBI taxonomy): Eukaryota > Metazoa > Chordata > Mammalia > Artiodactyla > Cervidae > Muntiacus > Muntiacus reevesi. Next base: position 266,960,522 of record NC_089249.1, on the reverse strand, counting down.
TGTATTTGGAAAGATTAAGGATAAGTAGATTGTTCAGTAATTCTGGAAGCCTTGTTTACCAAAGCAAAGATGGCTGACAAGATTCTTACTGTTGACTTAATATGATATAAACATATTTTATTAAATAGTTAAGACTACATAGCTTAAAATTTAATAAAGAAAGCTTTTTACCTAATTTTGGGAAAAAATAAAGGAAAATATTTCTTTCTAAGGCTGAAATTTCAACCTTCTTTATAATATCTAATAATTTGCCACATACAGTTTGATACCTGATCATTTTTTCTTTAACCAACCTTGACTCCTTACATCTATACACACACATGTACTTCAGTATTAAAATGCATTTTCTTTATTATTCCTTGAAACTATTCATGAGGTGGTATTTCTGTTTCACAGACAGAGGTATAATTATTTATATGTATAAATTATTTGTATAATTATTTATATGCAATTGGCTAAAAGCTACATGAACAGTAGAATGAGTACCAGAACATGATCCATTAATTTTAGATTTGAAGATCAGCAAAGCCCAGATATCCCTGATTCTGAGCTGCTCCTTTGGCAAAGAAGTTTGCTGTTTGCTGATGGAGAGAGTACAAATGCACATTTTATACTGGTATATATTGAGAGTGTAGTAAATTGTTAATGGGAAGGATCTCCTTTTCCAAATAAAATGCAGGCCTCTAAATACAAGCAAAATTGGGATTCATTTAATTCTGGAACATAAGAATAGGCAGAATAAGTAAAATAACAAATGAAATAATAAGCAAAGCCCTTAATGACTTTTCTAACCGTTGAGCTGATTGAACTCCAAGTTCATTTTGCTAAACAACTTTGGAAAGCTTAACCAACCAGTAGAAATGTGAATTATAGCTCTTCCTCAAAGAAGTAACAAATTGAATTTGCCCAGGCAGTAAATTTCAATGAGTTCATTTAAAACTGGAAAAGATAAGCCCATTGGAAACTGCTGTTAATTAGCCAGCCAAGAAGGGCATTGAACATCTATTTTATGTCCATCAGTGGTTTAGGGTGATGAAGAAATATGAGAGACAAAATGAATGGTCTTTACCTTGTAAGGATTTATAACTAGTTCTTAGTGACAATTTTGCTTCAGATTAGTAGATAAAAACTTTACATATTTATTGATATCCTTCTTGCAGTCCATGGGGTCACAGAGTGGGACATGACTGAGCGACTGAACTGACTGATGTCCTTTAGAGAACCAAATTTTGTCAGAATCACAGGACTCTTTTGGACAATACCATGGAGTAAGTGAACAATATTGAAAATGTTTCCTTCAAATGAGGTCCTTATTTTATTCAGTGAGTAAAGATTCCGTATACCTATTTGAAGTATCTCAGTGTGGAAGAAGTCCTGACCGGCCAGGTGACCTCCATGGGCTTCTTCACTCTCAGAAAGGAAAAAATAATACTGGTTCTGCTTCCTGGTGCTGACAAGGAGCACATGAGGTAATGTGCCGTGTACCCCAAGCACTCCAGTGTCCCTTATAAACAGATTCTGAAAGCATCAAAGAGGCAAGCATTTAAACTAAGCAATTAGATTTTAGAAAAACAGATTAAAAATAAAATTTGACTAATTGTACAATCTTGTTGGACATTCTGCTCAGTCATCTCTCACTACATAGTCCAAACTGTTTTCTCTTGGTGTTCTTTAGAAAGAAAAAAAAAAAAAGTTAATCATTTTTGGTACAAAATTTTTGGTAAAAATTACCTAGAGACTGGTAAAGTTTTGATTTTTTATATGTAATCCTGACTCATGGTCACTATACTGAATATCAGTTGCACTTCAATAATCATTTATCATGCAAGTTTGAGATACAATTCACTGTGTTAGACATGGAAAGACCTGTATTTGATATCCAGATGCTTAACACCCACCAGAGATAATCCCATAAATTCTGTAAAGTTGAATTTATACTAAGATGTACCTGGTAGCTGTGCTTTAGAATATGTTGTTGTCAAAATAAATAGTTAATATTATTTTTGTTTTTATCATTAAAAATAGAATGGGGAATGAAGGGAAAATACAGTTTTAAGAGCTTGCTTATTGTTTATATGCCATAAGAAATATAGATGTATATGTAAATATATATACATACAAGTATTTTGATGAAAATAGATTTGAAAATATTATCTTCTCTTAGTGAAACAGTCTCCTATTGAATTCAAAATATGGAGGAAATTGTGTACAGAATAAATCAGTTTTAGGATCTAGAAAATTAGAGGGAAACTTTTTCTGAGTCAATTTAAGAAATGCACGAACTGTTGTAAAAGCCAAAAACACTCAATAAAATTTAGGAGACCAAATAGTAGTGTCCATGATTTATCTAAATCTAAACCATTTAAATGATATCTACCTTCAGATATTTTATATAAACCTGATACCTATAGCTTTAGGGTGCTTGCTGTAATAGTTAAAATAATGAAAAATTGAGTTTAGACTTCTAGATAAAGGATCAAATACATATACTTATGTTTGCTTCCTTTATAATATCATCAAAGTGATAGTGATTTAAAAAGAAGAACAAAATCCATAACAACAAAGAGGATAGAAGAGGAGTTAATACAAGAAAATTCTAGAAACTGAGAAGCAGACTGAGAAGTGATAACTGCTTATTAAAACTTTAGAAAGTAACTTTAGGGAAAGTCAAGAAGCAATTAACTTACATTTCAGAATTCCCTAGGGTTCAAAATTGTTGACATTAGGTGCTTTTGAACTGTGTTAAATTCGAGGCTATAAACAGGAGAAGGAGTTGAGTATCTATGGGATGCATTTGGTCACTTCTCTGTCACAGAGCTTCCTCCCTACTCTCTAGAATGGGCAACCTATGCCTCCCCAACTAGTACAGAAGATCGCAAGTTTATTCTAAAGAGGATTTTTGAAAGGGAAAACACTAGGCAAAATCGAAGCTACTGGTACCATGCTTAAACCAGTAGAATTAAGTGAATGTTAGCATATGAAATTCTAAGAACAACCATCTTATCTTCTCACCCTTGGTTCCTAGAATGCTAGCTTCCAAACCTCTACCTCCTAGGCCTAGGAATGGAAAAGTCATCTTTGGGGAATCTGACCAGCTTCAAGATCCTGACATCAGCGTTCCTTCAATGACATGGGCTGCCCAAACCACCGACCAAGAACAAAACTCCGCTCAGCACACTGCACCCAGAGGCGCTCAGAGCTTGCCCTCAGCCCTAGTCCCCGCACTCTTAGAAAACCAAAATTCATTCAGTATCTAAGGGGAGCCTCTGTGTGAAAGACAAACATGCAAACAATCAGACAAAAGCACTGTTGAAGAGATGAACACAGGCAAGGGAAGAAAATAAAAACACTGTCTTTTGTGGCTCAGATGGTAAAGCAACCACCTACAATGTGGGAGACCCGGGTTCGATCCCTGGGTTGGGAAGATCTCCTGGAGAAGGCAATGGCAACCCACTCCAGTATTCTTGCCTGGAAAATCCCATGGATTGAGGAGTCTGGTAGGCTGCAGTCCATGGGGTCACAAAGAATTGAACACAACTGAGCGATTTCATTTTTGTATCCCAGATTGACAAGAGAGAGTGTGGAAGCCACAAAGTTAGAACAGGGTGACTGTCTGTCTATCTATCATCTATAAGGAGAACAAAAAAGAGCTTATAAAAATTCAAATTATGAGTATAAATTAAAAAAAAAATAAGGGATTGAAAGATAAAGAGATAAGTTGAGGCCATCTCTCTGAAAGCAAAGCAAAAAGACAATGAGAGTGTAAGAAGGAAGGAACGGTTTTGCAATCAGAGGACTGTGGACCATCTAGGAGGTCCAACATCTGAATAACAGAAATTTAAGAAACAGAGATAAGAGAAAATGGATGGAAGAAAATAATCAAATAGGGAAATCATGAACATTTTGCAGAACTGAAAGATCTGAATACTCCCATTAAAATGGACTACTTGAGACTGCCCTGGGGGTCCAGTGTTTAAGAACCCACCCTGCAAAGCAGGGGACACGGGTTTGATCCCTGGTCAGTGAAGTAAGATCCCACATGCCACAGGCAGATAACCCTCCTTGCTGTAACTACTGAAGCCTGCTTGATTTAGAGCCCGTACACGGCAACTATTGAGCCTGCACACCACAGCTAGAGGATTGGTGTGCCTCAGTGAAAGATCCCGCATGACACAGTGAAGATTCTGGGAGCAGCAACTAAGGCCCAATGTGGCCAAGTAAATACATGCTTAAAAAAAAGAAAAAAGACTACCAACTACACACAACAAAGATTTCTAAATCTTCCACTCTCTCTATATTTTTTGCCGTATTTCAGTATCACATGCTTATATTGCAGCTTCTTAATTTGGCAGCTTTAGGTATTATCAGTTGACTTCCTCATGTTGTAGGTTTAGTATTGTTTCACCATTATCCTGTTCATCTCTCTCTTTCCTCTCATCATCGCATCCAACTAATATAATTATATTGAATATTCATTATTTACATTATTATGAGTACGTTAAAATCATTCACAGTGGATCCCTGTAGCGTTTTATGTTTTTTTCTTCTTTCATAATCTTTTGTTTCCCTTAGAGTTGGTCTTTGTCTTGTTTCTCCATTTGTGAAATTAGAAGTTTGTGGTTTGATCTATTTCAGATACAGAGATTCAGATGTTGGGAGATTGGGATCGACACGTGTACACTGATACACTATTGACAGGTGTACACTACTGATAACTAATGAGAACTTACTGTATAGGGCAGGGAAGTCTACTCAGTGCTTCGTGGTGACCTAAACGGAAAGGAAATCCAAAAAACAGGGGTTGTACCTATACATATGTGTACACTTTGCTGTACACTACAAACTAACATAAAGCAACTATACTCCAATAAAAAATTTTTTTAATGACGTCCTCCTTTGATCTACTCTGTTTTATTCAGAGTTACCTTCATTCTGAGGCTGGCAATCCCAGGGGGCAGCTCTGAGGTTTTTCCCAGGTGGTAAAGAATCCGCCTGCCAATGTAGGAGATGAAAGAGACGCAGGTTTGATCCCTGGGTCAGGAAGGTTACCTAGAGTAGGGAAGGGCAGCCCTCTCCAGTATTCTTGCCTGGATAACTCCTTGGAGAGAGGAGGCTGGCAGGCCGTACAGTCCATGGAGATGCAAAGGGTCAGACTTGGCTGAGCGCGCGCACACACACACACACACACACACAGCTCTGAACTTACATCCTCATGGTTTAGAAACTTCAGCAGATACAGAGAATTTTTTTCTCAATAGCTCCAGTGAGGCAACCAATTTCTTGCCCAAGAGGATGTGCTATTCTTTTTGTTCTCTTGAGTCATGACTTAGACCTGGGTGGTGTCAGTTTTATCTGAGTCTTATAGATTGAGAATGAGTGGAGTCTGGGCAGACAAAAAAATGATAATAGGCTTGGAAAAATTTTTAATGCATTTTGTGTTTGCATCTTTACAGCATAGCTCAAACTCAAATAAGTCCTACAATTGCACAGGTTAGAAAGGACGAGAGTTCATTTAATCTTTTCCTCTTTTCCTGGTTATAATCAGGATCATAACCAAATTATTCCAGATTTAGCACCAAAATTTACTAATGTTGAACTCTATAACTGATGCCTTTAGGTTGATATACTATATAAGTTTTCAAGTTTAAACAGTACTATAATTTTAGAGCTAATTCGGGAATGCTTTACTGATAGTCAAAGGGCAGAAATTATAAGTTAAAATTAAGACAATATGAACTCATGACAAATTTTAGTCCTATCAACGTGTTTATATGAAGTTTACTTGATCTTTTAAGTGTTATATTTAATATTATTTTTGATGAGTCCTGTGATCTTTTCCATCTGTTATGAGGCAACCATTGGCTAGGAAATTTAGTATTTAGGATACCCTACTTTTTTAAGACTTCAGCCAAACAATACCTGTTTGGTAGAAATAATTATGATTTTGGTTTGGACTGCAAGGAGATCAAACCAGTCAATCCCGAAGTAAATAATCCTGAATACTCATTGGAAGGACTGATGCTGAAGCTGAAGCGCCAGTACTTTGGCCATCTGATGCAAAGAACTGACTCATTGGGAAAGACCCTGATGCTGGGAAAGATTGAAGGCAGGAGGAGAAGGGGACGACAGAGGATGAGATGGTTGCATGGAATCACTGACTCAATGGACACGAGTTTGAGCAAACTCTGGGAGTTGGTGATAGACAGGAAAACCTGGTGTGCTGTATGTAGTCCATGGGGTTGCAAAGAGTTGGACACAACTGAGCAATTGAACTGAATTAACTGGTTTCCAAGGAGACAAGGCCATCTTCATTCATTTCATCCTTTTTGGTAATATATATTTTTTAAATTTATTTTTATTAGTTGAAGGCTAATTACTTTACAATATTGTAGTGGTTTTTGCCATACATTGACATGAATCAGCCATGGATTTACATGTGTTCCCCATCCCGATCCCCCCTCCCGCCTCCCTCCCCATCCCATCCCTCTGGGTCTTCCCAGTGCACCAGCCCCGAGCACTTGTCTCATGCATCCAACCTGGGCTGGTGGTCTGTTTCACCCTTGATATTATACTTGTTTCAGTGCTGTTCTCTCAGAACATTCCACCCCCACCTTTTCTCCCACAGAGTCCCAAAGTCTGTTCTGTACATCTGTGTCTCTTTTTCTTTCTTGCATATAGGGTTATCATTACCATCTTTCTAAATTCCATATATATGTGTTAGTATGCTGTAATGTTCTTTATCTTTCTGGCTTACTTCGCTCTGTATAATGGGCTCCAGTTTCATCCATCTCATTAGAACTGATTCAAATGAATTCTTTTTAACGGCTGAGTAATATTCCATGGTGTATATGTACCACAGCTTCCTTATCCATTCATCTGCTGATGGGCATCTAGGTTGCTTCCATGTCCTGGCTATTATAAACAGTGCTGTGATGAACATTGGGGTGCACGTGTCTCTTTCAGATCTGGTTTCCTCAGTGTGTATGTCCAGGAGTGGGATTGCTGGGTCATATGGCAGTTCTATTTCCAGTTTTTTGAGGAATCTCCACACTGTTCTCCATAGTGGCTGTACTAGTTTGCATTCCCACCAGCAGTGTAAGAGGGTAATATATTTTTTAGCAAACCAAAAGTTCTTAGCTGTCCTTCAACTACCTTGCACTGTAAGAAGGGTTGAGATCATTCATTGGGGGAAAAAACTCAAAACACCATGCCAACAAAATTCTTTCAAAACTAATGAACAGCTCTGTATTTCTGATACCCTTTTAGTACTGTTGTACACTGATCTTTAATGTCATATTTATACTCATTTGAGGATAGCTTTATTGTCTCTCTGTGATGTGACTATGTTTACATCTAGCCTTGTAAGTAAAAAATGCTCATTATGTATTTATTTAACAGTATTAAGAGAACTATGATGACCACTTTTTGTTTATGACAATACAACTCTGCCATTTGCAAATAGTGATAATAAACAATAGCTAACATTAATCCTAGAAAACCTCTATAAACCAGACACTATTATCAATATATTGATGAGGATGCTGGAAAAGAAGATAGAAGCTTACTAAGAAACTTACTACCAAGTGGTTAGAGTCCAGCTCATCCATACAAGGTGGTCAACTCTAAGAACATAATGATAGCACTGGATGGATCATGACAGTCTGCCTGTTTTTAGTGTAGAATATCAGAAGAGGAAAGATGAACATGAGGTTTGAATGGCATATGTAAAAAGCCAAGGGATCTTTAAGTTGACACGTGGGATTATGTTGTGGTTTGTACATGGAATAGACTATTCACTGAGTCCATTTGCTTGGGATTCATAAGGTCCTCAGCAGATAAAATAAAAATGACAAAGATAAGGTAATAAAGATCAGAGCCCACCATGAGGAAGTCTTTTTATAATTCTGGACAGAGAGAACGTTCTTTTAGTGAACTATTACTCTTTATTTTTCCATATCATCTCCCCTCCAAACCTTTATTCTTTAAATAAATAAAATTAAAAAATTAATTTTATCATAATATATACTAAATATACAAAAAAGCACAGAGAATAACAAAACCAGCATCCATGTACCCAGCGTTTGACTCCATTGAATTCTAACATTAACATTATTTGCTAATTTTTAAAAACTATTCCTTTTGACAATGTGCTAGATTAGTTTAAATAGTATACGACTGACCTGTATGACTCGCTCATACATGACTCTCCTCACCTGTGTGACTTAAAGGGAAATATGTACTCTCCAGCAAGCCTAAAGATAAAACATTACTCCTGTCTTAGAAACCCCTGTGTTTCCCTCCCCAATGTTGCTAGTTTGACAGAGTATAGAACTCTAGATTGGAAAAAATTATTCCTCAGGATTTTGAAGGCACTATGCCGCTGCGTTCTGGCTTCCAGTGTTGCTTTTCAGACACCTGATGCCACTCTGATTCCTTATCCTTTGTCACCTGCTTTTCACCCTCTGTGGAAGCCCTTTGCACTGTTTTGAAATTTCATAACCGTGTCTTGGTGTGGGTTTATTTTTATCCATGTGCTGAGCTCTCAGTGAGCCCTTTCACTCTGAAAATTCATGAACTCCTGCTCTATAAAATGTTATTGGGTTATTTTTTTGATGATTATCTATTCTTAATTTGAACCTTGAATGTGATGAGCTGGTGTTCTAACTTTTTAACCATTTTCTCTCATTTTTAAATAAATCACTTTGCCTTTTTGCTATACTTTCTGGGACATTCATTGCCTTAATTCTATCCTTAAGTCCTTCTAATTTCTATCATGTTTATGATTTCCAGGGGCGCCTATGAGAAAAAAGAAATATATGTACATATATATATATATATATATATATATATATCTTTGCCCCTTGTGGCTCAGACGGTAGAGTCTGCCTGCAATGCAGGAGGCCTGGGTTCAATCCCTGGGTTGGGAAGGTCCCCTGGTGCAGGAAATGGCAACCCACTCCAGTAATCTTGCCTGAAAAATCCCATGGACGGAGATGCCTGGCAGGTACAGTCCATGGGGTCGGACACGACTGAGCGACTTCACTTTCACTTTCATGTAAAGAAGCCTCCATAGACATCCCAGTAGTATGGGCTCAGAGAACTTCCAAGTTGGTGAACACATCCATACCAGGAGGGTAGGGTACCCCAACTCCATGGGGACAGATGATCCCACTCTCAGACACTCCTGGAGCTTCCCCTGTGTACCTCTTCATATGGCTGTTCATCTGCATCCTTTATCATATCCTTTCACACATGGTAAACATAAGTAAGTGTTCCCTGAGTTCTGTGAGTGCTCTAGTGAAATAATCAAGCCTGAGGAGGGGGTCATGGGGACCTCTAATTTGTAGCCATACTTGACAGAAGTAACCTGGGGACCTACTATTTGCAATTGACAGCTGAAGAGGGGTGGGGACAGTCTTGTGGGACTGAGTTTTTAACCTGTAGCATCTGACACTATCTCCAGGCAGAATGAAATTTAACTATAGGACACCCAGTTGAAGTCACGGGGAATTGCAGGATGTAGAGGAAAACCTCCACATGTTTGGTGATCAGAATATCAAAAGTGAAATGTTCTCTTTGAGTAGTAAAGGAGGGACACAGGAGGGAAAAACAGGGTGGCTTTTCTTATACAGTTCCTTTCCCTCATCTGTTCTTTTACTAAAGACTCAGATTCTTTTATGGCTACACCATCTTATTTATCTATCTTTTTAACAACTTTAAAATATTTCTCTCCTCTTTGTGTGGCCTCTGTTTTCTTGGAAATGCTCTTTTCTCTTTCCTCGCTTGGGTGACCCTCATATTCTGCAGTATCTCCTAGTGATCCTTGGCTTCTCACTCTCATTTAAGGATGGGGCATTAACAATATGTTCAGAGTTCCATTTTCATGTCTGGGGCTTATTGACTGCGAGCTTATTTTAAGATGTTTTGTCTAAACCATTTTATTAGGGAATCCCTGTCATCTTGCCTATTGGTTTTTTTTTCTTTTTTTCTTTTTTTTTTAATGAGAGTTGGAAGATTCCCAGAAGAGATTCTTCCTTTCTCCTTCCTTGCCTTTGAAACCTGACTGCTAATGTTTCAGACTCAGGAGGCTGGTGGGGGTTGATGGTATCTCAACAGCCAGTTTGTAAACATTTCATTTAATCCTTCTTTTCTCAGGGTAGTAGCCAGTTCTGCCCTCAGCTGTGCCCTGAGCCCTCCAGTCAAGAAAAACACTGTTCTAGTCTCTCTAGGGAATAAACCTCCGGGGTTCTGCTAGAGCAGGAAGACAGCTGTGCCCTGGCTGGAGGCTCTGGGTGTCTAGGTCCTTCTTTTTTAGGCCCAACTTTACTCCCACTTCCAAAGTGATGAGATCTTAGCAATGCTGAGAATACTAGTAACTTTGAGGGATATATACTGGGGTGCTCTTTTTGGTTTCCCTACTGTCATTTTGGGGGATTCCCTTGTAGCTCAAAGAGTAAAGAAATCGTCTGCCAGTACAAGAGACCCTGGTTCTGTCCCTGGGTCGGAAAGATTCCCTGGAGAAGGAAATGACAACACACTCCAGTATTCTTGCCTGGAAAATTCCATGGGCACAGGACCCTGGCGGGCTACAGTCCATGGGGTTGCAAGAGCTGGACACAACTGAGCATGCACAGATGATGGTGACTGTTTTTTTAGAGTAGGAACCTTCTTGAGTTCTGCTAAATTCATCTGGTTTTCAGAGTCCTGTTTAGACTTCCCATTTTTTTTGTTCTTGGTGCAATTGTTCTTTTCTGCAATTTAACTATGAGTTTAGGTGTGGATTTCACTTATCTTGCTTGGGGTCCCTTATGTTCCTGAATGTGAAGATTTGTATCTTTTCTCAATCCTAGAATATTCTCCTTTACATTTAAAAAAGTTATTTTCTACTAGCGATTGTACACACAGCTGTGCACAATTCTGGACACTTTTTTCCTTTTGGACAATTTCTTTAAAGTAATCATCTAGCACACTAATTCACCTTTCAGCTATGTGTATAAACTCTTTAAACTAAATGTTGAATTTCTAACTTTAATTATTATATATTTTATTTCTAGAATCTATTAGTTCTTTTAAAAATAATTATCTTAAATGCATTAAGCAAGCTTATTATCTTATATTCCATAGCTATAATTTTAGCATCTCTGCAGTTTTGGTTCTGGTGTGGTGATATCATTTTGTTTTCTTCTTGTTTCTCCTGCTCAGAGTGGCCTTTTGTGTTGTATGTTTTGAGATTTTTCATGTTGTGTTCCTGTTCCTTGGAAATGTACCTGTGAGAACTCTTTGATACCTGGATTAAGAACCATACCCTTTGTTCTATCAGTGCTTCCTGGGAACATTGCCAACCTAGGATCACTCTGATGTAAATTTTTAGGCTGGGCACTTTGAGCGACATTGAGTAGCAATTTTGACCCGAGCTCAGATTGAGGGTTAAATACTGTCAGCTTGAGGTTAAATACTGTCAAGAAAGAATTCCCACCCTCATCCAGAGTTAAGATCAAGAGAGGCAAGTTTCTTTACTATTTCCCTTTTTCTTAATTGTCCTACTGAGGGGACAAAATGAACTTTGTTGGCATTGGGCGAGGGTCTCATAAGAATTTCTATATGAATGTATCCTATGACTTGTAGAAAGTCATTAAATCTGAAGCTCTAGACTCCTTAGAATCAGTAGATCCTAGTGTGCCATGCACTGCCCTCCCCGCCCCAACCCCCACCGCTCCTGCCAAGAGTTGAGGAAATTAGCAAGCTTTTTGTTCTGTGTCATAGCCCTGTTCCATGGTTCATATTATTTCAAATCAGATCACATGAACTATAAGGGAAAAAGAGATGATCTCTAACCTTAACAAGCTTTATCTCAAAAAGAGATTTAAAAAAGGAACACACACACATCTAAATGCATTCACAAATATACAAAGAACTTACATTTAAATTTAAATAAATAAGTGTTATTAAGCATAAAGGAGGCAAAGATAGAGCTGACTGCGGGGAAGGAAACCAATGACGTGACCTGAAGTTACAGAGGCAACTGTGGCTGTGTACGCAGTCTGGCTGTCCTCATTTACCCCTCTGTTGCATGCTGACAAAACATTCAACTCCCTCTGTTGGGCAGCTGGAACAATTTTAGCAGTCTTGGAGTCCAGACATGCACACATTTAGATCCTCAATTCTGCTTCTGATTGACAGTCCCTAAAATGGCAGTCTCTGGAAGTCTGGTCATTTATGAGTCTAACATCTCATCAGAAAGAATTGAAAAGCAAAGCATATATTGGTCCTTCTTTCCCAGCCAATGTTATTCAACTGCATTCTTCCACCACAGAGCCTTGAGATTTTATGGTGCTAAGCATGGACTTTGCTGTTACCTCTAATGTTGATTTCTTTTTCAGTGACCTCAAATGGTGAGGAACATCATCCCCATCTTTGGAGGCCTTGTGGTGGAGTTAGCTACTTGTAGTGAAACAGTTTTGTTTATTAAGGAGCTGGATTATTAGAGGGAAAAAGGCATCTATTTTTTGTTTTTCCTTCTTTTGTCAGATACAACTTAGCAGAGTAGACCAAGTTTGTAGGGGTGGATCTCTCGACTACTATACTCAACATGCCCGGTAAAACCACTCAATATCTCTTCTTATTCTCCTTTCCAGCACACTTTTCCACCTCTCATTCCAATTCTAGTGTGTGTGTATCACTTGATAAGTGGGGTCCATAATTTTCATGAAAATGCAAAAAAACCAAGTGTAACTAAGACATATATGGAGAACAAGGTAGGAAGAATTCTACTAGACATCACACACACAAAAAATACAATGTAAGAAGGGAGAACCTTTGAATCATCAACAATTAAGAAAGTAAAAGGAAAAAAACATTCAAAGGAAATTTCATAATGTCTCCATAAAATTTGGGGGAAGTCTCCAGTAATAGGTTAAAAAATAAATGTTGTTTCCAACAAGTGTTATAAAATGCTTTGAATTTGTAGTTAAAAACAATCTGCACTCGAGTTCTAACTCATCACACATCGCCAGTGTGTATATGTGCAAAATGGGGATAAAAATTCTAGAATCACTGGAGCAGACATTTTTTAAATGAGAAGTACTATTATTACATTCAGTTTCCTTTGAGATAAGATCAATAAGAGTTTTAAACTAGCGATTTTGATGAACAATTTTTAGAGAAAAATTTAAATTTTGGAGGGGTGATAGGCCAATAAAATTAAATTTTAAAATGTTTCCATTTTCAGAATATTTTGTAGGACATGTATAGATGGAAATTATCAAATGAATTAATGTGTCCAAAAATATAATGTAAAACAAAAATACTATGTTTTGGTCCATTTCCAATTCATAGTTCAAGTAATTAACAGTTGAAATAAAAATATCTCATATATTTCTAATAAGTGTGATATTGCCTAACAAATATTTTCTGAGCAGTTTCTTCACTGCCAGCTCACTGCATGAAACATTCTACATGCGTATTTTGCTTGTGTTTTCATACTACCTATCAGTTATGCTTGTTCAAAGATCATTGTCAACTATCTACTCTCTCTCAGGCATGAAGAGAGACTGCAAGTGAAAGGTCATGCATATCTGTGCAGTGACAAAAAAATTGTTTGTTTATATGATATCATGTGTAATTTACAAGCATGAAGTGGAACTTAGTGTGTTGTGTAATATTTTATAAGTTTAAAATATTGCTATTTCTAAACTCAGCTTCCAAAATTTTCAAAATACTTGTAATTGAGGACTTTGTATAATATTTCAAAATAGCTCATTTTGAGTTGTCTTCAAGAAAAACACACTCTTCTCCTTCAACAATGAAAGTAACCAACCATCATTATAATTAAATATTCCTATGTTTATAATACTTTTTATGTTAATCATGCACTGGCCAGCTGATGGTGAACTGGCTCGTATTTCTGTGTGAGGATGCCAAGGACAAAATTTCATAAGGTCTTTACCTCTCAGTGAAAAATAATAGCTTTTTAATCAACTAAGAATGTATTGGGGATAGAATATTATTTTTAATCAATTAAGAATGTATTATAGGATAGGAATTCATAATTTAAATAAATCTATAGTTCTTCCTTTTGAGGTATAAAATTTTCATTAATAATGATATTATTGATACGGAACAAGACTGTACCTGGGGCAGTTGTCTGGTTTATAAACTAGGTTCCAGATCCAAATATTTTATGCCCAGTCTTCTCAACTAGAATCCCCAAAGCTGCCTGAAACAGTTAAAAGTTTTCACAGGTCAAATTCTGTGTACCTTCCAGTGGAATGTAAAGAGGTAAGTCATGTCAATGGCGTGCTAGAACTGGTGCAAACTGACTCTTGAGAACCAGTGTGTGTTTTCCAACCCCACATTCGGTGACATCATACTGATAGCTCAAAATCAGCCCTGGTAGAAGGAATTATGGGCTTCCCAGGTGACTCAGTGGTAAAGAACCCACCTGCCAATGCAGGAGACATGGGTTCGACCCCTGGGTTGAGAAGATCCCTAGAGAAGTAAATGGCCACCCACTCCAATATTCTTGCCTGGAGAATCCCATGGACAGAGGAGCCTGGTGGGCTACAGTCCCTGGGGTCGCAGGGGCCACAAAGAGTTGGACACAACTGAGCAACTAAACACCACCAATAGGAAGAGTTATACCACAGAAATGGAAAACACTATCAATTCGTTCTTCTTACCTTGGAGAGTCAGCTGTTAAACACTGATCAGCATATCACTATTTAGGGGGAAGAAAAGAAAAGGAAGCATGGATGTGGTTTCAGTTGTAGGAAGGCAGTGAAATTTGTAAGTTGGGTTTAGAATGACTAATCAGATTTAGAATTGGAAAATATTATTCAAAATGTCATGTCCTTGAAGAATATTTTCAGCGTTCGTGAGATCAATGAGTTTGGAAAATTAGGAAACAGCTACTGGGAATTTTAAATTATGGGAAGTTCTGAGCAATCTAGTCTGTTTGTAAAAGGGATGTGTAATGTAATTAAATGAATATCTTATCAAGCACCTTGGCTCTGGTCTGCTCCAGGTTATCCTGATGTCAAACAAGAATAGCCTTCCCTAGAACCTCAGCCAAACCTGGTGTAGAAGACCAGAAGTTCCTCAAATGTAGGGTGCAGGTTGGCGTACACTGGAAAGCAAATGAATGCACATTGGCAGGGGCCAGGTAATTATATTCTTCACTTGGTAGAGCCAACAAAAGTCAGCTTTCACTTCAGAGCAATGAAAACAAAGTTCTAAGATGTTATAATCTGACCACATTTGAGTTTCACAGTGGAAATTTACAAAGAAAAACTCATTCTTACTGTTATCATGGCACAATTTCAATATGTAATTTGATTGATTATATATAAAACATAGAATCCGTTATTTTGAATATAATATGAGATAACAAGATAGGTAGGCTTCTTCTTGTGATAATCACCTTTCTATTATTCTTGTAATAATTACCATTCTATTATTAATCAACATGCTGTATCTCCTTTCTTGGGGTTTTCTCCATGTGCTTATCACACTACATATTTTTTTGACTGTTATACTATCTATTTCCATCCACTACAATGTGCAGACCTACGTAGGTAAGGATCTTTTCAGCTTGCTTATTACTTTATTGCCACCACTATGTTCTTTCACTACCTGGCACATGATAGATAATGAATATCTGCGGAATAAGTAGATGAATTAACACAAAGATTGGTGAGGAAGTTTCAATGACTAAAAACTTTCAGAATTTTATTCTCTTTGAGATTCCACAGTAACCATAAAAATCAGAAACAGAGAAGATACACAGACAAACCCAGCATAAAAATGTTGCTCACTTGTACTTAGGTTACTAAACACTGAAATTATGTTTCAGCTACCATGTCTCAGTTTAGTACAAATAGCTAAGAAAATATCTTGCAAGCATTTTAGCTGATAAGAAAATTTTCCAGAAAGAACAAACTCAAGTCATCCCTAAAATCCCAGAGATCAGATACTTATCAACAATGAAATAAAATAGGGTGATTTTCCTTCCTTATGTTGGAGAGCTATATTCTCATTGAGAGCTTTTTTAAAAACAGTATTTCAAGGTCTTCTCAGGGAAATTTATTCCCACATAGATATGCTATCATGCTGTCATCTTCAACAACTTTTCCTATTATGGTATTGTGGTGTTTGAGAAGACTTGAGAGTCCCTTGGACAGCAACAAGATCAAACCAGTCAATCTTAAAGGAAATAAACCCTGAATATTCATTGGAAAGGCTGATGCTGAAGCTGGAACTCCAATACTTTGGCCACCTGATGTGAAAACCGACTCATTAGAAAAGCCCTTGATGCAGGGGAAGTTTGAGGGCAAGAGGAGAAAGGGGTGACAGAAGATGAGATGGTTAAAATAGCATCACCGGCTCAATGGACATGAATTTGAGCAAACTCCAGGAGATGGTGAAGAACAGGAAAGCCTGGAGTGCTACAGTTCATGAGGTCACAGTCAGACACGACTAACAGACTGAACAACAACAATGACAACAACAACTATTGCTATATTTTAAAAGAAATGTGAAAAATCTTTTTAGATCCATTGTAGAAACACATTAAGAGAAAACAGAACTAATTAGCAGACATAGGGATAGTGGGAAGATAGCCAATCCAGATGAATTTAGACTTTTCAAATTTGCAAGATATGTAAATCCATTAGAAAATAGCCTAATTTTTCATTTCCCTTTGATTATATAAAGCTGGTAGTCAAAAAAGCCATACTTCTATTTCTTATAGATATTTAAAAAATTATCTGTGTTTGTAGGATTGAAATTGCTGTATTGTTGACAAAAAGTGTTCATCTGATGGCTGATAATGGGTTCCTTGCTGGGCAATTACTTTGTCATCCCTAACATCTAGCATGGATATGAGACCATAATCAATTCTCAATAAATATTTAAGGAATGAACATTGTATAACTGATTTAATCATGAAGTATCTTTGCACCTAGGTCATTAGCTTTGAATTCAGAGCTAGACCAGATACTTTGGCCCTTGAAACCTGTTTTCTGCACTCATCTCCCTTTATTCTTTGCTTGCCCTATGACAGAAGTGTAGAATCTGGAGCCAACAAAGGGAATAGAAATGTACAAAATAGCATTTTTAATACAAGAGTCTGTGTGACCTTTAAGAAGAGTCCAAGCTCCACTGGCTGAAAAGTTTTCTGTGGGCAAAGCATTTTCCCAAGGTCACGAGAGTTCAAAGAACACAGCAAACTTTGAGGAACATGCCAATGAATTTTGTAAAAGTTGTTTTTGTGTGTGTGTGAAGACACAGGGCTTGGCTGGTCATTCTGATCTCCAGATGGTCACAGGATACAGCCAGTAATGACCATAAAACATCCTGAAACGTTATTAGTTTAATCAAGCAACATAGTCTCATTTGTTTGCTTGTAAAAGAGAATTTGTCAGAAACGTTGACTCTCTTCTCTATCATTGCCACCACCACCCCTAAGTGACCATTGTTTTTCAGCTGGATTGCTGTAATGACTTACTGATTGCCTCTTTAATAATCTTGCTTCCTTGAAATCTATTCACAGCCTAGCTGTAGAGATCATTTTCAAACCTAATTTTTGGATCCTGTCACTTCTAGCCTTGGAAAACTTTTTGCTTCCCATTGTAGTCAGGATAGAATGCAAGAATTTTTACCATAACCTGAATGAGACCTGCTTGATTAGGACCCTACCTTCTTCAATTGTTTCTCTTGCCACGGTCCCTTTAACTTCAGCCACACAGAACTCTTGTGGTTCTTCCTTGTCTTAAGGCTTTCCCCTGTGCTGGAATCTGCTTCTC
The DNA here is from genome assembly GCF_963930625.1 of Muntiacus reevesi. NCBI lineage: Eukaryota > Metazoa > Chordata > Mammalia > Artiodactyla > Cervidae > Muntiacus > Muntiacus reevesi. Next base: position 266,942,721 of record NC_089249.1, on the reverse strand, counting down.
ACTCACAATTTAGTGCTGCGTGTACTATTCTTGACATCTCTTTAAGGATTAGGAGGCAGTAGTTACTTTTACTGCACCAGGTTGGTAATGCTTCATGACAGGGGTGATGCTCAAACTTGAAGATGAGTAAGGTCTCCTAGTCAGACATGTGGGACAAAAGTGTAATTTCAGCAGAGGTAACAGAATAAATAAAAATAGAGATGGCAAGGAACCATTTGACATAGAAATAGCACTGACATTTGTTAAAATAAGGAAAATGGACAGAGGATGAAATTTTGATAGCTAGGTGATTTCTCCTTTGGATGTGTTGAGCTTGATTTGTCTGGGACTACAGGATAGATAAGAGGCTAAGCAACTGGCGCTAATGGTAAAGAACCCGCCTACCGGTGCAGGATGAGAGATGTGGGTTTGGTCCCTGGGTTGAGAAGACTCGTTGGAGGAGGGCATGGCAACCCACTCCAGTATTCTTGCCTGGAGAATCCCATGGACAGAGGAGCCTGGAGGGCTACAGTCTATAGGGTCTCAAAGAGTCAGACACCACTGCCATCACTGATGTAGCATGCTTGAAGGCAACTGGATATGTGGGGGAGAATATAGAATGGATACATAAAAGGCAGGGAAGGGTGTATATATCTATGAGGTGTCAGCACATACAATTTCCTAGGAGAATTTGTGGAGAAATATAAAAAAGAAATGCCAACGTTTAAATAGCAGATACCAGTAAGGAAGAGAAAGAAGAAGCGGTCAGAGAAATTGTCTCTGGACACAAGGGAGGTAAGGGTTTCAAGAAGGAAGTGGTCCAACTCCTACCACAGAAACATAGAAGATAATTTTATTAAGGTGAGGACGGAAAGGACCCGGGGATTTCAAAATAGGTAAGTCTTTGATGAGTTTTACCAAGGAGGTATTAGAAACGGAGCCACAAGGAAAATAGCCAGAGATTGAGGAGGAATTGGGATATACAGGGATGGAGACAAAACAGAGACAGACTCACAGACATAGAAAACAACTTAATGGTTACCAGAAGGAAAATGGGTGAGTGCAGGGGTAAATGAGGAGTTTGGGCATAACAGATACAGTACTAAATATAAAAGGAATAAACAAGGGCCTGCTGTATACCACAGGGAACTACTATACTCCGTATCTTGTAAAAACCTGTAATGGAGAAGAATCTGAAAAAGAATATATGTTTATATGCATATATATAACTGAATTATATATATTATATATAACTGAATTATATAATGTAATTATATATAATATATATAATTCAATTAAAATTATATAATGTAAATAATTCAGTTATTATATGTAATATATAATTCAGTTATATAATATATATAATTCAGTTGTGTATTTACATACATATATAATTGAATCACTTTACTGAACACATAAAACTAACACAACATTGTAAATCAACTATGAAAAGTGAAAGTGTTCATTGCTCAGTCATGTCTGACTCTTCACAACCCAATGGACTGTAGCCCACCAGGCTCCTCTGTCCGTGGAATTCTCCAGGCAAGAACACGGGAGCAGGTTGCCATTCCCTTCTCCAGGGGATCTTTCGGACCTAGGGACCAAACTTGGGTCTCCAGTCTTGCAGGCAGATTCTTTACCATCTCAACCACTAGGGAAGTCAACTGTACTTCAACTTAGAAAAAGAGAGAAATGTAGGCAGAGACTGAAGACCATTCTTTTGCAGAGGTAGGCTGTGAAGGGTAGAGGAACAGTGTGGCCAGCTGAGAGTGGATGTAAAGTTGAAGAAAAGTGTTTTAATTATGTTTTATAATACTGAGATTAATTTTGTTTTACAGGGGAAAGAAGGATGATATTACAATACAGTTTTTGAGGACATAAGGGCGTCCCTAGCAGCTCAGCTGGTAAAGAATCCGCCTGCAACACAAGAGACCCCAGTTCGATTCATGGCTTGGAAAGATCCCCTGGAGAAGGGGATAGGCTACCCACTCCAGTATCTGGCCTGGAGAATTCCATGGACTCTCACAAAGAGTTGGACACGACTGAGCGACTTTTACCTTTGAGGAAATAACTTATGAAATAAAATATTGCAAGAGAGAGTAGGGGATGTACTTTTGAATCAAGAAGAATTACCTTTTAGTGCAGGAACAAACTCCTGAGATGAGGGAAAAAAGTGAAATGAGTCACGGTCCCCTTACACATCTGTTTGCTGCTGTTCCCCTCAGCGGGGTAAGAGATGTGGCCGCTGCGAAGGGGACGTGAAAGTAGCAACTCAGTCTCAGTAACCTTGCGGATATATCTGACGGTGCTAAACCATAGTGGTTTTATGCTATGGCTCTAAGGACTTGACCCACACATAAAATAACACTCAAGGCTGAGACATTGCTGCAGATATTTGCATATGGCCTCAACTAGTCTCTCTTGAACCAGAAACGGGGATGCAAGGCCAGAGGAGGAGGCTCCAAGACCGAGGATGTGAAAGTAGCTGAGACAGCAGGAGAGAGCCCCTCTGAATGTGAACATCAGACTGCCAACAGCAACGGATTCTGCTTTGGTGCGGGCTTGACACCACTTTCTTCCTGCCATTAGAGTGCATTTAGGAATCACTACAATTCCAGGCATTGTCTCATAGTGCTTGACTGTACTCAAACTTGAGCTTTTAAATGTTTTAAACAATTGTTTAATTTTGAGAAAGGTGAGAAGTTGAGGGGTTGAGTGGGGTGATGTATGGAATTTTCTTTCATCAAAATAAATAACTATGCATTCTCCTTAGGAAATAAAAAGCAAAACACTTTAGTATGTATATTTAGCCGGGGCATCACCAACTCAATGGACATGAGTTTGAGAAAACTCTGGGAGATAGTGAAGGACAGGGAAGCCTGGTGTGACCCCCGGCAGCTCATGGGGTCACAAAGAGTTGGACACGATTTAGTGACTGAGCAACAGCAAATCCTGTGTTTTTAGCATATGTTGGACAGTTACATTTGGTTTAAGTCAATAGATTATAGCTGTGAATGGTTCTTTCCTTCATGTATTTGTGAACATAGTGATCTAGTTTTTACTGGTACTAAAGTTTTCATCAGTGTAATATGATTTTCTATGCTCAGGGTTTGTTCTTTTGCCTTTTTGTCTTCTTGCCTCTAACTTTTTACCTTTGCCAGCGTTATGCTGCAGAGGTAATAGCATCTGGACACCAAGTAAGCACCGAATAAAGACCTACTGATTCACTGACCCACATCCTGTGAAGATGCTTCATTCACAGGGTCAAATCAGGAAACTGGTGTTGCCAAGGTAAACCTGTCTTCCTGGGGGCTTCAAGCCACCTTCTCGTCTAAGCGGGGAATGTGAGCAAACTGCCTTCCCGCATGCTCACACTGTCAGTGCTGTTGCCTCGAGGAGCAGAAGCAGGCGAATTTACAAAAGTACAGAAATGTCTAACTGGGCTTTTGTCTCCAGCTGCTAATCTTAAATACACTGTCAACCTAAAGATATCACAGATAAGGCCATTTGGGTTTTTCCCCTTTTTCTTTCTTTCTTCTTCTTCTTTCTTTTTTTTTTTTTTTTTTTTTTTTTACTATAGCTTCATCATCAAAAACAAAAATTCTTAGGATGAGATGAGTGGGTTAAAGCATTTCATGCAAAGATGGACATAGTAAAGGACAGAAACAGTATGGACCTAGCAGAAGTAGAAGATATTAAGAAGAGGTGGCAAGAATACATAGAAGAGCTGTACAAAAAAGATCTTCATGACCCAGGTCACCATGATGGTGTGATTACTCACCTAGAGCCAGGCATCCTGGAGTGTGAAGTCAAGGGGGCCTTTGGAAGCATCACTAGGGACAAAGCTAGTGGAGGTGATGGAATTCCAGCTGAGCTATTTCAAATCCTAAAAGATGATGCTGTGAAAGTGCTGCAGTCATTATGCCAGCAAATTTGGAAAACTTAGCAGTGACCATAGCACTGGAAAAGGTCAGATTTCATTCCAATATCAAAAAAGGGCAAAGAATGTTCAAACTACCACACAACTGGACTCATTTCAGATTCTAGAAAGGTAATGCTCAAAATTCTCTAAGCCAGGCTTCAACAGTATGTGAACCATGAACTTCCAGATGTTGAAGCTGGAATTAGAAAAAGCAGAGGAACCAGAGATCAAATTGCCAACATGAGTTGGATCATAGGAAAAGCAAGAGAGTTCCAGAAAAACATCTACTTCTGCTTCATTGATTACACTAAAGTCTTTGACTGTATTCAGTTCAGTTCAGTTGCTCAGTCATGTCCCACTCTTTGTGACCCCATAGACTGCATCACACCAAGTTTCCCTGTCCATCACCAGCTCCCAGAGCTTACTCAAACTCATGTCCATCGAGTCAGTGATTCCATCCAACCTTCTCATCCTCTGTCATCCCCTTCTCCTCCTGCCTTCAATCGTTCCTAGCATCAGGGTCTTTTCCAATGAGTCAGTTCTTCACATCAGGTAGCCTAAGTATTGGAGTTTCAGCTTCAGCATCAGTCCTTCCAATGAATATTCAGGACTGATCTCCTTTAGGATGGACTGGTTGGGTCTCCTTGCAGTCCAAGGGACTCTCAAGAGTCTTCTCCAACACCACAGTTCAAAAGGATCAATTCTTTGGCGCTCAGCTTTCTTTATTGTCCAACTCTCACATCCATACATGATTACTAGAAAATCAAAGCTTTGACTAGATGGACGTTTGTTGGCAAAGTAATAAGTCTGCTTTTCAATATGCTGTCTAGGTTGGTCATAGCTTTTCTTCCAAGAAGCAAGCATCTTTTAGTTTCATGGCCGCAGTCACTATCTGCAGTGATTTTGGAGCCCCCCAAAATAGTGTCTCATGGTTTCCATTATTTCCCTTTCTATTTGCCGTGAAGTGATCGGATGCCATGGTCTTAGTTTTCTGAATGTTGAGTTTTAAGCCAACTTTTTTACTCTCCTCTTTCATTTTCATCAAGAGGGTCTTTACTTCTTTACTTTCTGCCATAAGGGTGGTGTTATCTGCATGTCTGAAGTTATTGATATTTGTCCCGGAAATCTAGATTCCAGCTTGTGCTTCATCCAGTCTGGCATTTCACATGATGTACTCTGCATGTAAGTTAAATAAGCAGGGTGACAACATACAGCCTTTGTTGTGACTGTGTGGGTCACAAAAAACTGTGGAAAATTCTTCAAGAGATGGGAATACCAGACCACCTTACCTGCCTCCTGAGATATCTGTATGCAGGTCAAGAAGCAAAAGTTAGAAATGGACATGGGAAAATGGACTGGCTCAAAATTGGGAAAGGAGTATGTCAAGGCTATATATTGTCACTCTGCTTATTTAACTTATATGCAAAGTACATTATGTGAAATGCCAGGCTGGATGAAGCACAGGCTGGAATCAAGATTGCTGGGTCAGCTGACTGAGTCAACTGACTGAGTCAGCTGACTCGCTAGAGTCAGCTCTTGAATGATTGAAGGCAGGAGAAAGATTGAAGGCAGGAGGAGAAGAGGACGATAGAGGACAAGATGGTTGATGGCATCACTGACTCAATGGACATGAGTCTGAGCAAGCTCTGGGAGATGGTGAAGGACAGGGAAGCCTGGCGTGCTGCAGTCCATAGGTTCGCAAAGAGTCGGACGTGACTGAACAACAAGAACAAGAAAAGAATATTCATTGTAGCAATGTTTGATTTCTAAATGTGGAAGCAACAAAATTAATATCAGTTGGAGACCTTGTATTCTAAAATATGAGATGTAATATGTATTAAGGGTTACAGACCACTTTTCTGAAATATATATACATTCGTTTTTATATTCTTTTCTATTATAGTTTATCATAGGATATTGAATATAGCTCCCTGTGCTCTAGAGTAGGACCTTGTTGCTTATCCATTCTATATATGAGAGTTTGCATCTGCTAATCCAAAACTCCCAGTCCACCCCTTCCTGACCTCCCCTCCACTGGCAACCATGAGTCTGTTCTCTAAGTCTTGTGAGTCTGTTTCCATTTCATAGATAAGTTCATTCATTGAGCACCGATTTTAATAGTCCCTTAAGAAGCATTTCTAAGGTGTTTCTATCATAAGTTGTATGCTGAGGGCTTTTCCTTCCTATGTATTTCTGGTGAAGTCATGCTGTGCATTACTCTGCAGTGTTATATTTTTAGCATGATTCTTGACTTAAAATGTTATTGATTTTTCCTAGAAAGCTTTTATTATTCAGTTTAACATGTAGTTTTTAAAACTTTGTCTGCTGTGTCAGTCAAAGAAACTTTGTCTGCTCTTTGTCTGTTTTAAAACTTTGTCTGTGCAAAAGTTTTTTTTGAATCATGCATGGCTTTTTAAAACCAATATCTGGAATGCTAGAATTTTCAACAGGAATATGCACATTCCTGTAATACAATAGTATACAAGACAGGCTAGATTCTTGCCCTGATGGAGTTTATCTTTCAGTGGGAAAGATACTTTAGAAAAATAAGTAAAATGATAAACATACAATTTTAGGTGGAGATTAGTGTTATAAAGAAGAATAGAAGAGTGAGAGGATAAAGTGATAGAGCAATGTTAATTCTTCTAATCCACTAACATGGGGTATTTTTCCATCTGTGTCTTTTTCAATTTCTTTCATCAAAATCTTACAGTTTTTAGTGTACAGATCTTTTCCCTCCTTGGTTTAACTTATTCCTAATTATTTATTGGTAAATAAATTATTATTTATTCCTAATTATCTTTTGGTAAATGCTATCATAAATGGGATTGTTTTATTTCATTTTTGGATACTTGATTGCTAGTGATACGTCTTTTTATAAAGACACTAATCACATTAGAATAGAGCCTCCATCCTTCTGACTTCATTTAAATTTAATTACTTTTTAGAGGTTCCATCGATAGTATAACCATCCAGTGTGAGGTTTTAGCATATGAACTTGGAGGTGGGGCTACAAACATTCAGTCCATAACAGGAATGATACGATCCGACTTAACTTTTGAAAATATCATATGGGCTGCTGTGTGGTGAATGACCACTCAGGGGAAAGAGTGAAAACAAAGGGCCTAATTGTACATCTAATACAGTGGTCCAGGTAAGAAATGATAAAGGCTTTGAAGAGAATGACAGTGGTAGAAACTGGGACAATATGTAGATTCAGATTATACTTTGAAAGCAAAACTGTAGAAACTTGCTAGATGTGGGTGGATAAAAGAATGACAAGAAACAAGGGAAAAAAAGACTATGGTTTGGGGTCTGAGCATGAGGGAGCATGGTGACATTGTAATCTAAGATAAAGAGGACTAGCAGAGGAAAGGCAGAAAAAACAAGAGTTATATTTTAAATATGTTAAGGTTAAGGTGCCTATTGGACAGACATTTGGTGACTGGGAATAAACAGATAAATACTCAATTTGTGGCATGTTGACTCATAACCAACTTTCAGAAAAGCATCTATTTCAGGAAAGTTACTTATTACTTAGTTATAAGCTCTTAACATTAACTGTTGTTGAATTAAGCAGTTATAATAACATATTGAGTACCTCATAGGATTATTGGGAGAGCTAAAGAACCAGAATTTGGCATAATTAACCAAGGAAATCTCCCCCCAAAACCCCAAACTGGAACCGGCCCTGGGAAGAAAACTGCTAAATATATTTTAGGATGATAATGCCCCCAGCTGGGCTTGAGCTACCAACATTTCAGTTTCCATACTCTCTGGAGACTAACCAGCCTCCTGTGGCCTGTTTTTATTGAACTCCTTCCAAAATGAAGTACACATTTGGGAATAAATGATTAGATGATTATTTTATGCTTGTATTTGTTTTTCCTGTCCTTTCTGCCAGAATCCCCATTCATAGATTTATTATGTGTATTCTCCACCATGAAACACCATACAATATAACTTCCAATCAAGAAATTTATGGTGAAAGGAGAAAGTGGACTGGTGTTTATGAAATTACTTTATCGTGTATTCCCATTATAAAGCGGCAGCTGATCTTACAGAATTTTGAAACAATACATGAAATACTCAGTTCTTATGCTAGCTTGGAAGCTGGGGTGCTAGTATGTTATATCTGGTATGTGCTCTGAACCAGTAAACGTTTATGGCACTGATGCTTCCACAGCCAGAACACAGGGACTCTGGTAAGCAAGGGGCAAAAGTGGAAGTGACCCCTCCGACACATTCGCTTAATGGCTCGCTCACACGAGTTTTATATCCTATTCCAATCCCTTTAGGCTCCATGGGTTTAGGAGTCTTCGTAGACTGGGGGTGGGTGATGCTGCTGCCTTGGAATCAAGTAAAGATTGACTGGTTTAATGGAATTGGAGGCTGAGAGTGCCACTTTTCTTATTCTGATTCTGAAACCACAGGATGAGTAGTCACAAAGAGGATTATTGGGTGACAGAAAAGATTGATCGTAGCTGGAATGGGGAAAGAGTGCTGCTGTCACACAATGGGGTCAACAAGGGGTTGATGGAAACCCAGTGATCTTCTGAGATGCCTTTTAATACTGCCATTTGCAGCGTAAAAGTTAAAGGAAATCCACGACAACCCATTTGGGAAAGATAGTCAAGGGGTCCCTTTTCTCAGGGATGAACGTAAAGGTAACATTTTGGCTAAGGGCAAAAGAAACATGAAATTGTTAACAGAGGAGGCAAGTCAATAACACAAATACAGGCTTCCCAGGTGGCTCACTGGTAAAGAGTCTGCCTGCCACTGCAGGGGACACAGGTTCAATCCCTGGTCTGGGAAGATCCCATGTACTGTGCACCAGCTAAGCCCATGCACCGCAACTCTGGATCCCGGGAGCCACAGCTACCGAAGCCCACAGGCCCTGGGGTCAGTGCTCCCAACAAGAGAAGCCCGCAGCTGGAGAGTGGCCTCCGCTTACTGCAAGTAGAGAAAAAACCCATGCAGCAACAAAGACCCAGCACAGCCAAAAGTCACAAAATTATTTTTTGAAAAAAGATGGTTATTTAAAACAACAACAACAACACAAATGCAGCACCAACAATGAGTTGCAGAAATAAGGATTGCATCTACCCATAGAGTCTTTCGGGTGTGTCTTTATATATTTTATCAAGTTTTCCTACATTTTCCTCCATTTCTCCAGTGATTTATGTAGTGTATTTCACTGGTAGTTACCTTAAATATTAGTAGATACTTTATAGAATATTGAGACAAGACCATGGCACAACTCCAGAAGTATTGGACATCTTCCAGAAAGCCTGGATTTCAATCTGGATAAAACTTCAGCTCATTCCTTTTATATGGGGGAAAATAGTTACTTTAGCTAGATGCAAGAGAAGTGTGTAAATTGATGTTGGGCTGCCAAAGGTTTGACTTATACAGGAAATTTGTGATTCATTTTGGCTACATAGCAACCAAGCCCCTTTCTATATTTGGGGAATTTTATATTTGGGGAATTCTCTGCTTTGGTGTAAGACTTCCCTGGTGGCTCAGACGGTAAAGCGTCTGCCTACAATGCGGGAGACCTGGGTTCCATCCCTAGGTGGGGAAGATCCTCTGGAGAAGGAAATGGCAACCCACTCCAGTACTCTTGCCTGGAAAATCCCATGGGAGGAGCCTGGTCGGCTACAGTCCATGGGGTCTCAGAAGAGTCAGGCACAACCGAGTGATTTCACGTTCACTTTTCTGCTTTGGTGTAGTAGAGTGGGCAGAGAGTCTATTGCTTTAGAAGCTGAAAATGCTAGATACTTAGTGTGCCTGTGTGCTCAGTTGCTAAGTCGTGTCAGATTTTTTTGTGACCCTATGGACTGTAGCCTTCCAGGTTCCTCTGTCCATGGAATTCTCCAGGCAAAAATACTGGAGTGGGTGGCGATTTCTTTCTCCAGGGGATCTTCCCAACCCAGGGATCAAACCCATGTCTCCTGTGTCTCTCTCTGGTATTGGCTGGCAGATTCTTTTTTTTTTTTTAATTGAAGGATAATTGCTTTATAGAATTCTGTTGTTTTCTGCTGAACATCAACATAAATCAGCCACAGGTATACATATGTCCCCTCCGTCTTGAACCTCCCTCCCGTTTCCCTCCTCATCCCATCCCTCTAGATTGTTACAGAGCCCCTGTTTGAGTTTCCTGAGTCATTCGGCAAATTCCTGTTGGCTGTCTATTTTACATATGGCAATGTAAGTTTCCTTGTTACTCTCTCTGTACATCTCACCCTCTGCTCCCCCCTCCCCCACCCCCATCATGTCCCTAAGTCTCTTCTTTCCTATTGAGCCACCTGGGAAGCTCAGATACTTAGCAGCTTCCCTTAAAGACCGAACAGTCTCATAGCTGGACTTTGACCAAGTAAGTAGTGATGCAAGAAAGCAAGAAAAGGAGACTTTTTTCTGTGTGTTTGTGATCATGACAATGACAGCAATTATTTCCTTATAAAAACAAGACAGATACTTAGTTTGGAGCTTTTCCTTTGGCTTCTTAACCTGAAATTGGGCTCCCTCACCCTCCCAGGGTGCCTGTAAACTAGTCCTTTCAATAAATTCCTTTTCTACTGAACTCTAGCTGGAATTGTTAGAAATCAAGAATCCCAACTAATACAGCATCTGTTGAGGTGGTTTCCAACAATTTTGTCAACCTTATGAATCACTTTTTAAAAATACCTTCAAAATGATCCCTTTAAAAAAATCTGTTTTTAAAAGAAAGAGACCTCCTAAAGTATTTTAATATTAAGCAAAACACGTTTGTTAAGTCTGTGCAACTTTAGCTCAGATAAAATTATACCATCCATCAATTTAAGGATTCTAAAAATAAGATAGATGCCTTCATCACTACTTTTAGATTGAGGATCACTAGGTTGAGATAATGTGCACACTGTGCAATAAGACCTAATTAATTCAAATTACACAGGAGGAAGGACTTCCTAGGTCAATATAAAAATACCAATTTTTAAAAGCAATGAAGGTTTATAATTTCTAAGTACTTACAGTAAGTAGTGACATCTAAATACCAACAAAGCATTACTAGAGATGTTAGAAAGCTACAAGAAATAACAAAAAATCTGCCAAGCTAGATTTATAGAATAATAATTGTACAATCAAGTTTTGTACAGTGGTACCTGTATTTTTCAGGATTCTTTCCGTTTCATATAATAAAAACGCAATTCAACTGGCTAAAATTTTAAAAAGGAATGTGTTTGGCAAACAGAACTGAAAGATCCAGTTAGTCTGGCTTCAGGAATTGCTGGCTGCAGGGGCTAAAAATCATCAGGACTCAGTCTACCTCTCCCCATTGTTGGGCAACACTTTCCTTTGTATTAGTTTCATTCCTGGCCCTCTCCTACTGCTTGAAAGATGATTGTCAGAAGTTCTGGGCCTACATCTTTTTCTCTCAGCAAAAAATAATTCTTTTTACCCAACAGTTTTTTAAAAACTCCTAGGACTATCACAGACTTACCCAGCATATGATCCATGTGCCATTCTTGGCCAAGAATCTGAAGGATGCTGAATGCCTGTATCAGGATCACATTCCCATCACTACACCCGAGAATGACTGCGGCTCTGTCAAATCTCAAACCTTGTAAAAGTGAAAAAGTGGCTCAACAAAGAATGCTACTACTACCGGAAGAAGAATGGGATGCTGGCCAGGCAGACGACCATTTCACAACCATTTCACTAGAGGACCTTGGATCCTAAGCATCACCTGGAGCTTCAGGCTTCTCTCTAACATCACTGAGAGTGACTCAGCTTCCACTTGTACACTCCTCCTGTTGACATGTTTTTTCTCTCATTTGGCAATCTATTTTGCTGCCAGTAAGTGATAAAGTTCTTCCTTATATTGAACTAAGATTTGCTTCCTCGGATTTTAAAAACATCAATCTCTCTACGCTCTGCTCTTTGCAGAGCACAGCATCTGCCCCTTCCTACTTTAAAATGGAGAGTGAAAAAGCTGGCTCAAAGCTCAACATTCAGAAAACTAAGATCATGGCATCCGGTCCATCACTTCATGGCAAATAGATGGGGAAAATCTGGAAACATTGTCAGACTTTATTTTGGGGGGCTCCAAAATCACTGCAGATGGTGATTACAGCCATGAAATTAAAAGATGCTTACTCCTTGGAAGGAAAGTTATGATCAACCTAGAGAGTATATTAAAAAGCAGAGACGTTACTTTGCCAACAAAGATCCATCTAGTCAAGGCTATGGTTTTTCCAGTGGTCATGTATGGATGTGAGAGTTGGACTATAAAGAAAGCTGAGCACTGAAGAATTGATGCTTTTGAACTATGGTATTGGAGTAGACTCCTGAGAGTCTCTTGGACAAGGAGATCCAACCTGTTCATCCTAACTAAAGGAGATCAGTCCTGGGTGTTCATTGGAAGGACTGATGCTGAAGCTGAAACTCCAATACTTTGGCCACCTGATGCGAAGAGCTGACTCATTGGAAAAGACCCTGATGCTGGGAGGGATTGGGGGCAGGAGGAGAAGGGGATGACAGAGGATGAGATAGCTGGATGGCATCACCGACTCGATGGGCATGAGTTTGGGTAAACTCCGGGAGTTGGTAATGGACAGGGAGGCCTGGAGTGCTGTGATTCATGGGGTTGCAAAGAGTTGGACACGACTGAGTGACTGAACTCACTGACTTTAAAGTGATGTTCTTTCAAGTGAAAGATGTCAGATATGACACAAACCATGCTTGCCATTGAGTGTTGTTTTCCTCAGCCATTTCTCACATGACACATTTTCTATAACCTTCATTGTCTTGGACACGTTTCGTCAAGATGTTTCCTCATTTGTCTATGTTTCTTTTACTAGGGTATCATAAAAACGTGCTTCTATAAAAGAATACTTGGAGGTGGATAAATAAAACAACAAGAAAACAAGTGTACACCATGAAATACAGACTGTCATTTTGTCCACTGTGGCCCATCTATCTGCAAACAGCCCAATAGGGTAAAGATACCAATCCTTGCATTTAAATGTAAAGTGGAGGCAATAGGCCACTTTAGGCTTCATCTCGAATCCAGTGACCACAGTCTGCACTGCCTATACCTTCTGCGCTAGCGTAAATCTGAACCACTATCTCTTACTGAAAGTGAGAGCGAAGTCGCTCAGTCGTGTCCGACTCTTTGCAACCCCATGGACTGTAGCCCACCAGGCTTTTCTGTCCATGGGATTTCCCAGGCAAGAGTACCAGAGTGGGTTGCCATTTCCTTCTCCAGAGGATCTTCCTGACCTAGGGATTGAACCCAGGTCTCCCATATTGCAGGCAGACGTTTTACCCTCTGAACCACCAGGGAAGCCCATCTATTACTGATGTGACTGGTTATTCCACAGATGCACTAGGCTGTGAACTATTGAGGGACTATGATTTATTTACCCTTGTATTCCTAGAGTTTATCTACATTCCAGGCTAGAGTGGATATTTAAACACACATTTATTGAATAAGGGGATGGGTAATTCTCATCATATTGTTTTAAGCTTAAACACAAAACTTTGCATTTGTCCTTAAAAGTACACATATAACTGGAAGATGCATACTTTAGAATAAGTGATCTGTTTAAGTCTTAAAAATAGTCCTTCATGTATTTTTCAAAATAGTCCAAATATTTCATAGACAAGGGCTTCCTTGGTGGCTCAGACAATAAAGAATCTGCTTGCAATGCAGGAGACCTGGGTTCGATCCCTGGATTGGGAAGACCCCCTGGGGAAGGAAATGGCTACCCCCTCCAATTCTATGGACAGAGAAGCCTGGTAGGCTACAGACAGTGAACAATGGCCAAATAAATGAAATTTATTTAGTAAAACTTAACGAGTAGAGGATCCCTGTGCCCAGGACAGAGTTTCATGGATAGTAAATATTACATAAATATTGCTGGAATCAAGACTAACTTCAAGGATATTTAATTATCGCATGTATAGATTATGATGGTAAAGTAAAAATTGAAACAGTGAATTCAGTAGATTTGGTCTTAGATATCTATCAGCTTAGTTTCAGACAGTGCAGAAGGATAGAACTGGCAAAACACTGGTTAAGTAAAATGCCTAGAGATAGTAGCAAGGTAGACTTTCAGAATCGTCACTCAAAAAGATGATAGAGACCACTTACTCTAGTCTACTCTTTTGCAAAGGAGAAAAACCTGATCACAAAAAGCCAAATTTCTTGTTCAAGGCCACAAGGTTAGTTTCTAACAGAAACAGAAACAGATAACATGAGTTTTAAGGTGGAAAAGTACAAGGTTTTTACTTTTGTTTAATGGGGCTTCTGTGTTGATGGAGTTGAACAGAAATATTTTAGAAATCTCTATTATTTTGTTTTTAAGGAAGGGATGTTGATCAGCTGATTGATATTTCAATACTCTTACTTTCATGTGTAGCTGTGGGAGCATTCTAAATATAAAGTGACCACACTCCAATCATGAGGTTTCCCTATAGTACTTGTAGAGGGAATGCAGATTGAGTGAGCTATATGTAAGGTGGCCAGATAATTTATCACCCAGATGGAAACATTTCTAAGAGTAAGAGAGGGTGCTATTAATAATTCTGCTTGAACAATAGGCATAAACCCAGACGGTCATGGGTAAACCAGGGTGTATTGTCACCACAGACAGATGTGTACTTGTTTCATAGTTCATTGCTTTCTGTTAGGGAGCTGTGGACAAGAATTCTGATAATGGAAGTTGGGAGTAAGGGCTTGTATTTGCTTTTTATTAAGAATATACGTAAAATAAAAAATGAGTTTCCAGATTTGGATTTAGTCCAAGCACATTACACATCTAGAGTTACACATCCAGAAATTATACATTTGCAGTATCATCTGAAAGTATCAAGGTTACTAAACTATAGCATGAATCAGGTCTCGAATAGGTTGGGAAAAGTACAAGTTGTTTTGAGATACCTTTACCCCTCTCTAATATCTTTACTAATCATGAGAGCAATGCAACTGTTTTTATTTTGTCTTTGACTTGGGTCACATTCCATTGCAGGATGATGTAAGTTTTAACCAAGCATGGAATAGTAATGAGCAATTTGGGAGATCCAGTTCTAAAACCTTGCCTTTGGTCACACACAGCTAGTGTTTAGAGTCTAAAAACACGGAACCTTTTGATTTGCAAGGTTAATCGTACACCTGTTTACTTCTGGCATATTTTCTGAGGTTAAACTGTAAAAGCAAATGGTTGACTTGTCCAAGAAAAAAAAATAAGCCTATGAGTCTTCTAGTATTTTTCCTAGCTCATTGAAATGTACAAGCTTGACCTGCATATCTCTCCTCTACAAACAGCTGAGGGCTCTTGACTTTTGCTTGTAGCCAGTAGTTTCCAGCTTGGCTAAACATTAGAATTATTTGGAAGGCTGTTTAGAAATCCTGAGACAAAGGCCACACCTTAAACCAATTAAATGATCAACTCTGGTAACAGAACCCAGACATCAGTATTATTTATTTATTAATTATTTTTTATTTTATTTTTTATTTTATTTTTTTTTTTATTTTTCAGTAGGTTTTGTCATACATTGATATGAATCAGCCATAGAGTTACACGTATTCCCCATCCCGATCCCCCCTCCCACCTCCCTCTCCACCCGACTCCTCTGGGTCCTCCCAGTGCACCAGGCCCGAGCACTTGTCTCATGCATCCCACCTGGGCTGGTGATCTGTTTCACCACAGATAACATACATGCTGTTCTTTTGAAACATCCCACCCTCACCTTCTCCCACAGAGTTCAAAAGTCTGTTCTGTACTTCTGTGTCTCTTTTTCTTTTTTGCATATAGGGTTGTCGTTACCATCTTTCTAAATTCCATATATATGTGTTAGTATACTGTAATGTTCTTTATCTTTCTGACTTACTTCACTCTGTATAATGGGCTCCAGTTTCATCCATCTCATTAGAACTGATTCAAATGAATTCTTTTTAACGGCTGAGTAATATTCCATGGTGTATATGTACCACAGCTTCCTTATCCATTCGTCTGCTGATGGGCATCTAGGTTGCTTCCATGTCCTGGCTATTATAAACAGTGCTGCGATGAACATTGGGGTGCATGTGTCTCTTTCAGATCTGGATTCCTCAGTGTGTCAGACATCAGTATTTTTAAAACCCTAGATAATTCCAGTGTGCAGGCAAAGTTGAGACACACTACTGCACACCCAGCTCCATCTTCAGCTCTGGAATCATTTCAGGGGTTATTAGAAGAATGCTAGTCCAGTGCTCTGAGGAGTCTGGAGAAGTCAACTCAAGTTACAGAGCTAGGACTTGTAGTAACTGACGTCCTAGAGTTGCAGGTGGAGTAAGACAAAGAGGGATAATTAGCTTTAGACTTTGGTGGGTTTTATTTTTAAACCTGGGATTAGATACTTAAACTAGCTGTAAGGCTTTGGACATATTAGTCTCATTGAGCCTCAGTTTCCTCATCTGTAAAATGGACCAATAACACCTGTTGCTGACCTGCTGTGGTCACTTGCCTTGCTAATAAAACCAAACTTCCTCTCTTATTTAATCTAGCTTTGGAAACTTCTATTCCTAAAATATCTAGAGTCCTGTCTTGATCATCTGATATTCTAGGACTTAGCCTCTGCCTTCTTTGTATGGGTGCTTTCTCAATGACTATCTCTCCTGGACATCAGCTTGATGTTGGGAGTTTGCTACCTGCTGACAGATTATCCTGATCTTATTTTTTTCTTGCACGTGTACATTTGTGTGCTGCCCCTTCTAGATTTATTGTTTCTGGGCTCCTGTCACTCAACCACTGGCATATTCCAGAACTTCTTTCTGGATATCACTGACATCTGTTACCCCTAAGTACACACGAATTGGGCATCAAGATCTACCAGTCCGACTAGACTTCTTCTTAGCACCTCTAATTGGGTTGTCACTCCTATATTTGCAGAGCATTTATCAAATCAAATCACTTTGGCTCTGTGCTCACAATTTACAAAATAGTGGTGGAAGATGGACAACAGAAGGTGTAGTAAGTACAGTGACAGAGACACGTGTTGGCCTTCATCACCCCTATATCCTCTCTTCTCATCAAAGCTTAACAGTTTTATATTTGCTTATATCACAAAATAGGATCATTGTTTAAAAATTATTTTAATTTTTTGGGAAGAAGAATGGCAAGGAAAATGGTTACTGTCTGTGTTATGTTGGTTTCTCGTGCTTTGCTCTACACAATTGGGATGATTTAAATTAACTTTGATAAGTTTTGATAATTTTTCAAAGTTCATTTCCCACTCCTTGGCATGTTCAAGCATACGCTCAGTTCTATTTCAGGATCATCTTTGTGAATCTAAAGTGAACTCCATACTTTTCCTTAGAAACCATTTAGTGTGCTGTGTGGATGAGATATCCTTTGGCTCTGTAAAAACCAATCTGGCTTCATCTGTCAATTTCTATAAAGACTGTACAGGTATGTACAAACAGCTTTGTGCAAACAGGTCTCAAAGAGAAAAGGAATTTGATGGCCTTTCCAGCAATCTACATTGTGGAGCAATCAGTGAGAATGTTACCCAGGCTACCCTCTGACTTCCCTTGGCTTTGCGGATCAGTCCTGACTCCCCTCTGTGCCTTCCTAACTGTATTTCTCTGTGATTCCTGTGGCTGCCTCCAACTTTATATCACCTACCAGAGGAGTGAAACTGACTGACTCTACCAGAAGCAGCGGAGAAGGGGTATATGGCTCACAGGAGTGATGGTGAAAACCATGATGATGACTGCAGTTTTTGTCTTAAAGCATTTTACCAGGACTTCCCTGGTGGCTCAGCCAGTAAAGAAACTGCTTGCAATGCAGGATCCTGGGTTCAACCCCTGGGTTGGAAAGATCCGCTGGAGAAGGAAACAGCAAACCCCTCCAGTATCCTTGCCTGGAGGATTCTATGGACAGAGGAGCCTGGTGGGCTACAGTCCTTGGGGTCCCAAAGGGTCAGACACAACTGAAGGACTAACATTCACTTTGGCATTTGACAGAATTCAGAAGTAATTGGCTGCCCCCTGATCACTCTACTCACTACCACTCAACCAGTTTGTTTTGTAGCGATCAGGGCCGGTTTAGCAAAAATTAAAACGGAGGAAATGGTTAGGCTCAGTGAATCTGTCTCCACTACTGTGTGTCTAGGCTCTTCCTGCTGGTTTCCTGGGGTGCCCTCTGCTGGGCTCCAACCAGAGTTCTAACGCATGGCAATAGTCCGTGAAACTCATGCCTCAACCTTCACTAGAAACTTAGCATTTTATGTCGTATGTCATCAGAATCTTAATATTTGTTTTCCAAGCCGACAATTAATGCAGGTAAATTAACCCATGTCAGTGAGTAATGTATTTTATTATATAAATGGGAAAAAAACCAACACCAATCCCAACTCATTTAATTATACATTTTCACAGTGACCTCATGGAGATAACACTTCTACTTAGAGTCTAATTTATTGGTGATTAATGGTGGGAATGGAGGCCAGGAATATGAAGAAGGCTATATTCTGAGAAATCAAAGGGGAAACTATTTTCCAACAGGTCAGACCTTATGGCTCCTCTCAAAGACTGTGTGGGCAGCTGTGTACTTTAGCTATCTGTATGGTGGTGCAGATTACCCCATGGTGGGTAATTTTCACTCTGCTAGCAGGAAAAGAATGAACAACATTATTTACTTCTACATTTTTATGAAGAATACCTTGAGCTCTTTTAGTGGGTATTATCCAAATCTGAATAATAGGCAAGTACATGGCATTGTGGGGTGGATTAGTTTGTCCATAAAGATGTGTGTAGGGCGTGCATTCATTGGCATGACCTCTTCTGCCCTGTGTTTTTTCTTGTCTACTGAGATCAGTTGGGCAATCCCTGTCTGTAAGCACATTTCCCAAGAACTGGTTAGAGCCAGTCTTCATAAGAGGAACCTATTATGAAACCAGCTCCAGATGATATTTACTTTGTTGAAGATCAGCTGAAAGATACACTTGCTTGAAAATGAAATTGCTTTCTCCTGGGTCCCTCCTAGCCCCTTGAAAACCAGAGACCCTTGGGCCTCAGATAGAATTAGAGAAGGGAGATGACAGCTAGACCTGATCTGCTTTTTAAAACTTTCTCATTACTTAAGCTATTATTTTCATAGCTGTTGAATGCATGTTTCATGAAGATCAGCTAAATCCATAACATACTATGAATTTAATAATGTGCCTGGGGTTGGGAACTTGGAAAACATAGCTCACATTTTTTGAAGGCTCACCTTTTTTCTAAAGTTAAATATGAAATGTGTATCCTTGTCTTTAACCTAGGTTCGATCCCTGGGTTGGGAAGATGCCCTGGAGAAGGGAAAGGCTACCCACTCCAGTATTCTGGCCTAGAGAATTCCATAGACTCTTTAAGTCCATGGGGTCGCAAAGAGTAACCTATCCATGTTTAAGACAAAAATAAATGAAGGTTGCTTTCCAGATAAGTTATTAAATCTTTAGTTAAATGTCCCAGTAAGAAACAGCACCATTAACTTGTGGCTTCTAATCTGAAACTATGTATCCCCAGGGTTATATGTATTCAAATTTGAGAAGCACAAACTCAGAAGAATCTTGAGTGAGAGGATCTTGTCAGGGAAGAATGGGTATTAATGATCAATCTGCTGATAAGGAGGGTTAGCCTGAGTTCTGCTGTGGATGACATTCACAGGGGAACAGTGGCTTTTGATGATAAGATCTGGTGCATAGTTGTAATGAGACAGGGATATTAAAAGTATATAGATTACCTAGTATCTAGAAGAGACCATAAACTCAAAATAGAGAGTCATAAAGATGGATGGGGAAGAGGCAGGAAAGTGATTAAACCAGTGTGCATTTCCTAGGTTCCTTATAGAATTATACTGTTTGCAGATGCATGAAGTGAACAGAATGGTAAAGAAAATTCTCCGTATTAATTTTTGCATGATAGCATCTGAAATATTAAAGTATTAAGTTTTAATATTTAAAGCATTAAAGGATTTTACTTTTAAAATACCATATACTTTGGTATATGGTACCAATATATTTAAAACACATATTTTAAATATTTAAAACACATATCACTAGTGTTTTAAATTTATTATGTGAAATATATTTATTCTAGAAGCTAATTTCCCTGAATATTCACTGGAAGAACTGAGGCTGAAGCTGAAGCTCCAATACTTTGGCCACCTGATGTGAAGAGTTGACTCACTGGAAAGACCCTGATGCTGGGAAAGACAGAAGGCAGGAGGAGAAGGGGATGACAGAGGATTAGATGGTTTGGAAGGCATCACCAACTCAATGTCCATGATTTTGAGCAAATGCTGGGAGATAGTAAAGGACAGGGAATCTTGGAGGGCTGCAGTCCATGGGGTCGCAGAGAGTCAGACACGACTTAGAGACTGAACAATTCAACAAAAATTTTGTCTATAGGTTATTTGAAACTCAGAACATGCTTTCCAATACAAAGAATCTTATCAACAGTGAGTTTTTCATGCCAGTTCTCAAAGTGTATTTAGCACATAGGGTATCTGGAATAGGTAAGGACCTGACTATCTGCATTTTTTTTTATAAACACACTTTGATGCAAGTGATCTGAACAGTCTGATACAAGTATGAGAAACACTATTATAAGATGTTGAAGACTCCTGTGATAAGGGCAGGAGACTGCGGATACTGGCTGAAGAGCCCAGGACAAGATTGAAAAGGAGTGTAGAAATAAATTAGGTTGACTGCTGTCTCTGCTGTCACATCCAACATGAGTAGTTACTTTGGCAATTAAGGGAAAACTGATGGAACCATGGGTAGACACTTGATCTAGGGTAGGTAAACCAGACACTTGAGAGTTTGCAAATGGGGACAGGTGAAGTTAATGCCTATTGGTTACTTGAAATAAAGAGATTTCCAGGGGTTACAGGAGGTCAGTCATGTCAAGGGAATGGACCAGCAGTGAGCCAGCATACATAGAAGAATGAGAAATACACAGAGAGAAAGAGAGGAAGAGATGAGGAACCATACATTATGGTGGGGAAGGAGAGGAGAAAAAGTAGACGAGATAGAAAGAGCAAAAAAATAAAAACAGAGGGAGAGTTTTCCCTGGAGCCTGTCAATTAGTTGTGGTCAATTAGATGCCAGTCCCTCCCAGCGGCCTATGTTTTCTGTGAAATGTCTTTTCTGTCCTTCCAATCAATTCCTCTTTTTCACTTAAGCT